>NC_081531.1:29720390-30036160 GCF_030273125.1 Centropristis striata | reverse complement strand
GCAATTATTTGTGTTGTGTTCATGCACAATAAACCATAGAGTAAGACTTTGTGCACTTTCGATGGAAACATGTATTGAAGTGAGTGTAGACTTTTGACTTTAGATTTTTGCTTATAATCTCTACCTGCCTTTCATGGCTCCACTTTTTCTGCCTTTGGCACTTCCTCTTTTTGACAGCTCATCAAGGTGTAATGTTTTTCTGTTTCTCTTTCCAGTGGCGTATCAAAGAGGAGAATCTGTGTGCAGTGCTGGCAGGTGAGTGGTATTTTTGTCCCTTTGTGTTATATAAAGACTCACAGAAGAAATGCACTTACATTGTGGAAACACTAGGGGGGGATGTTGTCCCGCTCCAAACCAGGAACCTCCACCCTGTGCTCATTTTCCAGCATTCTATGAGAACAGTGGGTTTTGATTGACAGCACTGTGGTCTTCTTTGTTGCAGACCTGGCCTTCTCAGCATGGGTGAACCACTAAACCAGCTGTGGCTACCAGACAATTGGCCTAATGCATGTGCCAATCACAAAGACTGTAGCATCAACTGCTGCAATAATGGCAACGGCACCAGTGACAGCAACATGACAACATACAGCCGACCAGGTTAGTGCAAGAATGAGCTTGTGTCATAGTTCAGAAGCCTCTGAGATATATATATGTATTGTATTATGTGTCTTATAAAAACAATGCTGAAGCTCTGTGACTTCTTGCTGTGTTCAAGTGCTGCTTTGTTTCATGTTCCCTTAGCTGACTGCATAGCTAACTATGGAAACCATCCAGAAAACAAGCAGGGGGGACAGCTTGGTTCTGAGACGGCCATTTACAGCGATGTAAACCTCTCCAACAAGCTCAACGAGATTAAAACGTTCAACAACTCCAACTTTTGCTATGCAAGTCCAGGAGGGGATTCAGCAGCCACATATGAACCCATCCCGTATGCCACCACACAGCTCATACAGGCCAGCATTAAGAATAAGGCAGCCACTGGTGGCGCTCTAGCAGAGCCCCTGGACATGCCTTGCTGGAAACAGCCGCCCAACCCGCCGCCAATACCAAAGGAGATGGCAGCACAGATGCAGTACAACATAATTGAGCAAAACATGCTAAATAAAGGTAAGATAGGGTTAAATTTGATTTGCTTTTCAGCATTTATTTAAAGAAAGACGGCTGCTGCAATTTTTTATTGCTTCCTTGTTTTCAGATCATCTGCAAGGAGGTGAGGGAATGCTCCATCCAAAAACTATCCCCTACAACCAGATGCGGGATCACAGCACAGGAGGCTCACACCACAGCTCTGACAGAGGCAGCAACAGCACCTCAGGTAAGGCCAACGGCTACTCTACACACTGGTGAATTATAATAAGGCAAGCCATAAGTCTGTGTTTATCTTTATTTTTTCTTCTTCTCATCTCTAAGGGAGTCAAAATCAAAAGAAAGGAACGCGGGCACCAAAGATGCCAAAGCATAACGCAGTAAGCTGGGGAGAAGCCCTGTCTCCTCCACATGCTAATACCTGGGACTGTGATGAGTATAGCCTACCTATGGACAGAAGGTATGGGGAACAAAGATGCATTTACTTCTATATACACAAAGAAGCACAACTCCTACAGCTGGTAGTGTTGAGGTGGGATCTTGAAAATAAATAGCTGCAGGAGTGCATTTCAAAAGCCCTTTAATATGTACATAATTTGCACTTGACTATCCAGTGCATATACTTGAATAACAATTTTGAATTAGAAGCAAAAAAAAAAGCAATATAGCTGACTGTGCTAGTATGTGTTATAGCTATTGAATATTATGTTGCTCCTTAGCAAAGTGTAGTCCACCAGAATAAACTGTGTGAAATCAACACCTGCAAGCCTCATCAAAACATGGTCTTATTGTCGCAACCAACATTTTCAATCAAACTAATTACACAGTTTAGATTCTTGTCATTGTCAGACTATGACAGTAGGTTTTTATATAATTGAAATTACTTCATACAATTTACAATGAGCAGAACAGAAACAAGCATGCAAGCATTGAAGAGATGTGCAGCATTTCATCAATAGCAAACAGATGGGGCAGAAAGCTTATTGTTCTTCTTTGTTCATTTTCCCCGTGATGGAAATTTGTGTTTTGATGGTGGACCGAGGGATTTGCACTGATGTCTAATGGCCTGTGACTAATGTGTCGGGACTACAAGCACCCCGCATTCCTTTAGTCATTACCTCATGTCAGTTGTCCTTTTCTTATCAGTTTTGATCCAGGGGAGAGAATAGAAGGCTGTCCCACTCCACCAGTTAGAGGGGCAGCCTCGTCCCCTCCTGAAGCGTCCTATAGTCACCCACCTAACCCAACACCACAGGGAGACCTGAGCAATGGCCTGCATGATGGGACAGAGCACCCCAGGTAACCATATTAAACCCTACGCTGCATTCAACCATTTTTTTAAATGCTTCACATTTTCTTATTGTGATTGACTGCACAGATTTTTTTTAATGCACTTTCCAGCAAACACATCACCAGCCACCCTGGCCCTCTTTCCCCAACACACACCTACAGCTCCATACCCTTCAGCATTGACACCGATGTACAGGAAGAGGATGAGGAGGAAGAAGAGGAGGAGGAGGAGGAGGAGGAGGAGGAGGAGGAGGAGACAGACGCAGAGCTTGCTGAAAGTCACTACAGCCAACACCACAACCGTCAGAAGCACAAACACCAGCTGCACCAACCCTCTCCACACAAGCTGCTCCTCCACGGGCTGGAGCAGACTCCAGCTTCCAGCACAGGGGATCTAGACAGATCAGTCACAGGGTCCATGGTTAACAGCTGGGGCTCAGCATCTGAGGACAACATCTCATCTGGCAGGTCCAGTGTTGTCAGCACCTCGGAAGGATCTTTCTTTACAGACGGCGATTTCAACCAGGCAGCAGCCTCTTCGCGGGATATTGTAGGCCTGCGCATGTGCAGATATCCAGAGGAGTCAGGTGAGAAAGAGGAGGAAAACCTTATTTAGTAAAAGCACCTTTTCTAAGCAGAGCTCACACTTTAACTCACGTGTGTGTGTAGCGGTGTTCTGCATTGCAAGTAAATTGTTACCATGGCCAAACTAACCAAGAACAGAGCAATAAACAAAAACAATTGAAAGAAAGTTAAAAAAAACCACAACACTCACAATTACCACATTGCACTACAGGTGCCACCAAAGAGAACGAGACACAGATTTCCGAGTCTGTAACTTTAAAGTCCTTGGAAACTCGGTTGATAATTAATGTTAATCTTGACTTTATAAGCGACAAACAAATAGGATTGGTTAGTTTAATTGCCTAATTTGAAGAAAAACAACAACATCCTTTGGAATTATTTATTCAGAGTTTAAATCTCAGCTGGTCTGTTTGGATGTGGTTTTGTCAGATAACTTAGAAACTTAAAAAGGATCATATTTAACATCATATCAACTGTTATATATATACAAATATGATATATATTTCTGGTATATGTGTGTGCTGTCTTCAGGCCGGCGGCACCAGCGGCCCAGCAGCCCCATGTCCACAGACAGCAACATGAGTCCTGCAATAACACATAAAAGACCCAGAAGGCATAAACAGAACCAGTCTGGCTACCAACCCAAAGATGTCTTCAATGATGGTAAAGAGTGAACCAATGAGATTAAAGATCTACCCTATTTATCTCTTATTAGCTCTGACAGTTGGATCTCTGTGCTCTACTCTGTCTCCAGACTCTTGCATGCCCCTGAACTTTTCCAACCCGACGTCCCACGGCGACTATAAAGTGAGGGGGGCCACGTTGCCTCGGATGGGCTCTGGGGAGGCCCGGGGTCGACGAGGCAGCACTGGGACTCACAGGGTCAAGGAGGCTACATGTGAGCAGAGAGAGAACCACGAAAAGCACAAGAATCCACAAGGAGGAAAAGGAAGCAGCAAAAGCCGACAGCACTCAGGCACTGGATGGATTATATCCCACACTTTATAATAAGTGACTGAGTGACTAGCCAACTAACATGTTTTTCTTTCTTGTCTCTGCAACAGAATTTGGGGATGTCCTTCTGTACAGCCGTCCCTCTTTCCCTTCAGGTCAGGCTCAGAGGGAGCATGATAATACTAATTCATCCAGCTTTATGTCGTGTGGAGACTCAAGGACCAAACAGGGAGGACAGGTGGCACCTACAGAACAGGTGGAAGAGGTAAACAAAATCATGTATCACCACTCCAGTTTTAAAAGTCTCTCTTGAATATTTGCCATTCTTTCACGTAAACACATGTCTTTTATTGTCTGACATGACCTTTTTTTTTGTTTTCACAGTTCCTGAAAAGCTAAGAAGCAATGTGGGCACAAAAGGAATATCCTACTTTTGCTTCAGACAAAGGACTCTGAAAATACTGCACAATACATGCTATTGTTTTCTACTTAAAATGTCTCATTAGGTGTTGGAAAAAAAGAAAAAAGTGCCCTCATGTTTCAGTCTGTGGACTTTAATTTGATGCACTGTTTATTGTTTGCTTTTTGTGTGACCAGCCTCTAGGAGCCTGAGCCGCTGGTTGCTCACTAAAGTAAAATGAATGCACATTTGATGGCGGTCGTGAGTGTCTACAAACATATTGTCCATGGTGACTGCTTGACGCGGTCTATACATGATCTTTGCTTGTCAGTTGTCTTGTTATTTTACTGTAGTTGATATTCAGTCATTACCAGCCATCTTGTAAATTCTTGAAATTGTTTACTGCCACAGAAGTGCTTCAAATTCAAATTTTATATAACAGTGTTAATGTTTTATAAGTGATGTACATCTTGTCTTTGTATTATTTGTCCTACTTTGGTTAAAAAAGCACAATCACTTAATTTTATTGTAAGTCTTTATATGAATTTCAGTCTGGAGGGAATCAGTCTTTGGAGTCGTGTTAATCATTTCATCAGTGCACTTCAGGCTGAGAAAATGATTGTTGATTGTGATTGTGCATTCAGTTGCGTACATTTGAGCTGCTTTCATTCAGACTTGAGATATCTGTTGTGTGTACTGAGAGATTTGCATGCAGATTCACCTGTAGGAGCTTTTACCCAACATCTTGACTGCTTTATACTCCCTTTGGGATGATGAAAAATCTGGTCATGAACTGGTTCCATTTATTATTTTCTCCAGAGTCCATTTCATTTAGTCCTGTGTTCCGTTGACCTTGGCCATAACTTCTGGAGCAGGGCTGGACAATTTATCTGATTACTGATCATGAATCTCTTACCAAGCTAAATTTACTCATGTAGCATTTTTTTATATACTTAAAAAGAAAAACACTTATCACTTATCCAAACTGGATAAACACTAGCCAGTACAAGAAGGTGAACATTATGGTGTTTGTTGATATTGTTTATTTATAATTATAAAGTAAAATTTGCATTATGCTAAGGACTTTGGTCATATTGTCCAGCCCTATTCTCTAAGTTATATATGGAACAAATATGTCACTTTAACTACTCTGTTTGAATAAATATTGCTGTTCCTTAAGCAACAACAACAAATAATCTTTTCACTCATTATTTTAACACAATTCTGTATTGCTTTTGCAGTTTCATATGTATATGAAACCACATTTTTTACATTTTAACCACAAATAACCAGAAATGGCCTTCTTCTTCCAGTCATATTGCCTGGCAAAGATTGCAAAAATGCAAATTATTATTATTGATCCTTTCCCTCATTTTGTTCAAGTCTACAAAGTTTGAATATTAAGAAAATATGTGTTTTTTTTAACAGGATATTATTTTTCTAAGCAATTCTCACCTTTTACCTCAAAACAAACAACACAAAACTCCTAGGATTTTTTTTTCTTTCAAGACCTTGAGAAGCACAAGCGCAGGTAACCTTTCTGTCTTGATTATACTTGAGTATAATATTTATTTCACTATGTTTATAGAAGAAGAAACGTTGACTGGGTTTGGTTAATAAGATGGAAAAGAACGAAACCTGTGCACTCAGTGTACAAGAGGATTCAAGGGGGAAATGTCTAAGCGACCTTTATCATGATTTTTGTTATTTATGAGTTAAAGCTTGAAAGATAGTTGTTTGTTCATGCTTTTTTTGGTTCTGCTCCGGATCTCCAACCAGGTTGTTCCTGAATGCATCTCACAGGTAAACGCTAAATCTGGTTGTAAGATGATGCGGGCGAGGAAGACGGGAGAAAAGAAAACTGTGAGGATGTAATGAGACATGCTGTTTAATTAACCTCAATTATGAACCTTCATCAACAGAGCAGCTGTGTGCTGCTGAAAGGAAGAAAGTCTTTCACAGATGTCTTTCAGTGCATCAGTATGGACACAAGTGTCAGTTTGACTAATCCTTGGTTTACGGACAAAGTAGTGCAACAACGACAAATTGTGTTTATAGAATAATACAGAACTCATTGTGATGAGGTTGATCCTAAACTAACTCCACTAAGCAGTGATAAGCTAGGTGAGTAGTCACCGTGACCTTTGTGGTCTTTCATTTCAGATTATTTACTTTAGTGTGGTTCCCTCGGATATCACCCAAGGGGGAACCAAAACCAGCATTCCTTTTAATGGCCAGCAGGGGACGACTTAACTGGCTGCAAAATGATTCCAATTGTATAAAAGTTTTGAGAAAATTACCCTATTTCTCAATTGATTTATAACCTTGTTAAATATTTTCTTTATAAGTTTATGGTCTCAAAACAGTAGTTTCAATTGTGTTTCAGCATGATGGTAATTTTGTAAATTATGGCCACATTTAAAGTAAAATGTGGCCGCTGGGAAAGTCTCAGGCCACGCCCTCTCAAGCGGCATGTCGGCGTGTCTCCATTACAAAAAGGCCCACAATCCCTTAGCGACAGTTTTGACCACGACGTCACATATACGTGACGGATTTAACACGGGAGAATATATATATATATATATATGTACATATATATATATATATATATATATATATATATATGTGGGAGAGGCGCCAAACGTAAACAATAAGGAAGGAGATGCCGGGATGGAAGGAGCAGAGCTTGCACAACAACTGAGGCCGCTGTTGCTGACTGTGCACAGCGTCCGCCACTTATGGTAAACGAACCAGCATGCTAACTGTTCACAAAGTATCCGCTGCTGATCGTAAACAAACCGACATCGCTAACTGTGCACAGAACGTCCGGTGCTTGTTGTAAACAAACAGAGGTCGCTAAGTGAACACACACTGCTGCAGCACATACACTTACTGCTACAGAGCTAACTGTGTAGTCGATTAGCACTGTGCTACTGTGCACCTTGTTCCACGACACTGGACTGCACTATGAAAGGGCAGAATATCACGCCTTCACAAGATCACAATGAACGCCCTAAGGCGAAAAGCCAGCACAGATCTTTTCAGAAATATAGTGGTACATTTGTGGGACTGCACAATGAAAGGGGCTCATGTTTCTTGTCGATTGTTACTCACTACTTCGCCGGCTTTTAGAAATTGCGCGTGTTGTTGTGGCGTCGAGTACTACGTCACATCCCGCTTAGCGTTCTATCCAATCAGCAACCAGGCTTTTTTCAGGTGAGAATAATGGCCCTGCTCTTCGACATGGCCAAAAAATGGCCGGTCCAACAGCCTCTAGAGCGTCTCACATTCAAATTAGGGCCATTTCGGCATGGGAGACCCACCTCATTACGGGTATGCGACTATAGTGGAGATGCACCTGAAGACACTGACTGAAGCTAACTAGCCAGTGCTAGCACCAGGTGATACTTCTCCTGTCATCCAAATATGGTCATTTCTGGCTCCAAAAACAAAACAAAATGGCAACAGACAAAAACCAAGATGGTGACTGACTGATGAAAATGCCAAAATGCTTCGAAACAGTCGTCCACAAATAAACGGCAGGCCAAAGTGGCTACGTCCACTACTTTTTTCCAGAGTATGACACAATCTCAGGAGTGACTCAAATACCCTGATGAACTGGTCTGGAAAATGTTTACTTTGTCTTTAATCGGGGACCTTCAAAATAGGATTTTGGTTTAAAACCCCACTGCTAGCTTCCTATCAAGCATCATATGGCCAGCAGCCCAAAATAGCAACTTCCTTCAGGGGTCAGTGGGACCGAAAACCAGGGCAAAAAGATGCTGAATATTGGACTTAAATTTGCATTTACACATATTTTACTGAATCTTCCCAATGCCGGATGAATTAATTCTTACTTTATCTAAAATATGATTTCAAATGAATGCTACTCTTGTGCTGTATCTGCTGAATATGTAAAAGCACAACTGTTTGCGAACAAGGGTGTCATATCAATTTAGTAGTGTTTACAGGACAGGTCATATACACTGCCTTTAAGTGTTGATGAAAAGTTTTTGAGTGTATGAGAATGTATCAGGTTTAAGGAATCTTCAGATTTATGATGAATTTCAGAAGACCATCTGTCTGAAGGAACCATAATGATAATTAGAACATTTTCATTAATTGAACACTAAATTCTTACCATCCAGTGCTCCATACAGATTAGAAACAAATTAACTGCCTAGTTGGCTGTTTTCCAACTGCTTTCAGAACACACAGTACCGACAATAAGGGCACCAGATGTATGAGGATGGCCTCTTCACCTTTCGAGAAGGATCATACTTCTCAGTCAAGTGTCAGCTCAGTCCTTGAACCTGAAAATACATTTTGGGACAAATGAAAATACTACAAGGAGTGCTACTCAGCAAAATCACTAACATCAGCTCTCTAGTAAACTTATTTACCCTCAAAAACCCACATCACCAGTTTATAAAACCTGTAGCTGAAGTTGTTGTTTTTATTTTGCTCTGTCTAGTGTCTACTACCACTCACTCAATCTTCAATAAAATGACCAAATGTGCAAGAAATAAACCAAATTGCTCTTTATTTGGTGACTATAAATTGCTTGTAGTGAATGAGAGCATGGTTGTATGTCTCTATGTGTCTGTCCAGCGATAGTCTATCCAGGGTGTACCCTGTTTCTTGGCCAATTCTAGCTGGATATGGATATGGATATATAAAGTGTGTGTTAGGGTTTCCATCAACGTACCAAACAGAATCTAGTCCTGCAACTGGATTGATCGTCAGTGCAAAGCAGATAAAAAGTGGAGTTAGCAGTTTGCAGACAAAAATCCTTCTTAACAACGACTTCATCCAACACCCAATCAGTCCCCAGCTCCCCAAAAGGCATACAAGGAAATCTCACAATGCACCAATGTTTACCTTGTTGCGAGCTGTTTGGACCTTTATTATTCTGCTATTTGCTGAAGGAGGACATCTGTAGGGACCAAACACATGACCACCTACTGCAATGAGTGCTTTGAGGCTTGATTTTACTTGATTTGTACAGTATGTATATTATTAGTCGGAAGTGTGTACAGTTATGTGTGTCATTAATAAAAAATATTATGTGCGTATATAATTTTACGCCAAACTATAGCATGTCGAAAAAAAGTTTTAAAAAGGTGATAAAATGCCTGAAAATGCTTAAAATGTTAGTATTATAGTATGTTGATAGATATCATTCGTCCAAAAATGATAGAAAACACACAATAATAAAAAAAACATTTTTTCAGCATTTTTAGGCATTTAAAAAATTGACCATTTTGGACAAAAAATGACAAACTAGAGTTTGTTTCTTTTAATTATTGGACATACCATAATATGGTGTGTATATATACACACACATACACATATATAAATATATAGATATACACGCACATATAACATGTAAATATATATCCTTTTCTATTAAATTAATTGGTTTTAATAAAAATGTTATTGTAATTTGTTATTGTAATTTAATAACTTTAACACATGCACAGAAATATCTGTTATACTAATATATTTCTGTTTTTATGAAATGTATCCGTTTTTGATTAAACAAATGTTGTTCTTGTAATTTAATAGCTAAAACAAAAGTACAGGAATATTTGATATGTTAATACATTTCCATATTTATGAAATGAATCCGTTCTTGATTTAAAAAAAATGTTATTTTGATTTGTTATTGCTATTTAATAAGTTGAAAACATGCACAGTATCATCATCTGATATGATATGTCGGGTTTTTTTTATGTAGCTGTCGTTGGATTTAGTTATAAACGTGTTATAATAAAAACACTAACATACACTGTGATACAGTGTATATGCACTATATACAATACACAAAATCAATTTGAAAATGTTTATTCACTGAAAACTAAATATAAAAGCTGAAAGAAGACAACAACATTGTAGTAACTGCATTCTGTTTTGTGTTTATGTTATTAGAACCTTTAACAGCAATGTAAAAACAGAGTGCAGTAACTACATTTTTGGGGTCAAAGGTCAAATAAATCAGCATAAAAATTACATGATCAATACATGTGGAAATAAGTGTCATATCACTTACCTACCTAAAACCCATTTGGTTGGCCAGTTAAAAATGTTTTAAAAAAACTTTAAAGCAGTTTTTCTCAGTTTTACCCTTTGTGTAGTTACTGCAGTTTGGCTTTGTAGGGCAGTATAGCATGTCTAAAAAAGTTTAAAAAAAAAAGTTGATAAAATTTAAAAATGTATGTCGAAAAATAAAAAAATACATATTTTCAAAATTCCCCAAAATACTTAAAATGTAAACCATAATTGGACCTTTTTTTTTTTAAAGTGTAAAAGTTTTGCAGATGTAGAAATATTTTGTGAATGCATGAAAACAAATGTGCACACATAGTTTTAACGTGGAAAAACGTTGTCTAGCAGGTGCAGAAATATTTTTGTTAATGTGGGAAAATTTTCTGCGCACAGAAATATAATTAGCACAAGTATTCCTACCACTTCTTCTGATAGCATTCCAGCATTGCACTGTAGCAATTCAGTATCCAGCACTAACTTTCTCCAGAAATTCAAGTTACATCATGTTTACCGAGTCATTCGTGCAATCAGCCTCTTCATGAATTATTCCAATAACTTGATTGTAACCAAATAGAATTCTGAGTAAGATTCAGTTGAATGAGTAATGCTGTCTTCTTCTCAACACCATCTGCCTTCCTCCCCATCACTTTCTTCTAATTTTTTTCTCTTTTTCAAGGACAACTGTCTACAGTAGGTTATTCACAAGTGTTTGCCTCGGTTTCTAGGACACTATGTGTGAATGTGTGTGTGTGCTTGTGTGTGCTGCCAACTTTCATTTTCAATTTTGCCATGTTTATCCAGCAGATTCTCTGCAATCTGTTGACAAAGAGCCGGCCATGACAGCTAGGGCAAATGTGGCAGAAATGCTAGAAAAACTGATGGCTGTCAACCCTGAAAAACTCTTTATATTGGGACAGATCTATAGAGACAGTATGGCTGAGTGTTGCTGCAAATGAAGATGTCTCCTCTGACCTACCAGCTAAACCTCACCATATGTAGTCTATGTGTTCAATTTCCTGCCATTACCACACACCAAATGTTGAAACTTAAAATAATCCAAAAGTATTATTCTGGAAGGTTTTGGAGATCTGGCAGGCTTTGAGCTCTTGCACAGGTACATGCAGTCATTCAGGCAACAGGATTTTCTACATAATGAGGTTTATTGAGCATGTGCAGAGTAGCAGGAAAGAAGTCTGGAGGTGATGAAGACATTGATTAGCTTCACTGCAGTGAGACAAACAGGTGGTGTCAGAGATAGGAAACATTTCTCAGCTCTGTTTTCCTGTGTCATTGACATACTTAGAGGCAGGGGGTGAGGTGACACTGGTGTTGAGTGAGACGTTATGAGTGGAGGGGGGCAGGAGTAATGAAGAGAGAATTTATGATTTCAAATTTACTGCAGTTGTGTTTGAGGAAGATTACTTTCTCTTAAAGCAGACAGTTGGTGTGGAATTAGGAGGTGTCAGAGATAATGAATCTGGTGGTGAGGTGGAGCTCGATCCAACAGTGGTAAATTCAAATTTGTTTATGGAGATATTTCACTGTCTGTCACTATAAAAGTTGACTGTGAACCGGGGGAGGATGTGTCCTACGAGTCAATGCCAAGAGAGGACTCACTGATGCAGATGAGATGGGAATGCTAAGTTATGAAAGCTGCATCCAAGGCAGAGAGGATGATGACATAGCCTTATCTGGCAGCAGGAGAGAGGGAGCAGCATTTAAAGACAGTTGTAAAATTTAAATATAAATGTTATGGCACCGTTCAAGACAGGGAGCTGTAACAAATCAGTCACATGTACTTAATCACTAAGGATATTATGCCACAAACGGAAAGAAAGGTTAACAACATGTTTTAGGATTTATAGAAAGTACTTTGCACACTAAAGTTAGGGTAAAAAAAAGGGCTGTGCTTAAAAGCCACTGCTTCCACCATTCACTACTGGACACAGTTATGCAGGCTGACTCCAAAGAACTATGTTGACTTTTGGTCTCACACTGGACCAGGCGGCAACCTCCGGGTCTGAGCAGGCAAACCAGGAAGTGCCTTAAGCTGCATTCTAACAAAATTCCAACAAGGGGTGCTGACAAAGTTTGCAACAGCATTTGCGTCCATTCATTTCAATACATAATGAGAAAACTTCTCACTTGATTTATTACCTCAGAATTTTTTTTAGGACAACACTATAGTCTCAATCGCTAGTAAAAAATCCTCCTCAAGACAATTGGATGTTAATAGTTCAAATAATGGCCCCATTTAAAATGTCTTGTTCAGCGTTTGGTTGGACTAACAGACACTCCAAGGAGTCACTGTTCATTTTTCTTAGGTAAGTAATGTACATTTTGTTTTTGTTTTTTGCTAGCCAAAACTAACATCCCAGTTAATGCAGCAGTTAATGCTTAGCAGCGACTTCGCTCAGGTTGAGGTAGAGAGGCGTGTAGTCAGAGTCGTCATGTCCCTCTCGCTCCTCCACAGTCCAAATATGGTCTGCTCCCCGTATCGGAAACAAGATGGCGATGCAAGATGGTGACGAGTGTAACCCTGAACTCGATGCCTCAAATGGGCAGTCCACAAACCAACGGGTGACGTTATTACGTCCATTATTCATACAGTCTATGCACTGGACACAAACATTGCCCTCCTGGGGCAAAGTCCAGGGTTTGTCTGGCCCATCCACCTCTATGTGTCTCAGATTATTTTTTGATTAAATGTCAGCCATTTTTGTAACCTAACAACTATATAGTAAATGCACTGGCTTGTTTTATTGTATTGTTTTCTGATCAGCTTTAGTGATTTTGCCCTGGCTTAACGAGAGTCCCATGACAACATCAACAGACACATTTTAAGTCAAGACTTTTGAAGAAAAATATTTGGGCAATAGTGCAAAGACAATTCCTTACTGGAAATATTAAACTAAAAGTTTACCACTCCACTCTCCAGGGGAGCTTCCAAAAACTACAGCTAGGTCTTGGTTCCGGGACTGAACAGCAGAGTGACTCTCAGCTGAGACCAGTAAGTCATTTAGAGCAGGTATAGACAGAGAAACATACTAATATCAGCATTCACGTGTCTTTTCTGTATTTATCTAAATGCCCTCTATCAGAGACCTCCAGCAGAGGCCTCGCTGTTTCATGTCAGGGGCATAATGTGAAGTGGCAGCATAAAAGAAATAGATGGACCATCAGGGTGAAACAAGATGAAAGTAAATTGGTCACTGAGGGAGCTTAAGGCCAGGAGACCACTGGCCTTTGGCGTACCCTCAGGGTAGCTGAGCCACAGAGCGGGACTCACGGTCCCAGGTGGTGTGCATGTAAACCACCACACTGTTTGAATGTTGCAATTAGCCAAATATCATAATGTCATGAGTCACAAATCAGCCTTTCAAGGCAATGTTACATATAATCATAGTGAAAAGGTTGTCCACCACATGTAGGGAACATTTAATGAAATGATGCAGCTTATGCAGTGTTGAAATAATAAATAAATAAAAAAAAAAACATTAAAAAAAATTAAATAGAATGGTTAACTAAATATAACTGCGAAGATATTACAGCATTTTATCAAACCAACTGTGAATATAATGTCTGGCTGTTATGTACTGCAAAAAGGCTATATTAACTGCAGCATAATGAATGCAGTTAATCTGTCGCCTGAGCCATCATACTGTGAAAAGTAACAACCTAGCCTGCAGTTCATAATGTTTCAAAATATACCGTAGAGCTGTAGAAGCTCTGTTATCACTGTCTATATTTCCTTTGAAAATAGATGATTCTGACATTTGTTATGTCTAAAATTGGCTCTTCATTGCGATGGTGGCACTAAGGATTCAAATATCCTCTATGTAAATATGCAAATCAGTTTTTGCATGTTGCTACATCTTGAATAAATATGTCTACTGTCTGATTCGTGGGGCTGATTTTGCTCATGTAAACTGCAGCCTGACATTATTATTCATTTATGTTCACCTAGATAAGGGGGCGGTTTACACAGAGGATTTTAAAAATAAATATATTTTTGGCATCCACAATCAGACGGCCCCTCCTGCAGGGAACACTGGCTAATTTGGTTTAGATTTCTTTATTGTAATATCCTCATCTATTTGGGGTGGCAAACCTTCACAGATGGAAAGAGTTTTAGGTTGGTAGTCACAATTTCACACGCAAGAACCGTCTTAAATATTAACACCTTTTTTTAGCTGGTTAATTACTTACAAATTATAAGGAAATTAATTCACACTTTTTTAAGCTTCCTGTAGTCACACCATCATTTAAAATACTAAAATGAATGCTCGTAATGTGCTGTGTTGTCTATGTTTGTGGTCATTATCACTACAAGTGCTTTCTGTAGAAAAAGGATCCCCATTACATGTGCGGACAAGTGAAGCAGTTTGAGGCCAAATTGCTCCCCTGAGTGCTGAAAAAATATCACAGCAGTAAATAACAGTCACAGTAAACTGCTTTTTCATCCAACCTTAACCACAATACCCCTTAAGTGACCACACCATTCCAAAACCAGTGTATTAAACATCTTTATAAGATGGAGCTGTAACTCTGTAAATACAGGTGGAGCCTTGTAATTGGGCCCTGTGGGCTCAGCTATGGTTCTTCACTTAAAATCACATGTACTACAAACTGGGTAAATTAGGAGAAGCATGTGCAGGATTTGGTGGTGAGATAGTGAAGAATGGGGTTGCCACATTGTGTATAGAACTGACTACACAATACCAATTCTTCTGTCCCCGTGCACCTCTGGAAACCCAAACAGTTGGATTTAAAGCTTAAATGGTGGATTGCACATGGTGCCGTGGCTGCACAATATCTGCAGACAATCCTAATCCCTGTCTATCCATCTCAAGATTCAAATATTGACAGGCTGTCCCACCCTGTGCATAGCACCTATTGTACCATCGCCTGGAGCTATCCTCCCCACTCTGTCCAGATCTCTGCTCAGGGAGCTGTCATTCAGAGATAACTAAATGACTTCCAGTCCCTCCTATGGGATAAAGTTAAATGTGAAACTTGTTCAAACTATGGCCAAGAGAAAAAAATAAGTTTTTAAGACATCACCATGTATTCAAGAAGTGTGTCAGGCAATTCTAGGAGTTTATTCACACATTGCAGATAATGAGATAATAGGCCCCTGGGCACTGCCATGCAAACATATTTCCCACATAGGAGAAAGACACAAAGACTTTATAGTTGTTTTGCATCTTTTTATTGTCAATGTGTCTCTTTGTAGTTGTGATGCATGAATCTCTCTGTGGGTTTGTCTCTTTATGTTCATTTTGTTTTTCTAGTTGTTTTGTGTCACTTTACAATTGTTTTGACATTTAGTTGCTGTTCATTGTCTGGTTGTTTTGTCTCATTTTATAGTGAATCTCTGTGTGTCTCTCTCTTCTTCTTGTTTGCATGTTTTTGTAGTGATTATTGTTTTCTTTGTGGTCATTAAGAGCCTGTTCCTTATTGGTATGTGTCTCTCGGTATAGAGATGGGATCACTTGGTTCCCCATTACGCCACTGGTTCAGATTGCAGGCAAAACGTCACAGAAGCATAAATATCGTGGGTTAAAACAGCAGTCTGAAAGGGACTTTTGAGTGATATTTTGCAGGTGAAGGCCAGGGGACCCTGAAATTTTGGGCCCCTGGGACTGTGCACAGCAGGGACAAGTAGTCCCTTCATGGATCCACAATCCCCACATGTGCAGGAGTGCTCAGCTGTGCAAGGATAATGGTCAACCTTAAGTATCATTGTAATTTTTTTAAGATTTCAAAAGGTGACTTCAACAAAGTTTAGGGTACACACATAAAACAAAAGTTCTACAGGAGCTGGGTCAAAAACCCACATTAACTTAAATATATTTCAACAGAGAACTTGTGATCTACATGACTAAAAGTCTTCTCTGAGGCTGGACTAGACCAATTAGAAAAGATCCCTGCCTGAGCTTCAAAAATGTATATTACAGGGAACAACGCATGCCTCTGAGAACAGAGCAAAAACATAAAGAAAAAAAGAAAAAGACAATTTATTATACCAGACCACACTAAATCAAATTCATAAAAAGAAATCCAGACAAATGCAAAGCATGAGCCATAAATCACCCAGAGCACCTTCTGAAAGGAGAGGCATTCTATATCTTTATCTCGTTCTGCTTTGTGATGGTTATTTGACAACGCCTGACAAAGATCTCTGTTAGATCGAAATGTTCCTGTGTTAAATCAAATTTGCTGGGAGCTATCAGCACAGTGTGCGGATATTTTATCTGACTTTTGCCATAAGCTGTGTTTGAGAAATAGAATCACATAAGATCAATAAAGTCAGAACAACACAACAAAAGAATCCATCATTTGACTGCGTAGGACCCGTGTGAGCCGTTTAAAGAAAAATGTTCATTTTGTCTTAAAATGACATATCTGGTGCTCGTACTTGTAACACTGATTTATAGAATCCCTGGAGGAATTGAATATGAGGAAGATAACTATTTAGACCAAGAAGACAATGTGTATTTATTTATTTTAGCTGTGTTCATATATTATCAAAAAATGGAAATGAGATGTCAAGAAACACACTTGTCCGATCTAAAACATGTCTACATGAAAAGTGCTTGATGAAGTGTATACAACAAAATTTTCAAAAATTCCCAAATGGATGACTGGTTGGTAAATGCAGTGGTTCAGACTCTGGTTCGTTTTCACATACACATTTTATTTTGCATCAAAGGATTGAAAAACGGCCCGACTGTATGTGGCTGCGTATTCCTGAGGGCAAACCAATCTGGCAAGTAAAGATTCTTCAAATGGAGAGAGAGCCATTACCAGAACAATGATCAGAACAAAAGTGGAAAAACATCGCATCGTGAATCTCATTGGCAGAAAATGCTAGTTGGCTGCATTTTAAAATTGGTTTTCAAAACATCTTCAAATTTGGCAGCTGGTCAAGTCTATACATCTTTGTAAGGTGGTAGTGTAAATTCATAACCATTCAACAGTGTAATTACATAACAACAAATCTAGTAATGTTTTTTTTATGTTAAACATCGTATATACTTGTTGTTAAACTTTGCATCTCATTAGTCTTCAGGTGACATCAGGACATTTTGGCCTGGACATTTCCCTTTACTGTCATATTGTCCTTTTAATATTGCACTGTCACTATGTCACTGTATGCATTCGGAAAATAATTACCAAAACAAATATATATATATTTTTATTAACATACTCTTTTTTTGTGAATGGCAAGGAAGACACACACACCTATTATCTATGTCTTTGCTTTGGATCTCACAACTGATGTGTTGCTTTGTTACCATAAAACAATGCTCTGGTAACCATTTGCTGAAAATCATTGTTAGTATAATGCATAAAAGGATTCCCAGCAAGTAGTGTGAAACACAGTTTGTTATATTGGCATATTAACCTGTGTTTTTTTCCTTCTGACTCTCAATATACGAGTGTTTCTCAAAACAATTATAGCACAGCCAAGTATATATCTTCTGTTTAGGTTCTGTTTAACATAGACATCCCTCTTTGCCATTATGATTCTCCTCCTCAGCTCAGCTGACAATGGGTTTGTGCTTATTTTCACCAAAACGCTCTGTGCAAATTACAACGATACAGTAGCTTCATCAAAATAAGCTAACAGTTTGAGCATTAATGAAAAATCATTCACAGTAATAAATCACAAAAGAGACAACATTGGGTTTGGCTTGCATAGCAAAGCAAAAGGAAGAGAAAAACATTAAAAAATATATTTACAAATTATGCAAGTCCTTTAGTCATTTTGTTGTGATTTTTCTTCTTCATCTCCACTGTGTGAATCTTTGTACACCATGTGACAGAAAAAAGAAGCGGACATATAACTTACTGCTTACTCTTTTGAAGAAGGGGATGAAAATAACACTGTGAGACTGGTGTCTGTGTCTGTGTCTGTACATGACATTTACAGCTCTGCATTTTATCTCGCACTCTGTTCCTTTGTCTTCATTCTGTCTCCTCTCTGTCTTCCAAACATCATTCTGTGTCACTCGCAGAGAGAAAATCTCATAGCGCTTACAAACAAGGTGTCCTGGGACAGGCAGCAACTGCGGGGAATGATGCTTCACAAAGACTCTGGAAGAAAGGCACAATGAAAACAACAATGTTAAATCCCAGTGACACTGAATAGAAGAAATACGTCTCAATATCAGCATCTGCATTCCCTAACCTCAGGATGTTATGGAAGAGGATTGGGGCAAGGTAGGAGAAAAAAATAATGAGAGGAAGATTTTTTATTATTATTATTATGCAGTTCAAGAAAAAAGTTGAAATGACAAGAATAAAGTCGGAGTGTGGAGAATAAAGTTGAAATACAATTTTGAGAAAAAAGTCGAAATGACGAGAATAAAGTCTAAATGTAGAAAATAACGTTGAAATACAATGTAGAGAATAAAGTCTGCGTCAATAAGTCACCAGAGGAACATGTTCAAGAGAAACGGCACATCTATCCCAACAGTTAGGTAGACAGCTAGCTACAACCTGATTTTCATCAATCATGTCATAAAATGAGCAATAACCACAATATTTAAAGTTGTAATCATACTAAAATACCCCTACACATAAATGAGCTATTCTTGGTAGTAGGTTAATATTGCTATTTACTGGCAAAATCTGATTTAATGTAATAGATGTGATTTTTTCAGACGAATATTTTCACTGAAATTGAAATTAAATTCACTGAACTCAATAAGTTGACTTATTGTTTTTATTATTATTTATCTCCTACCTGGAGAAAAAATGTAGGATGCAAGCTAAAAAAAATGGTTGGCTTCTACAACTTTCCTTCCTTTTGAAAGTGGCGGAGCATAAATCATAAGCACTTGATTTTATTATTATTAATAAGGACTCCCTTGTGCTCATTAATACATATATTACAAGTAATAAACAAGTAATAGCTTGGTATTAACATTGGGCATATCTGGGTAATATGGTACTGAAATGTATGTTACGTGGTGATAGATCGCCAAAAACAAAGGGTTATGATGAGGAAATACATTTAAAGACGCAACTGATTAATTAAAGCTATTAATCATATAATAATTCTCTGGTAACCTGATAACAATAAGATGATTTTAATCTGTAGAATATTTTGATAATATAAAGTTAATATGATAACATTATGGGGTAATACATTGATAATAATGGAGTTGATGTTTTCACAATATGAAAGAAAGGCTGCTGTCAGAATAATTCCTTCAAAATCACATGGAATTTCTTGGAGGTTAAAAGTGCTAATAACACTATAACAATGCTTATATGCATTATATCATCATTTGACTTTGAGATCTTACACAGTATTACCTCTTATCTAATCAAATCATTTCCCCACTGTTGTCTCGTTATTGCTGAGCTGCAATGTTCTAATCTACACTTTTGTTCATTGCATGTATCTCTATTGAGAAGTATACATTGTATAACTGTATTGTGATGCTGTCACCACCGACTAGAAAAGGCAAATCTGAGTTGCCTTGTCTTTCTTCACAAATTGTTAAAGAAGTGACAGCCACAATTTACAATTTATTATGTGCTCTATAATTATCAAATTGCACGGCTTCTCTGTTATTCTTCCCCAATCGGAGTAAATCAAAATAAAACAATCAAATGGAGTAGTAAAATGTCAAGAAAGTTTCGGTAAACCTTCGTGCCACTTCTCTCTGCAGATATAGGTGATATTAACTTGCTTAGATGAAATCCATTCTGTGTAATGTGCACACAAATAGGTCCTCATGAGGATTAACACCTACAGTGTTCCCTTTTCTCTGTGCTGTTTGTGGAAGGATGCCCGTTGTGGGAGGGATCTGTGCCAGGTCTCTTGTGAGAACCCCTACTCAGGGTGGCCCTGTTGGATGTTGTTGTGCCGCTCCAGGAAGCCATATGCTGCCGCTCCAACGTCGACACGGTCACCATGCACTCCTCAGAGGGGTCTGAGGCCGCAGCTGCCCACGAGCTGTTCATGCGGGAACCCACGCTGTGCAGGGACTTCATGGCCGGTGTGTGGGCTGTGGAGTGGATGGTAGATGAGGGTATTTTGGATACAAATGAGACATCATGATAGAGCCACTCCTCTTTGAATTTACTATGATAGAGGATTATTTGGCAAATAATGGCTCAGAGTGTAAAAGACTTAACTTACCGTCTGTGTTGGTGTCTCTCCGTCTGGGCAGAGTCCCGACCTTGCCTGTCTGTGGTTTGAGGCCAGATAGTGGCGCCCTCTTGTGGCCAAGGCTATGTGAGCTCTGTGCACCATGGTCTGCTGAGCCAGAGCTGTCTGAACGACACTGCTGCGAGCTTTTTCCTGCAGAGATAAAGATTAAAATAAAGATTTCTCAAATAAATCAGAGTAACACTTTATATTAAGGTACACATACAAGCACCTAGTGAACAGTCAATATGTGAAACTTAATTTAGGAAGGAAGATAAGCAAACTGTTTCCATCACTCCTTCATAAGACTTAGTATACATTCTTAGAGGATATAATTACTTTAACCAGACGGCCTATATAAGCAACCCGCTGTACGAAGTTTAAAACCTAGAATAGTGTTTGAAAGTTTTATTTAAATCAGACATAAAATATGTATTACCGACATGCCAGTTAAAGAATTTATGCACAACTGCAAATATAGACTCCCTGTGGAAATACTACCACCACACTGGCTTTGTTCGTGGTTTCTTTCACTGGTCTGAAAATATTTTCTCAATCTGCCTGATAGAACTTCTAATATGATGACTTACAATATGTGACAGCCAAACATGACAGGATAAAATGTTTGCATTGCTAATATTTGTTAATATTTTTAGTTGCACTGACCTGGCAAGGGCTTATTATAAGTGTTGAGAAAACATATTCTCAATGCACAAGTCAATCTCTTAACCTATCAAACAATGGAGTCTAAAAATGGTACAGTTCTGTCCCGGTGGGAGAAGCCTTCAAGTTTCTCTCTAAAGAAACACCTTCAAACAGAACCCTATTTATAAATGCATCAAATTCTAAATCTTAAGACATGTGGCTTTCCAGCAGAGCACTACCTAAGTTTTTAAAATATTCTATGTTATGCTTTTGATGTCAATGGAAGAATCGCTTCAAGTAACTTTTCACAGACTGTCTGAATATCTCTTTGACAGAGAATACTTACAGTGAAAAAGGCAATCTATGATTTAGACTAGGATATTTGAATATTTTTAAGGCTATGAAAACTTTTTACTTTACACCAGCTACGGTTTCTACACGACCTTCGAGTCCACCACTGTCCCTGTTGGCTACATAAACATGTCCCTGATCTACTGTGAAATGTCCTAAAAGACAACTACTAAACCAGTGTGTTGGGGAGCTTGTATGCATGTGATTAAATGGGCTATTGTGCGTTTTGGTCTTTGTTCTATGCAGTGTGTCCGTAGGTGATAGTTAAGCCAGCCAACAGACTATAGTGTTTGCTGCCTCAGTGGTCCAAACCCAATTGGCAGACAAGAACATTGATATTGGACGCTTGTGTGAAACCCTGGATTATGTTAAAAGATGACGGTTTTGAACATCCAATGCCATGTTTTTTTCTCATTATTTTAATCCTGGAATATCTATCCATGACAACTGAAAGGTTTTGTTAGGAAAGCTTATGTGTTCAGGGTTAAAAAAAGGCAGACACTGTTGGTCAGACACAATTTCATGCACAACCCTGAGCTCCACACACACATTTCCCTTGCTACATCACTTCTTCCTGCACTGGCACTGGACATTGTCATGGGAGTTAAATCCTGTACTGCAAAATCATATAATATTAATATAATTTCTTGGCACAAGTGGCTGCAGCCTCCTCTGCTTCATATAGGAGGAATAAAAGCAATGTGTCTGCACTTTTAATATAATCTGTCCACAACTACTATACATCTGAATACTAACACATTTTCATATACGTATATATAGACTTATTTAGATACACTGCTCCATCTGTGTTTCTGAACATGCAGTCATGGAAAAAATTATTAGACCATTGTTTTCTGCAATTTCTTGTTCCTTTTAATGCCTGGTACAACAAAAGGTACATGTTTGGACAATTTCTGATATCTAGATATTTTCCATGGTTTTCTTGATACTGCTTTTGGTTATTATCAAGAAAACCATGGGAAATGGCTTGATATCAGCTCTTAAATTGAACTCTGATGAGCTATTTTTGTTGTTATCATCATGTTTGTCCAAAAAAATGTACCTTAGTCTTGACAGTCGTTAAAATGAACAAGAAATTGAAGAAAACAAAGGTGCTCTAATAATTTTTTTCCATGACTGTATGTTTTGAATTTCTGCTCCATTTGTTAGAAATAAGGATAAACAAATATACCATGAAAAGGGATCTATATGTCCAATCTTTGCACAGGGGTCCATTGTCTCATAATCCAACCATGCAAATCTGAATATTCTGTGTCTGCAGTTGATAGATTGAACACTTTCTTTGGATAGACAGCCATGTTCTTTACTGTAGTGCCCCTTTAACCCTCTGGAGTCCATGAAATCACCCGCACATTAACTTCCTCATGACGTGAAGACATAAAAATGAAGCAACATTGAGTCTTGCCGTCAGCTGCCCTCTAAAGTTCTGGCTTGAAACTCCATACCAGATTTTTTTTGGATGATATTCAGCCAATTAAAACCGAGATAATGTCAAATATATTTAGTATAAAAATATAGAACTAGAGATTGTCCTCATTTTGCCTGTTATATGTTATATTTGCAACATGTACATTTCTGAGTGTGAAATATAATTTTCAAGATCAGATTTTATGTTCTCCTTTGTTTCTTTTGGGCTGAAAATTTTGATCAAGTAAGTCAAAGTTAAAAATGAATTATCAGGACATATAGGTGAGGTTGAGCTGAAAAAAGTGATACCAACATGACATTGTAAAAAAAAACAAAAAAAAAAAATTTTTTTTAAAAAATCACATAATAGCCCAAGACTTCAGATGATTAATAATAATGATACATAAAATGTATATAAACTGTATATATTGGTTTATATTAATAAACATTGTTTTCATATGCCTGTATCTGGTATGTTTGTCTTATCGTGTTGTCTATGAACAATTTTATTCATCCATCTCTGTCTAATACAGCTGCATTGGCCATATTTCTCAAGGTTTCATCATATTCTATGCAGCAATGAAAATGATGTGGTGACAGAGCCAGTCAGTGGTGAGCCTGCCTTTTAAACTTTATTCCCAGGTGGTCATTTTATTTAAAAGCAATGGCTTCAATCAAATTTGTTTTTGACTAGATGCAAAACATACCTGAGCCCTCAAGGTTATCCACACTGTGACCAGGAGTGTATTCAAAGCCACACAAATTCTTTGACACCACAGCATATCTTTCTTCCTCCTCCACATCCTCGTCTTCTTCAGAAAGGAGAGTTGTTCCCAGATCAGAGCCTAGTGTACTGGACATGAAGTCCAATGGGGGGATAGGGGTGGTGGACACGTTTGGACTGCCCTTCATGTGCCTAATGAATTGTGGGGAAATACTGTACATTAATGAACAAAATACAAATTTAAAAAAGCAATTAAGGTCAGATAATGAGCATAAATACTGCAAATCAAGTTTGAGAATGCAGAATCAGTGCATATTCAGAAAGGTAGAGATGCAATGTGCAGAGACTATGAATGCCTGCAGTGATTTCACTGATTACTTTCTCAGCGCTGGTGTGTGTTGTGCTAACACAATGCGGTTGTAATTGGGCTGGATAAAGGATATCTGGATGGGCAGGGCTGTCACCAACATGCCTGTTATCTCCCCCACAGCTGTCCTCCATGATGGCTCACATCCCGCCATAGAGGAGATGCATGCATAATTAGCAACTCTATTTACTGATGTCAGAACAGCATGTTAGACTAAACCCAGTCATTACCCTCCAACACGTGTCGCCTCTGACTTGTCAAGTTTTCCAATGCTCCATCAAAGGTGCAATCAATGAAGAGCTGTGTTTATCGCTCGCATGAAGCAGGGACCGCAGGTTTGGGCTGACACATGTAAATACCAGTATTATAAGACGCTGAAACATCGGCCATTGATATGCAAAACCCAACTATCAACAGAATAAAATGAATAAAATTACAGGTATCTCTCTTACTGTGCAAAGGAAATGTATTTGAACGAAATTACGATGCCTGCACACAGTATAAAGCTTTCACATGATATAACAGTCACACTTTTAAAAAACATTTTTTAAAGAAGCAAGGTGGTCTCAGAATGTAGTTAACTGGAGATTTAAAAGATCCTCACCATGCCTGTTTGGCCACCTCGTATTGGTAAGCTCTGGTCAGCTCATCCAAGTGAGCCTGCAAAATGGATTGCATTTCCTCATGGTGGGCAGAGCTAAGAGAGGAAGATGAGGGCTGGCTAAAGGAAGCTGCTGCTGGCGAGGAGGATCTTCCTCTCAGGGGAGGAGTGGGACCTCTCTCCTCCTCAACCTCGTTGTCCAAATTCTGGTGGCGGTAGGTCTGGACAGACATGGGTGGGGCCCAACTGTTGCTGTCATATCTGGCATGTGGACAAAATGTTTTATGTATTAGATAGATAGATAGATTTGACTTTATTAATCCCACAGTGGGGAAATTTCTTTGTTACAGCCGCAAAGTTTCACACAATTAAGATAAAGATAAAAAATAAACAATCTAAGAAAAGACATATTAACAATATACAAATATACAATAATAATAATAGTAATAATATACTATATACAACTTAGTGCATACTCATCACATCGACTTTGCTGAACAGCTGATTGCATGTTATTGAAAGATAGGAAATCTGTAAAGATTGAATTGATTGTAAATCTGTGCACTCTTCAAAGCCACCAGACTCCTTTCACAAAAACAGTAATTTTACCTTGCAGAACATGGGAATTGCTGGTCTACTGCTTACTACTGCTGTCTCAATTGTCGAGTTTTATAACGTGACTTTGGTGAATCCAACCTAACCCTTTAAAACACCAAAGTGACCCAATAACACAAGCAAAATAACAGACCCAGGCAGTGGTAGACCAGCAATCCCATGTTCTGCAAGGTAAAATAACTGTTTTTGTCAAAGCAGTCTTGTGATTTGGAAGAAAGCCTAGATAACGGCTTTAGTTGCCCCGGCATAAACTAAAACGGGCTGTCAGTAAGGTAAAGCAGTGAAAATATTTTAAATTTAGTAACACTGATATAGATTATTTCGGGGTGTTTTTTATATTAGGAAAACAGACAGCTAGACCTCTATTTTAGCATCATGTGAACTATAAAAAGCTCTTGTCCAAGCTCTGTTATGGGAAACACTCACACACACACACACACACACACACACACACACACACACACACACACACACACACACAAACTGGGCACAGGTGCAGGATATTGTGACCTCTGTTGCATGCGTTTCTTCTGTCGACATGTGTTTTTGTGTTTGTGCGTTTGTGCGCATCCGTTTCAGGGCAGAGATTGATGAGATATGAATGTGTCTTACCCTCCTCCGTGGTTTTCCTGGGGGTAACGCTCAAGGTCAACCTCGGTACCAGGGAGAGGGTGCATGGGTGGTGGAGGCAGGGGCATGTTAGCCCAGCACGTCCCATTTGATTTAGAGGCCTTTGTTCCACCCTTCACCTTCTTTTTCTTCCCAACCTTTGCACCTGCTGGGGAGGTAAAGATGGAAAGAAGTTTAGTCTTCCTCACACAATGCAAAAAAAATCCTTTACGCACACATATTTCACACTGAATTCACACATACAGCACAGCCTTGAAAGCTATCTTCTATCATTCTCTGCTATCTCGACTTTTTCAAATCTGTCTCCCACCCAGTGTTCATTATTTCTCCTTTTTGTGTGCTGACAGCACATTAAGACTTTTTTCTAAATGTTGACATTTCTTAAAGAGGCACCAAAACCTGCGGCGAACCACTTTAAGTTGCCTGCATACAGCTTCCTTCCTTGCGCTACTTTATCTCCGCTAAGCCTGACATTTAGCTGAGCACACAGGCTATTGTGCAAAGCTACAAAAGTACTTTACTAAATGTATATACACTGAATAAATAAGTCAGAACACTGAGGGATTTTCCGCCATCACTAATCAAGTTAACCCAAAGAAATGCGTCATGATTGGGTGACATTTCTGGGCTAGATGAGCTCCCGGGGTAGAATTGTGATGAAGACAGAAATGTAATTAAGAACATTATCCTAGGGGTCCATTTTCATTGAATGTGTAATTTTAATTCCCCCTTTTTGTTTTGCTCTCTAGTTTAGTTTACCAACTCCCTTGCAGTAATTTCCCAGAGAAAAAAAACAAACTCTACCTGTCATTTTATTGCAAAATGCTGCTTTTACTGGGCACTGCTGCAGTCCACAGAGACTCAAGATACATAGACAAGAGTGCAAACATCCCACCACGAAAAAGAAAAACAGAATTGAACAGAATTTATCTTCATTGTGGCTCATACCAGTGCCAGGGCGTCTGTCAGTTAGCGAGTAGCCCAGGTTTGCTATTTCCTGCTGGGCTTGCAGAGAAGCCTTCCAGCGGGGATCTGGCCTGTCCACAGCCAGCTCGTGGAAACTGTTGGACTGGAGTATCTGAGTGGTGGCGTAAGGGGTGGGCTGACTGCCCCGCGCTGGGCTGCTGTAGCCTGCCTTCCCCATGAAGTCAATACTGCTGTAGATGGCACCATCAGACAGCATGGTGCCCGTCTTCTCCACTGCCGCTGACGGTAAAACATCTGAGATAAAAGATGAGGACGACAGAGCGAGGACGGAAGGGGAAAAGGGATCATGGAGAGATAAGTTGACATGAAGTTAACGATCTTTAAGGTCATTAACACTCCCTGCTGCTCTGGCACTCTGTATTAGTTAAATACAGGTCTCAAATGGACTTGATATAAATGAAAGTGATTATCTACTGCCACAATTAGCATGCAACACGCTGTGGGAGCCCGGTGGAGTGTTCACAAGAGGGATATTCAAACAGCGCTAACCTTCAGCCCCAGTGTCTTGCACATATAATGCCTGCAGCTCACCAGGGTTCCAATAAGCTGAGAGAACATGCACAATAAACACATGTGCTTGAACTAAATAAAACCTTGAAAAAGGCACAACGGCAGGGAAAGAGAGAGAAAGATGGGCAAAAAGTATATGCAAACACCACAAACTTAAATATCAGGCTTGTCAAATCAAATTAGTAAAGTATTGCCCTCAAAGGCTCTTTTAATTTGCATGCGTGTTTGTTTGTGTATGCATGCTTAAGTGTGATGTCCTGTCACTGTGCTTCCCAATGGATGAGCATCAAAACTGTCTGACCAGGCATTGCTAAAACTGTATTTTCCAACACTCCAGCCTGTTTATGTTTCCTACCTCCTCGGCCAAAGTTGCTGCCGCCCTTCGGACTCCCTAAGCTGCCGTTAGCTGGGAGGCTTGTTGAGGGCCAGGAGTCAGCCAACCAGGGGAGGCCTGGGTCACCCGCTTTCAACAGCCCTGGACGGCTGTGAGAGGATGTTTGCAGAGGGAGACAAAGAGAGGAGAGAAAAGGAGAGGAGGTAAGACAGAGAACCGGCAACATAGTTAAATCTCCAGCCTGCAACATAACAGTATTGTTCATTTTCTTCCTGCTGCATCAACAACAAATTGATGTGAAAACTCATTCAGCATATTCTCGCCTGTGGAGCAGCCCCGGCGCACAAGCGACAATAAACAACAGAGAGACATAAAATGGCAAGTCTATAAATCAGACTTCTTTCTCCCCTTAACTCCACCACCCCTAACTCTCCCCGGAGAAACAAGGCAGGCCTAAATACACACTAAATCCACTTTAGAGCCTTAGCACAACAGAAATTTACATTTTAAATTGAGAATCATGGACAGCCTCTGGCAGATCGGCAACACTGGCGCACCGTCTCCATAGCAACAGAGACAGCAAAAGCCCATTAGGTGGTTTAGGAAAGCTACCGTGTCATTTTGTCTTAGTGAAATACAACGGTCATGAATACAGGCTTTGACTTCAAGGTAGGAAAGTTGTGGGCAGAAATTCAGGGAGAAAAAAAAGACAATTTACTACCACTTCGTATCAGCTGCTGAAAAAAAGGCAAAACATTCACATGCCTCGTGCATCCTGTTTGCATATGTTTGCTTAATGTGCAGCTACACACTGAATTTTCCACTGAGGCTGATTCGCCAAGTGCCAAGGGAATTGTTCACAGCTGACTTGGTGATGGCTCAAAGGTGTTCAAACAATTACATCAATAATTTCCATTTTAGAATACACAAGCATATACATACATTTACATACATTTGGTTGGAAACACGTGCCAACACCAACACAGTGACACATGCATGAGTATACAATGTGGAGGAACACTCGTGCACACAAAAGGGTTAGACAAGAAACTGTTTATTTTTAGTCCATTATTTGCAGCATTTGTCCTAGCTTTGGGCTTATCTGCTTGCTTAGGTGTGACAAAACGGAAAGAGGGAACAGAGAGGAAAAAAAAAGTCTTTCAGTCTTTCACTTTCTGAAAAGCAAATTCGGCCCATTCTCTTGTGCGATATTCGGCGATATAAAGGTAGGTAAGCTCTCAAAGTCCGGCACTTTGTAGTTTCGGCAGCACATGCAACCCATCACAGTGTACTGTACGCCAAGCTTTTTCAAACAGCACATTTATCACCTCTCCCTTTCTCCCACGACCTCCCGCTCTGCCAACAACCTCAGAGAGCCAGTGAATAAAACCCTCACCTGCATTAATTGGTAACACTCACTTCAAAGGAGTGATTAATGATTTCATCAAGTGTACATCAGTGCACATTATACACTGAAATGAGTAAGCAGCGGGAATATTGGAACATGTATGCAAATTGCATTCATCACGAAATAATTCTTCATTACAGATGTTACAATAGGCTCCTGTCATTGAGAAGACAGATTGAGCATTATTTTGTGTGGCAGTGAAATGTCAGTGGGAAAGCTCTCTCTGTAGGGTTACTTTGATTTTTTAAAGTTAATTTTATATTCTTACCTTCCATTTCTGATCAGGCCTCTGTCTCTTTGGAATGTAACTTGTAAAAAAAGGAAAGACAAGAAAAAAAATGACTGCAATTATTTTGTCTAAAAATGTACAGCACTGGTTCGAATGACTAATACATTACAGCTGTCAGAATGTAGGCAGCTAAATTACTGTGAATTTCAAGATGTAAAGACATACCTGCACGAGTGAAGGTGAAGGACTGAACTGCAATTCAAAGGGAAGAAAAAGTGTCATAAATCATACATACTAATATCAAAAAGATGCAGCCATATACTCATGTTCAAAACATTCAGGAAAGCAGGTGCAGTCCTTTCATCTTTGCTTTACTTGTTCATGGATCACTGATGGTCTGTCAGCACTGGTCACATTTTGATGAAACTCTGGGCGCTGATGCATCTAACCACTGCATTACAGCATTTTCTCAATTACACTGATTGCCCCGAGGGATAAGGTTCAAATGAAGGTGACACATTTGACCCTTTTTGCCCTGCGGCTTTTGAATCATCATTGTGTTTATTATTTCTTCCAAAATACAAACTGGAGCATGAAGGGTTTTATAAAAAGAGAAAGAGGAACAAGAGGTTTATATTGAAATGAGGACAAATTATAATTATTTGTGTTTAAAACAACAAAAGGGTTTTTTTTAAAAAAAAAACCTGGTAATGACAAATAACTTCAATTCAACACTGATGCCTCCATATGACCTACTTAAGTGGACAACACCATCAGTGAAAAGATAAACAGCATAGAAAATAGAAGGCTGATACATGGACAGGATCAGAAAAGAGAAAAACAAAACAATCAGATGAAGATATCTGCAGGATTTTAAAGGATTCAAAACCAATCCTGAATTGGCTGCCCTCTTCCAGACAGGTATGTAATATGTCTATTTTATTCATGAAATAAATTGCAATATGTGGATTTACATTAATATTTGAATTTATTTTGGTGGCTAAAACAAAGTTTACTTGCTTCCAAGACAAATAAATGCACTATCCAGATCAAGATATACAACACAAGGCAGTGGTGCTCATGGAAACACCCCCTCTTTTGTCCACAGGGGCAACACAATCAACACATAATTAAAGTTCCTTATACTGTAATTTAAGGGAAAATATTTAACATGCCAAATAAATCAAATAATATTTTCTATCTTAACAATTCCTGTATCAATTATACATTTTTTGTAAAATGGAAATGTGGAGTTTTGGAATTAAACTCCTCAATTTATTTGAGAGACAGGATCAGAAAAGCAGCACTCAATCATGTAAATCCCTGCTGAATTAGGAAATCACATTGCTCTCTCCCCAAGTCACTACAATGGAAGCTGCAATACACATTATGATAATGGCACACAGCTATATGCTTGACTCATGGATGGATAAGAGAATATTTCATACGTAAACCTAGACGTGCCGTGTGTTAATGTGCAAACAACACCAGCCATGGTCAGATAATGGAAGGGGATGTTAAATTACTTATCTCGCATGAATGTATTAGACTGTTGAGGTGCGATGCTGATGGAACTCAGCACAGTTGATGCACATCAGTGCACAGTGAATTAAAGTAAATAGGGCCTATTTCCATCTGTGCTGAATATATTTCCTTTGTTCTGCATTTTAGCCAGCTCAAATGGAGTCACATCTGTGATGACATCAGCTTTCATCGGAGAGAGAGAGAAACCTACTATGCTTTGAGATTCTGTGTTGGTGCAGAACCATGTAAATTGATTTTTTACCTGCATAGTTGCTGAGTCCCTTCCTCTTTTTTCTCCTCCAGTACAGCCAGGCACTGAAGCCCATGAGGACAATCCAGCAGGCCCCTCCCAAACCAGCGATGAAGGCCGGCTGCTTCACCACGTCTGAGATGCTATTGTTACCTTCAGATCCCGTCATTACGTCTCTCAGTTCTGCACCTGTGGTCACCACACACAAACACACACCCCACACAAACAAGAAGAAGAGAGAAATGAACAAATATTTATATTTCAGTAGTTGCAGTGCAAGAAAATAATTTGGGATGAACATGAAATCAATTCCATTTCCATTATTGTTCATGCCTGAAATATGAAAAAAATATGATGAAAGAGGGCAATGTGAATGAAAAACAAACCAACTAATTACCCGTATTATTTGTCTAATTGTGTGTATGGGTCCCTTTTTTTGGCTAACTCACCAGGAAACTCAATTTAGAAAAATAGTGCAAGAAAAAGATCCATTGTTCAGGTGTAATGATGCACTTAAAGATAAAATAAACATATATTAAAGACACTGAGACCACAGGGAACAGCTAAAAGATGAGACCATACATAAAAAAAAACATAAATAAAAAAAAAGATACAGGGGGCAACTGTGGTAAACGCACAAAAAAAAAAAAACACACAACAAAAGAAAAAAAAAGCATCAGTGCATCCAATATGTAGGCAGAGTAAATCAATTCAGCAGTGCACTTATCAAGTTGAGCTGCAAGACACGAGATTGACAGAGCAGCTCTGACAGAGTTTGATTTTCTGTTGCAGCTACTGTGCTGTGAAATTAGATTCACAGTCTCCAGCAGGAACCCCCCACACCCCACCCCATCATTAAGCTTCAGTCCACAGGCCTGTGTTTCCCTTTCTCTGTGCGTTAAGGGTGTTATTATATATCAGTCAAAAGTCACAGATGAAGAGCATCTGGCCTGGGCTGCGATATTGATTCTGGGCTTATATACTCTGGGCATGCTTTAGCTGTTCGATAAGATGTGATAGGCTGATAAGCTCCTACAAAAACACTGTCTACTTTGTTAGCGCCAGCTGCCCACATATTGAAGAGGATTATTGATATGGCTAACAGTACTTGGCACAGTGTTACCAGACACTACACTTAATGAACCGCAATTGATTTCTCAGTAGACGTCTGCGTTGTAAAGCGCAATCTTCTTTCTTCAAGTGCGATAAATTGATAAATCATTTTTCCAGACCCCCCCAGTCCGCGACGGAGACCTAGGTCCCCCATTATGAGGTCATTTCATTTGACTTCAGGTTTGGTGTGTGTGAGAGTGGATTACCCAAGATGATGAGCTGGGGTTTGCTCTTCACCCCCACCCCTGCACTGGTGCCTGCAGCCACCTCCACATGGTACTGCACTCCAGTCTGCAGTCCCCCAACTACCACTGAACGGATGGTTGCATCCACAGACTTGTTGACATGAAAGCGGGTTTCGTTGGCCAGACACCAGATCTGACAAAGACAGACACGCCACACAGAATTCATTGTAATGTTGTACAGTACATTACTGAAATATTCCATTTTTCTACAGCATATGAGGTGCAGTTCGATCTTTACCTTGTACTCCTGGATGATGCCGTTCTGCTGCTCGGAGGGAGGAGGGTCCCATGACACGCTGATGGATGTGCTGTTATGGCTCCCAACTGTCAACACTGTCACTAGCTGTGGAGGCGCACCAGGTGCTGATGGGTGAAGAGCGGTGAAACGATTAAAAAAACAGAATACAAAAACACATACAAAAACAGAGAAGAAAATCATGGAGCATATTGAAAAGCGTCTCCTGTTTTTTTATTTCAAAGAGGGATTTGTCTCACTCACTACCTCAACTCATATTCATACAGCAACTCATACAACAAGGTCCTCTCTAAGCCAGCGTGGCAGATGGCTACCAGAGCACTTCATCTCAATTTCATATCTTAATGATAGGACTTTTTTCTGTTTTCTGCACTGGGACCTAAAAAAAAAGCACCATTCTTTCATTATATTGAGTTTAAGATTCTATAAACTTACTGGCATAATAAGTAATACACAGTCAGCATTTGAGGTTCACATTCTCCTTTACTAATTACATGTACAATTACTATTCCGAGCAGACCAGCAAGTTAAAATACAAGTGAATTTCTTCAGCCAAGAAAAAACATGGCCAAGCCTAGTAGATACCATCATTCCCATAATAGTCTAAAGCCATTATGACCATGTGTAAATGCATTCAAAGTAGCTGTATTCAATGTTGCATGTCTCATCTGAATGAATATGTCAGTAACGATGTATTATAATGAGGATTCTGAGATGGCTTGTCAACAGAAATGTAGCGCTACAGTGCCAAATTCAAACTCCTTCTTTAATGAGTGATTTTTTTTTAAATATATCAAACTGGCCTGATAACCTGCATGGGCAGATTGGTGATTTAAAGAGACTGCAGGCAGCAGGAGGCAAACACCATGTCTATGCAACTGAGCAAATCATCATCTCTCACTGAACGGACTACATAACCCGCTCTGGGCACACAGTTTCTCATGATTCCCATTAAAACTATCATTATGTTCTGACTGAGTGAATGAAATAACTACTCTGAACTCAATTAAGGAACTGAAAAAATAATGCTATCTGCAGTGGATCCATGTAAGCAGGGTACTGAATGCCACAGCGGTGCAGAGAAGCCAAAGCAGGTGGGCCATGACAGGATTGTCTTGTTTGCCACCTGGCCAGAGAGCAACATGGTTACTGTGACTTCTCCAGATGGGATTAGTTCTGTAGATGGTTGGAGAGAAACGCAATGAACATGGGCATGTGTGTCTTAGGGAGGCAACAGCAAGCAGCGATTGTATTGGTAGAGAAATAAAGTCAGGCCATCCTATAAGAATGAGTGTCTGCGCTAGTTCTGAGACACAACTCTTCTTATCTTCTGACAGCTGGAAAAAGCATTCGGCATCTGTACCATTTAACTCATTTAGTCAATGATGGCAAAACAATAGATTTTTGAAAAGATGAAACAAATCTCTTTGAGTGATTCAACATGTGCTTAAAAGAGAGGCTCTAAACAGATATGGCACATCAGCAAAATATTTGACAACCCGGCAGTACAAAGGAATTAAATCTGCCATATGAGAGGCACTTTATTTTTATTACATTTAACAAATTGACTCAACCCTGTTTGAGGATATCTATATTCAGCCATGTGGATTGTATTGACTTTCTGAAGCAATTACTGTTAAACCAACTTGCACAGATGTACTGTCAAAATACAGTGATAATTCTACTGTTCGGAGAGCAAAATGACTCATTCGATGACAAGACAGCCAAAAAATTTAAAACTCCTACACATGACATATTTATGCTGAAATACCATCTGGTATGGATAGAAATAGCCTTTGCTTTAAACAAAAATTAAGAAGTATAAATGCAGGTTGATTGTAGTAGAATAAAGTCAGCCATAAGCAATTATTTGGACTGCCTATCAATATTCTGAAAAAGCAAAACAAAACAGGATTTTCTCTGTGACTCTCCAGTTTTTAATTTCTAAGGCAATCCATCATCTCTGTAGGCCAAATTTCACAAAATCAAATTATATTCATAAATCTACTGAGGAATAAAACAAACAATCAAAAATTGGAAACTTCCACCAGTGTTGGAGCATTCTAGTTAGTTTATACTTTAAAAAAAGAGAAAAGAAATCATGGATACAAAACTGTTCAGGAGCCGGAGGATGGACTTTTACATATGAACACAGAATAATTACTAAAAGGCTACAGTGACTACTAACAATATGCATTAAGTTTGACAGATCGTCAATCATGCCCTCATGGTATGACAGTGTGTGTAAAATGTTTCTATATGTACAAGGGCTTAAAACATTATAATGGAAGTATATGATGGTCTTTCTCATATTTCTACTACAACCACTACTACTACTAATAATAATAATACATTTTATTTATAATGCACTTTACATTAAAGGAAATCTCAAAGTGCTACAAGTTAAAAGCACAACAGTCTAAATATAAAAAGGATTTAAAAAAAGGCTAAAGACAGAAAGAAAATAATCTAGCTGTTAAAGTATTTCTCATCAGCAATTATTGGGTTGATAGCACTTGTCAGACACCTTTGGTGTTAAATTTAAACATTTTTTTCCACTTGAAAATAGATGACAATGGTAAAAAAAAAAACTACCACATAAAAAAAAAAATCCATGCTTTAAGCGAGTATCTAAAATCTAACATTTGGCATTTTGGAGATTACTGTAAGAATATATATTTTTTTTTTGGAAATGCAATTGCATGGTGAGCATTTTGTTAGTATACCCTAGAAAGGTATACATCATCTGAATGCTAGAGATGTCTAGTTAACCAGTGCCAAGTAGAGACAAGATATTATGACATGGTACTAATGGATTCCTTACATCTTCTAATTTAGTATGACACCAGTAACCCATCATCACTTTATCTTAAAAGCTACAGCCTCTGAAAGTATGTTGGCCAAGGACTCTGGCATCTATAGGGAGTTGAAAATGTTAACTAAAACTACAGTATATATACATATTTTAGTTAAATTAATGTGAGTGCACATTCAAGCAAGTGAGCACCAGATTTCCAAATGTCATTTCAGTGATGCTGCTTCAGCAAACTGCTGGATCTTGCCCAGTCAGTCCAAGATGTACATTAGGAGAAGACAGGAACCATTAAGTGTAGTTCTGCAATTTCCGTATAACAATCCCTGAGGATGAATAATGGCTACAATACCAGTAATGACTCAGGATAACATTACAATAAATGGTCACAACAGCGGAAAAGGTCAAAGAGTATGCTCTTAATAATGCGACTAATACTGATATTAAGACTGATGAACGGAGCAATTTTAAGCAATCAATGCTTCCAATGTCTGAGGAAACATTTCAGTTTTTGCTCACAGCTGTGCAATTAAACAAAAGGCACTTAAGCTGCTTAATGTCCTGCTATACGGGTGGTTAACATAACCTGCTATGCAAATGAGTGCATCAATTAGGCTAATTATTCATGAATTAGCAAACATTTCTATGTCTACATACCTGTCCCCATATAACACATGTGTGATGAAAAAATAATCTTATCTAGTAGAATCATGGAATTCTATTCCAAACTCTGACCCTCTTGCCATGGTCTCATAATATCAGTATATCATCATTTTAGCAGCTATGGACTTTAGCACACCATAGCATTTCCTTTGATTTGCCATTGGCACTGGTGGGACGTCTGAGGACCCTATGGACGAGAGTGATGACGGTGACGTTACTGAGTCTACTGCCTCTGGCTGCATTGCTCACACCAACAACTCATCAAAAGGATGTGAGGATCATTAATCTTAATATACACTTTTCCCCTGTATGCAGTGGGAGACACCAGCTGTTTTGACCTCTGAGACCCCAAAGATGCCCTCCGCTAGGTTTTCACAAAGGCAGTGGCACCTTCCCAATCTGCCTTTGATGGATAGACTGTTTTTCTCATAATTCTGCAGACCAGCACATTTCCGGCCTCTGGAGTATCGTGGATCAAGCCAATTTTTCCTTTACCCTGATGCCTTGTTTCCAGGATACCAAGTAACCAGAGCATGTGCCCCAGTCCACAAAGACCCTAGTGATCCAGAGTGGCCATTTTAATTGGGCTACAGTGAGATGAAGTTCTCTTTGTATGCCCTGTTCATACCCATCCTTATCCTCCTACTGTGAGAAAGATGCATTAATGGCCTCATCATGACTTGCTCTCAGTTCAGTACAAACCATATTCCACACAGTCCAGCTGGTGCAGCACATGACTGTAATAAACTACATGGAGGGGTCCTCCTGCCCAGCCAGCAGGCACAACACAAGCATGCAAGTTCATTCTTGACCTTGGAAACATTATTTTGAGGAAACAATCCCGACCCCAGGGCCTTGTAATCCAAAGCACATTTAGGACTTTAGAAACAGCTACTGTATTGAGACTCTTTACAATCTCCATTTGCAGGCTTTGAGAAAACTTGAGTCCTATTTTTTAACTAATAGTTCTTTACATTTTAGGATTAAAGGTATGCTGACTTAGCGATTAGCCCTTCCTGTTTCTAATATACCCATGGATGGACAGATAACACTCATTCTTAGGCATGTTCTGTAGTTATAGGGAGTATCTTTTTTTGTATTTTAACTGGATTTATGGATGAATATTTGAGATGAACGTCAGAGATATTGATACGCTTAAGTGTTGTGTATCAAGTAAATGTATTCAGATTTGATTTGATCACTTGGGGACAAGCTGTCAGGGCTATAGTTAGTTATTCAAATTATACTGCAAGTCATCCATTTTTTACAAATACATTATGGATAAAAATCATGTTACGTTACACTAATCTGTGAAACAGACAGTTAACCTTAGAAGATTTTGCAACTGATCGTTTGATCTGCATGATAGGATGACACCAAGAAGTGTTATTATAAATTCCAGATTGAAACAGTGTATCACGCAGGTCTGGTTGGTGCGTGACGGAGACATGGCAGCAGGGGTCCGCAGAGGAGCAGAGAGAGAGTTGAGCTTATGTCAAAGGAGACAGTTTCTGCCCTCCCCCCTCTGCCCACAAACCCACAGAGGCCTGGGCTTGTCACAGACCCCTACTGCGCTGTCTGGGAGACCTGTTTTCATGCACAGGGGACATGGCACTGCAGCAGAATGCGTGTGTGGGCGGGTGTACTTGAAATGCCATTATCCGTTACTATCTAGCCATGAAGCCATTACTAGCGGCAACTAAATATAAAAGTGGGTAAAACCATTTACACAAGAGCATCTGCTCATGCATAAGTAACTAAATCTTATATTTCTTGCAACATAAAGTCAGCAGAGAAATTGATTTTGGTCAGGAATGTGAATTAATTTGTCGCTTACCTTCTTCCATGGTGCGGGCTGTCATGGATTCACTGTCTGCACCCTGGAACTCATTGAAGTATGGCCGCACTTTAATCTCATACACGATGCCTTTCTTCAGACCGGAGAGAGTTATGTCCCTCTCTGAGGCGACCTTCAAGTCGTGTATCTGCCATGGCCCTGGGGAGGGCAGCCCTGAAGTCTGCCGGTACAGAACACGGTAGCCTTGAATAAACTGGGATGGATTCTCCACCTGAGAGGAGAGGAGAAGGAGAGTGAGCGGGATGAAGACATGCTGTACGGTAATGATGTGGGAGGTGGCATACATCTGTGTGTAAAGTGCTTCAGAGCTGTGGATCAGCATTCACTTTGTGTCTTCTGTCAGCGACAATGCACGCTTAGTTAATCATACAGTTTAATTAGTAGCAGAGGAGCAAGAAACCACATGAAGAGAGTTGTAGTCTATTTGCCAAAGCTAAACAGCACCCTTGAGTCAGACCCTCAGCATAATTTGGACTCAAAATACTGGATCAAAACAGTCAGTCAGACTTTCTTTCTGTTTTTGCTGGAGCATTTCAGGGGAAGAGTAAAATATGTAACACATACAACTCATAGTAATGGATTGTTAACAAGGGCAGAAGCAAGGAAAGGCTTTTACAAGTGATATAAAGCAGCTGTTTATCATCAGACCAGTCAAAATATATTAAGATGATCTCTTTTCTTCTTCTTTTATCTTTCTCTATGTAGTAGCAGTCCACATCAATAACATAATGATCTGTGAATCCGAAAGTCAAGCCACTCAGAACTAAAGATGTAGTGCCAATCATGTTTTTTATGCCTCTATGTTTCTTGAAAAAATGATTTATATGCTTGATGCCATGGATCAAAATGTGTTCACTCTCCTATTTTTCTTCTTGCATTGTCTTAAAATATAGCTGCAAAATTAATCATGATGAAGTCTGGAATCAGTTATGGATACAACTAAGTGAGTGACACTTTGTTGAGCATCTCAGTTTTGTCATCTGGCATTTAACAGAGTAACATATCCAATTAAAGTTTAATGAGTTATGCAAGCAGAAATGGGAAAACTACATTTGTGCAACTTTTCCCACAGAACATTTACAGGACGACAAAGACTTCACACCAAATCCAGCAGTGAACACAAATGACTTTGATTTACTTGACATTGACTTATGAATGAGTGAGTTTCCTGCTAATTGAGCCCAATCAATTAACTCTTTACAACTTAATTTACATGGCACATATGATACAAACAAGTGCTTCACAGAGCAAATATGAAATAACAAAGACAAAACTAAAATAAATAACAATAAAATATTTTTTGCAAGATAATAACAACATGTTAGAAATTAAAGATCTATAAAAAAGTAAATGACAGGAATAAAAAAAAAAAGTAAAAAAAAAAAGGGTTAGAACATTGCTTAATATAAAAGCCAGATGGACAAGAAATGTCTTTAATTTCTTTTTAAATAATACTAAAAGAGCCTGCTATTTAAAAAGAAGAGGGTTGGAAGAACTTTGTGATCTGGCTGAAAGATAAAATGACCTTTTGTTGTAAGGAGGGCTGTCATTTTGTTTCTTTTATTTTTATGTCCTTCCAATAAAAAGAGCAATGATGGTCTTAACTGCTAGTAATAAAAGCTTTGGTGAGTATTTCAGCATCTTTCTTAGTGAATAACAGTTCTGACATTAACTCTATTCTGAAGATGAAATAAAGGATGTTTTAATGACCTTGTTAGAATGAGAATAATAATTAAAATCAGAGTCTAAAATCACTTCCAATTATGTTCCTTTAGTTTTAACGTGTTGCTAAGTCAAACAACCACTGACTGTAGTTTTTCTTCTGCTGCTTTGGGATCGAATAATGTCCATGTGCCAGTTCAGATCGACCACGAACGCAGCTTTATTCTATCACTGTCAGTATGCGAGCAGCATTACAGCACACGGTTGTTGTACAGACAAGCATGAAATAGCAGATACATGGTGTAAGCCTATCCTGGGTGTGTCATTAACCTACAGCAGCAGACAGTAGGGACACCTTGCCATCAGACAGAAATAACATTTCCCAGATAAAGGGCTGACTGCAAACTGCCTCCAGAAGTGACACATGTAGCACCTAATGGTGATGTATTTGTCCTGAATAGAAACATTTGTCTTGATTCCTGCATCACTTCAAGCCATTCTAAATTGATGGAGCGCCAGCTGCTCAGACTATGAATGTGTAGCCATCCTTCAGTGTTTATTCCGTGCATGTGCCAACGAATCCAAAACATAGTGACATGCCAAGTACAAAGTTCCCAAACAAGCTTCGGCAAGATTTGTTTTACAGCTCGGAAGGTAAAACAAATATAAATCAATGTTCATTTTCAAAAATGTTATATACTCACAGTCCATGTGACCTGCACTGAAGTGGAGCTAAGGACCACGGGGTTATGCATGCTGACCACCACGTCTCCCAACTCCTTCTGCACACGACGATGGTCCACTCCCTGTCCTGGGGGACTTATGTCTGGGAGAGAGAAAGAAACGCAGGCATGAGGAGTTGAATATTAACGCTTATCGCGAAGAATCCATTATAATACATATCTGATCTCTTTACCTTGAGTCCGGACAGGCTCAGACATGGGGCTGGGGTCCCCAAGACCTTGAGCATTGACTGCCCTGATGATGAATAGGTAGACAGTATTGGGTCGCAAGTCCTTGACAGTGAAGTTTGTGGTCTTCACATGGTCTGCCACTGTCTGCCAGCTGTTACTCACTGACTGACTGTAGAGAGAACATGATTAAATCGAATTAATTAGGAGGAATCTTTTCATCACTATAGAAGAGATCTAGACATTTCGTTTTGGGAGGCACTGGTAGGCTGTGCTCATAAAGACTGGAAGCAAAAATCACATGTCACACAGTAATGACATGCCGTACTTGCTTATCAAATCTTTAGAAACACTTCCTGTCAAAAAGAGTTACTAACAATCAGGACACATGCTATGCCTTTGTAGTCATTTCTTTTAGTCTACTATTTGGTAAGGAAAGAAAAAAAAAACTAATTTTAATGTGCCAATCATTTTCTGCTTGAAGTGAGCTTGCGAAATAATTAGCATTGAAATTTAAATACTAGAGGACTTTTCTTGTAAAATTAACTGTAAGCAATCCAGAATGTTCTGCTTGAAACTGTCCACGGAAGCACCCACAGTGAAAGTTTGGGGTCACTAAATGTAGCTGGAGGCCATAGGTCACAGACATACCCAAAGGCCTCGATGACATAGGAGGACACTGGGGAGCCCGCCTCTGGCCCCGGTTTCCATGACAACGAGATACTGCTCTTGGTCACATTAGTGACCTCTGGCTTGGAGGGTGGCCCCGGGAGGGCCGTTGCGTTGTGAGACATGAAGTCTAAGAGGTCAGTGGAGTCTGACAGAGGAGGAAACATAGAGAGACAAAAATTAATACCTGCAAATGCAAATCATATCAAGCAATATAATGCTTTATATGCATTAAAACTGTGTTAATATTTCATATGAATTATTTCCAATGAAGCAGACCTCTGACATCCAAGTAGGCGCTCCATGATGTTTCTCCACTAGAGCTGGTGGCAACGCAGGTGTACAGCCCCACATCAGACAGCTAAGGAAGAAAGATCACAAAGCTCAAAAAAGCTCCCGTTTAGTCTGTAAAATTACTCTCTGAACCCTGAAACAGCTGTTTCAGGGTTTTAAAAGAAAACAAATTCAGCATTTTTAACCAGATGTTTAGGTGAAACTATCTCTATGAACTTGACTGATAAAGATTTTCTTTCTCATACAGTTAATACAGAACTCCAGGCTGTGCTCTTTCGCTGTGTTCCACTGAATCCAATAGTCTTTGTAACTCTGATCCCTGATGGTTTATACAAGCTCTTGCGTCACTCTGGGCTTTTGAAGTAGGTTTGCAGCCTGTAGTACAGTAAAAATGCATTAACCTCCACTGGCCTGCATTTGGCTCGAGAAAAGCCGGAGAGTGGATGAGGAAACTTTAACACCGGCCAATGAAAAATAAAAAGAGCCCAGTAAGAGCTTACATTAATTTTCTTAATTGATTTCCTCCAATAATGGTCACCCCCTATTCCCAGAGCCATCAACATTATCATCGTCAGTGCTGACACAGGGAATAAGAGATATGACAATCTATTTTTTTTTTATTGCCAATGCCTTTGGAGCCACTCAGAACTGTGCTATCTCTCAAGAGAGAGAAGAAGAGAGTGACACAGGAAGAGCACTTTGACACTGTGACAGGACACTGTATATTGCACTTCCTCTCTTATATTACCCCCTTTAGACTCCTCTTACTTGTCCCTGTCCTTGAGTCCTTGAGTCTAACTGCAGCCTCAGAGATTCAGACTAAATAGCAGCATTTAACGACTTATAAAAATCAATACTCGCTATTCATCTTTTAGAAGCAACCCGACTGCACTTGTCCATTTGAATTACATTCAGCTGACATGAGCAGGCAGATGAAAGAAATTCTCTTTCTTCTTTCACATGCAATACAAGGCTGCGATGTACAAACACAAAAACAAAAGTGTGCTTGAGTTTTTCCGTTTGTGTGTTTCTGTGTATGCACAATATGAAGACACTTTCATTATCCCTGGTTTTATTGACAATAGAAGGTATGCTTAAGGTAAATAATGTAACATTATAGATGTCCTTGCCACAGAAGAAGAAAAATTACACTGCATTGTAAACATCTAAGCAGAATGTAAAATGTGTGCACACTGTGATTATTTGCAGGCACACATCTACAGGGGACTCAGCTGATATGGCCCTGAGTAGGAAATGATTATTTTCATTTCGGGGTAAAACATTTTCTGAAAGATTAATTAACAGTCCTTTGTTTTTAATAATTAATCCCCAGGATCTGACAGAACCATGGCCAGTAAAAACTTAAATTGCTGCAATAGCTTGTGCTACTTCAGGTACCACAAAAAGGAAGGGAATCTTGGTAAAAGCTTAATTTGGAATAACGAAAAGGAATATGCTGTTTACAGGACCATAATCAAATTTGGAATATTGGTTAATGACCATCATTTTATTATATTACAGGCCAACAAATGTTAATATTAGAATATAATTGTATTACATTAGGGATGATACAGTTTAGCATAGTTACAATACAAAGTATGAAACTAACCTTTTTGTTTCTGTCTTGTTGATTTTATTTTATTTTTTTATCATTGTGTTTTTTATTTTATTGTTATATGGACCGCCCCTGAGTCCAAAATAAAGTGTTGATTGATTGATTGATTGATTGATTGATTGATTACCATGAAATGGTAATTAGGTAATATTAATAATAACTAATATTAACATTTATTTAATTACAAAATACATTTAAAATACATTACTTGCTAATTATAACCTTATAACCATGAAATTTGCAGACCTGTATATATGTGGTCATTGTAGCAAAGTCACAATTTTCCCAGTTCTCTGCAAATACTTTGGTGCAACAGAGTTAATGGCCAAATTTAAAAAGATAAGACCTGAATGTGTTACATATAATGATAGACAGGATTGACTTTGTGGTATGATCTTTAGTATACTGTGTAATGGAGTTTTTATATCCTATTATGCTGATAGTGTATATGTATTTTATCATTGTGAAATGTAGTTTAAGCATCATTTGTATCATTTTGTGCTGATTATGTTGTTGTTCATGTATAACCCCATCTAGGATCAAGAGTTGAAAATTAGCAATAGCTACAAACTCTCTGTACACACATCAGTTTTATACTTTGTATTGTAACTATGTTAAACTGTAACATCCCTAATGTAAAAAAAATCTTTTCTATACTCTATTCTGAATTCCAATACACCCGGACTTATCTTTTAAGTCTTTACAATAAGTATTAGTATCAGTCTACCATTTAGCCACATAATTGTACACGTACAATGCTGCATGCTAACTCCTGTGTATATGTTATCCACTACAACCCACCCTGGTATTCTGGATCTGAAGGCTGCCATGCTCCAGCAGGGAAAATCGTGGGTCCTTTCCAAGCAGACTGGCACCATTCTTTCGCCAAGTGACCGTGGGCTCAGGGTCCCCTGACGCCTGACACCTGAGCAGGGACACACCTCCCAACGCCTGCGTCTGGTTGGACGGGCCTTGTCGGATAATGGGTGGAGGGCGGTCCTTCAGGGCTAAGGATAACAATTAAGGAACAGGTGTTACTTTTTAAAAAAAACACACACATTTGTACCACTGTAATTTTGATGTCATGGTCTTGGCATGGAGCAATGACTCTCTATCGTAATTGGTTAGATTTTGCCTGATTGTTGGGGTGGGGGGGGGGAATGACCTTATCACAAAGCGTTAATTTGTGATAGTAGTAATTGCATTAGTGACTGCAGGCCCAAGATGTTAGGGTTCAATCTGATGGATTTGTTGTGAGAGGAAGTGACTGTTTTGTGAGCCTTTTCCACAGTAAGGCAGTGTGCTCATGGCACTGCATCACACCTTTGAGCTTTAATTACTAGGTGAGGATTAACGATGCTTCACCCGTGGTGCTAATTACCATACCTTCTTTATAACACCTCTCAACACATTCATGCCTGTCCTCGCTCTTCCTGCTCTGACTCATGGCACACACACACACACACACACACACACACAAAACTAAACTAAACTCTGAATTAGCATGCCAAGCAGAACAACAATATGTCTCCCTTTTAAAGCTTTTTAAAGCATGTTATATCATCCAGAAAACAGCCTCTGCACTCTGCAACAGTAATTTCTGGAGTGTTGAAGCTCTCTAGGCCTTGTAACTACCCCCCGCTTCCAATTTCCTCACTGCTGCTCTCCACTGTTATCAGGTCTGTCTCCATTCGTACAAGTGTTTACAGCAGGTTCCCCCTGCCTTATCTTTCATCACACCTCCTTCAGCACAATGAGGAACAAGGCAATTCAAGCAGAATAGCAGAGAAAAGTACAACTAGGTGTGGGTATAGTCAGCACAACCATATGTGATATGTCAGGGATAAAGAAGGTTAAATTGTTTGCATTTATGTGACAACATAAGAACATCTACATTGTGCTGATGAGAAGTATTTAGTGGGATTTGTGTGTTATGTGTTATGAACATGGAATGAATGCTTACCAATCAGTATTTCATGTTGAGCCTCGTTTGAGCATAAAATTAGTCTTTATATTGGCTAAAGATAGACAGCCCTGTATTGTATTTTCAGGAAAACATTACATCTGCTGTATAGCATTCATTACCCCCAAGCGATCAAAGAGCCAACAACAACATATTATTGCTTTTCCTAATTTAGCTTCAGTCCTGTAAGAAATGCAATCATACACTGCAGCTTTAGTGACAAAAGTAATAATAAAATGCTGCTTTTTGAGATTGCTTATCACTTATCAAGACCAGAGGCTGCAGAAAAAAATGGTATTGTTTTACAGTAGGTTTTTAGATAAAGGGATAATATGCAACCTAACTACTGGCTGTGTGCATGGTACTGAATGAATGTTAATTATTAAAACATTGATTAGATGAGCGTATCTAATCCAAGCATCAATTTCTACAAATACCACCACATCACTGCTATAGACTTGTGTAGAAAATTAACTCTCAAGGTCCTAACTTATTCTCTGATCTTATCTTAAATTTCAAAGATAGGAAAAAAACCTCTCTTCCTCCTCCCATCTTATCTGAAGAAATCCTGTCTTTATGTTGTTCCCCACCTTCACCATCTTTACCATGCAGACTTAACAACAGTGCCGCTGCTTAGGATTCTTAACTTGGAAAATCGATACTCTCCTTATATCTCCAACATAAGATGTTTTTTTGCTAAATGCAGTAAAGAAACATGTTTCTGCAAAACCAAAATCCTAAATGTCATTCTGAACTGAAATAAGATTGGATTTCAGACTTAGTACAAGGCCTCATTACAGAAAATGTCTATTTGATGGAGCATTACACCAGTAGCTGCTTAAGCCTCCAGGCATCCTCAGTGTCCGTAGGAATCATTTGGACAGGTTGAAGCAATACCACACACAAAATATATCTAGTATCAAATATTCACCGCTTGTGGGCTGGGAATAGGGCTTTGAAAATAGTGTAGCATGCTCCTAGGTGGAGGGCAATGGCCATGGTCAGCTTGGATTCCCAGCAGTTACACTGGATTGTAATGCTGACCCAGTTTTCATGTCAAACTGTCAAAACACTTCTGCTACATCTCAACTGTCTGTGCACTGTGAGCGATCTCAGGTTCCAAAAAACTTTCAGCAAATCAAAATGGCTCAATGCCTCTGCTTGAGTTCTCTCAAACAGCCTTCCTCAGTTTGCATGCTACTGTATGCAGTGGGGTATGTGCATCAGAGTGCATGACTCTTTCTTACAGTGTTCACTGTAGAATCACTGTATCTTCATCTTTAAGTTGCAGCACGTATCTTTCTCTCAAGTCTGACTGTATAATTAATGAACCTGTCAGTCACACATCCGCCTCAACACCAGTGTGGCGCACTAGTCCATATCTGGGCTTTCAGAAAGTTTACATCCATTGCAGGATTTTCTTGGACACCCCTAATCTTGAGTAATGCTATAAAACGTCACATCAAGCTTGGTATCAAGTCGAGTCTCCGTTCACAGCCATCTATCAATCGCATTCCTCCCATTCCTCATGTTCTGCACCAAACATTTTGATATCGATCCATCTCCTCTGAGTGACAGAACAGGAGTCATTTCCTCTCCAAAAACATTTCAACTGATGTTAATTTAATAATGTGTGGGAGAAAAAGCCAAGAAACAAATGGAGAGAAAGGCATAAACAGCTCCCAGCTGGCAGCGGCTCAGCACTTAATGTTGACATTAAAGCTTTGTCAAAAATAAATAAATAAATAAATTAAGTTTCTCTCCATCAAGGAGACAGTTTATTTTACATAGTTTCCATCTTTTTGGACCATTCACATCTACCACTTTGAGGTGATAATGGAACGCATGCTGTGGGTGACTGGCCTTTACAACATATAGATCCATCTTTGCATCGGAGTATATAGGGGTGACGAATAGCCTTTGATATAGCAGCAATAATTGTTCTATTAGGTCTGCTGCAAACATATGTGTGTTTTTGTAGGGTTACACATCACAGTGAAAATGCATCAAATACAAATACATAATACTAGTGACCAGGCTCTCAAATTATAATTAAAATAATTATTAAAACAGTGCTAAAACAAACCTGTGACTTCAAGAAGATAAGTTAAATGTATTTGATGGCTCCACACACTAAAGTCTAATTAATATCATAACGGGAACATGAAGAAGACACTGGCTGTTGAGAGCAGTTGGAATTCCAAACAGCTGTCACTGAAAGCTTAGACATTTTCCATGATTCTTAAAAATCATTAAATAAAGCAATGGTGTTTTCTGTCACCTAAGAGCTATTAGGAGAAATCCCTCTGGATGATAGCATGAGGGAAAAGTAATGGTTTCATTCTGTTGAAATTACTGGTGCATTGAGCCATGCAACAATACAATAATGTTTCGTATCCACTAATACTGTGCCTGTGCTTTCTGATTCATAAAGTAATTAACCTAACAGGGCGTAACAACAGAATGTTGGTTTCAAATGTTGAAACATAATTGCTATTAGCACATGTTGGTACTGTTAAAACACACACTGTAACAAATAAAAGTAGCTCTCATATTTTATCATGTGTGTGTCCAGACTTACCGTCTGCTACCTCAAGCTGGGCCTTGGCCATGATGCTGCCTGCTACGGTGAGGGCCTGGCAGATATAATACCCTGCATCAGAGCGTTGCACAGATGAAATGGTCAAATCTCCACTCACAGACACAGAAACCCGGCTATCTCCCTGGGTTGGCTGGTTGGGAAACAGAAGATCCTACAGGGAGGGAAAGAGGGAAGTAATGTCAATAAAATGGGATGGCATACTTGTTCGGTAGCCCAAAGGTATAAAATCGAGGAACTGGAATGTCCTTTAAAGAAGAATTTTCTTTTTTCCCCCTTTTCCTTCTTATTGACATGGACATTTTCCATCTAAATGCTGTAAAATTCACCATTGAGTTGTTTTGAGCAGATACTATATCTTCACAAAGCCTCATTAATCTGTACATGATCTGTATGCAATAAATAAAACTATGCTCCACTACTGGCTCAATTTGCAGTACAAGAAATGTCATTCTTCAGATGATCTTTATATTGTGTTACATTGTATCTTTTGGCGTATATACTTTTATAGTTTCTATCCTTAATTAGAAATCTACAGGCTTCCTTCTTTTATCTAGTATGAACTACATATTATGTCCCACACAAATTTCTCTACTGCTTTAATTAAATGATTTGAACTATTATCTCAAATATCCTTGACATTGTCAGTAGCTTGAGTATTTAAAATCATATTTCTGACAATGTTCTGTTAAACATTTTCACATTATCACATTTTTTTTGTATGCCAAGGGTTAATTTAAGACTCAAACTGTTCTTATTTGCATTGTATGCAGACGACACCGATTTATATCTTCCTCTTGTCTGTAGTGACTCAAGCTATTCTCAGCAACATTGCCAAATTAAGTGTTGATCGTCGTAAAGACTTTAATATATCTAATGCATAGCCTATGTATTGTATTTTACACATTTGGGCAACACAATTGACTCTCAAGGAACTTGAGAGTCTGCTGTGTGAAGACATGTCGTCAATTTGCTTACATAGTCCAACAATTATGAACAAAAGTGGGTCAGTGTCTCTTTCCTACTAGGTCTGAATGGCAGTTTACTCCTGTGGGTATCCTGCTGTAATAACCTGCAGTCATGGACGTGAAATTGAGGCATCAGCGTTGTCCGTTTTTGCACCCCAAGCAGACAAGCTGATGGGCAGGAAAGGACATTAGCCTGCTTTCATTATGTCTAATGACTCTAATGCTGCACATGACATTGTCTCTTAATAAGTGAATTGGCGAGTCAGACTGGTGTAGATTGGTGATAAATGACCACTTTATTATCTGTATGTGGAAATGGTCCGCATATTACTGTCCCCTGGTTGGATCATTTTAGTGAGATTCTTGGCATTTTTTTGTATTTTAGCTTCTTTTCTCTGGATGCTGCAGCAGAAATCTATATAACAAAGTTGGTTCCATCATGCACACATGCATAAACAAGCACATTTTGTCAAAATCAGTTTACTCACCAGGCTACCCTCTCGTTGCCAGAAGACAGTGGGCTGAGGTTTGCCCCTGGTCTCGCAAGGAAAGGTGGCTGTTCGTCCTTGGGCCACAATCTGGTCTCTGGGTCGCACCACAAACTGGGGTGCCTCTGAGGTTAAAGGTAAATAAAAACAACACAATATATTTGCACAGACTTCCAGAGTTATTACAGAAGGCCTAGTTCTAAAGAATAAACGATTTGACTGAATGTCAGCTAAAGCTAACACGTTCATGCACTAGGTCTTTGTCATTTCTTTCAGAACTATTTCTTGACTATGCCAATCACACAAGCCATTCATCCAGCTGACAGAACATCAGAATGAATGATATCAACTAATTAGCAGGGTGCCTTAACGTCCTTCTCAATTTGAGTTTTGGAACTAGGGCATATCAATCACACTGTGTCTGGACCCCCAATTTGAAAAAAAAAGTGAGGTGATAAATCCAAACTGCCAGGAGGAGTCAGGGGTTGATAGCAACAATGTCGATATGCATGTCCAATTTTAGTCAAATGAAGGTGTTTGTGGAATGCCACAATAGTACATGCATACATGTGTGTGATCAAAAAAAGAAAGAGAGCAACTCATGCAAAATGGGATCAGCTCTTACTTACCAACGGGGCGAGCTGGTGACACAACAATGGTGTGGGTGAGATTAACACACAACACAGAGAGAAGGAGAGCAGAGGAGTAAAACAGAGGAACAGAAAAAAAGAATGAAAATCAGAAATGAATGAGATGGAGTTGGGTTTCCATCCATGAGATTTAGGGGGAGGAGGAGGGTGGAGCTCAGTCACCAAAAGCAGGTGATGGCATAGGCCGTAAGGAAATGGCACCACGGCAACATCAGGGGAGAAAGGGTAACAGAGCCAGAAAACCACTGGCTGAACAATTATACTGATGTCACAAGAGGAAAACATTCACACATTTAACAAATCTGTTGTGGATCAAGAATCTCTTTTCAGACCCTCTTAGGATAAATTTAATGACTTGAAAAAAGAAGAAATTATTATTATTGTAATTCATTTCCAGTCACTGTCCATGGCTCTTCTGCCACCAACATGGGCTCTCTCTCTCCTCTTGCACCGTGCACAGACGGGCAGGTAGTCAGCCAACCACTAAGCTTTATGCAAATGAGGCTAAATGATGTCACCAACATGCAAATGAGCACCATCTGGTGACTTTTTGCGACTTCTGGAGCTAGTGTTTGCGACTTTCACTGGCAAAGAGTTGGCAACACTGCCTCTGACAAGGGCATGCTGAGAACAGACTCAGTTAAATATGATTGAATAGCACATAACAATTACCACAAAATTCAAATCATTGACACCTGGCTCACAAATTGTCGCAACTAAAGTATCTCATCTAACAAGAGTTTTAATCAGTGAAATTGATGAAAAACAGCTTTTGCAAATATAACAACAGAAACACTGACTGTCATCTTATTTTTCCTTATAAGTTATCATTTTCTTGGAAAAATTTGGAAATGTCCATTCCAGTGTATTAGTGATCTGCGTCAGCTTCCTGTACATGTCTTATTTAATTTCAATCAAACACAAATCTGGCTTAACAGGGATGTACAGCTCAAAGTACACGCTCGCCCATAAATTTGGAATAACAATCCCCCGTACGGTGGCCCTGAGAGCTCACATCGCTGCAACTTAAGAAAACACATGCAAATACACAAAACACAAGCAAAGTGAGAAAACATCTTCCTCAATTTGACAATGCAAGCGCAGCATTTAGAAAACACGCTGCAAAGACCACAACCCAACACAATAAGAAAAAAACGCTGCAAATAGACCACAACACAACAAAATAAGAAAAAGCGCACGCATGTGATATTATAAAGTTATATTAAGGTAATGATTTTTTCACATTATAATTTGAAATCATCACGTTATATCATGATAATGATATTTTCATGTTATAATGTGATACATAGCACCAGCCTGCTAGCTCATATGAATCACATTTCAGTCAAACAAATCAAATAAATGAATGATACACGTTTTAGTTGGTCTCTTTCAAAGGCACGAGTTGGTCTTGGTCTAGCTAGCCCGCTACGCCTAGCACGCTATTGATCGCTGGCTAGCGTAAGCATCCTATTGATCGCCGGCTAACGCTAGCACGCTATGATCAGCCGCTAATGTTACCATGCTATTGATTGGCCACCAACGTTAGCAAGCTATGATTGTTATAACGTTATCATTATCTTATAACGTGATAATGTCTTTTAAATAATGTGATAATATCACAAGTGTGTCCAGATGTGTGCATCACTTTTAAGTGTCCTCTGGAAACACTTATGTTGTGTTGTGGTGTTTGCAGTGTGCTTTCTAAATGCTGCGCTTGTGTTGTCAAATTGATGAAGATGTTTTCTCAATTTGCTTGTGTTTTGTGTATTAGCATGTGTTTTCTTAAGTTGCAGTGCTGTGAGCTCTCAGGGCCACCGTACAAACCTCTGTTAATTGTGGTTTCATTTTCATTGTGATATGTTTGGAAGAGATTGATTAGTAAGGTCTTAAGAAGATATATATACTTTAACTGTCGAGAATAAATCACATTGTCGCAATCATTTCATGGAAAGAGTTAAAAAAATATTTTATTCCAACTTTATTGCCGACCATGTGTTTTACTCCAACAGCAGTCTTAATATTGGATCAGAAGATCCTTTTAGGGTTCATAACAATTCATGCGTGAGTTATAGGAAGGAGAAGAAGAATCTAATATATAAAGTCTGAAGTAATAAAGAAGGAATGGAAAGTTTATGTTATGAGTTCTGTGATGTACAGTATGTGTGATGATGTATGATGCACTTATCCAGGTCTTAAAAGTATGGGTTGGTTTCAAGGCAACTGTTACTTATTGTAAATTGTATGAATGTTTCTTATGCTCTCCAGTTAAAATAAAAAAGAGCAAAAAGCAGAGGGTTTCTGATTTGCCAAATAGCAATATTTTTTTATTGCTACAGTATAAACCTTTAGTATGAAATAGCTTCCACACGTTGATATCGTGTAAATATGGAGTGAGTGGGCTGGATGGAGAATGGGCCCCCCAGGAGAAGTCATAACAGTTCACTTAAAGCTGGTTAGATTGTTCATATCTGGAGCCTGGCTGGAGATCTGGAGCAATCAACTATATCAGCCTGCTATATGAAAGAAAAGCTGAGGCTAGGCCCAGCCTTTCAGCAGGGGGGCAATAACACTCGTAAAGTGGGCAATAAAGGACTGATTGTGCTGTGGCCTGCTTTGGGAGACACAAAAATATCAGGGATGGGTTATGAGCTTTGCTACAAGTGAGTCCACAAACAGTTACCAACCTCTGATAGTCAGGTAGGCAGAAGCCTCCACTTTACCCACACGGTTCTCTGCTAGGCAGGTGAAGGTTCCCTGATCACTGACTGTTGCTTTCTTTATCCTCAGCAGGAAGTCCTCTTTTTCATATCTGATGTCATACCTGGAGACAGCGACATCAAGTCAAGTGACATCTCTCATAAAACGGGAAGATCAGTAACAATTATGCACATCAAAATGTTTATTTTTAATAAAGTAAATACAATCAACAAGCGCTGAAATTGAATCAAGGTAGCGTTAACTTGTGTGATGTCTCAGATAGCAGCTTTTATAAAGGTTGTGTCATTTTTGATAGAATAAAGACAGAATTTCTAAGACAATTAAGACTCCCTGCTGCACACACTCTGCCACAGTAGGCGAAAAAGGGGGGCAATTATGCTGAGATGAAGGCATGGCAAAATGAAAGGTGCTTTCAGCTGGAACCCTGACTGTTCCACTATTTCAATATTTATAAAGACGAGCCACCCACTGTGGTGTGGGCTGTGCAGTATGTTATGCTATATGTGTGTGTGAGTGTATCCGTGGGGGAGAGAAGAAGCCAAAGAGAGGGAGAAGGAGACAGAGGGAGAGACAGACAAACAGTCTGAGAGTAAGGGAGTGGCACAGTCTGAAACTGAATTTGATGAATGAGCTGAGCAGTAAGAAATGACTAATTCATAGATATGTTCCATGCATCAGTGTGCATCCCCCGGTGCAGCATACTGTAAGGCAGCAGTGGCGCAGTTAAAGCGAGAGAAACATCTCAGCTACCAGAGTTTAGATAAGCGCCTCAGAGGGGCTACAGATAGAAAGAGTGGAAGTGCAAGGAGTCGGGCTCTCCCTCTCTGGGGTCCCTTTTGGCGTGAGAGATCCTGTGAAATTGTCTAGCCAGCCATACTGATGCAGAGATGGGAGACAAGTCAGGCAGAGAAATGGCACAAGGGGTGAGAAAAAGTCACATTTGAAATAGATGTTCCAAAGGGTGTGGGCAGAATATCGATGGAGGTTGTAGGGTCTGTCCAGAGTCTGCGGAGGACTCCATTCACGGCACATCTCTGACCCAGATACAGCCTTCCCAGGAGGCTGACGGGTTTACGGAAAGAATGAAAAAAGTGGAAGGAGGGAAGTGAGGCGAGGCAGATCTGAAAGTAGGACATGTTTCTAGAGTCAAGGGGTACTGAGGTAGAGGGCACAACACAGGTGGGCAGACAGACTGCCAGACAGGGAGACAGACAGTTAAAGTCTACCTCACAATTTGTTTTTTTTTAATACAGCAGTAACCGCTTGTAACAGGTGTAATTTAAACTTTTTGCACTGGTTAATGTGTGGTGGTTTTGCAGAGGATGGCATTTTTTAGTATTGCTTTAAAATATATAATCAATGTGTCATATTTGACCCACTAGATTTGAGCATTACAGGCTCCATGTTTACCAAAGTTATCTGCTTAATTAATACTGTTGTATTTGATTCATGTGGTACTTAATATAAATTCTAGTAATACACATCTAGCAACATTTTTTTAAATTATATTTATACAACTATATAGTTAATTATTATATCCATTAAGTAACTAGTTTAAGCTGACAAGTAACAACCAAAAGCAAGGGAAGTGGGTACTGCACCAAGGCTGATTTAATATGAAATTAAGTCATGCATCTTAATCAGTTTTCACACAAATGCACAATGTTTCTCCTGTTATTAAGCACTTTACATAAGCAGCAAAATGAATGACAGAGGTTGGTGTTGACATCCTTTTGTTTTTTTTTATAATTTCTGATGATGTGTCTGAAATCACGCTGTAAACAGTCAAAAGGTTAACAGAGAATATTGTTTCGTAATTAATGAATCTCTTATAAACTGTGATTAATGACATACACTGGTGTCATTAACATTTAAAGTCCAGCTAAAATCACATTTGAAGAAAAAAAAATAATGTCATCAAGTCTTAAACCTACACTCAATCCTTACTTAAGAACTAAAAGGCTTTGATGGATGGCCAGATTACATGATGAGACATAGTGTAATTAAAAGTATAAAGCTGCTGAGCAGTAACTATTAGTGCCCACATGACAGGCTGATAATGACTTTAAAAAAGTGCTCTAATGGGATTGCAAGGCAATTAACATGTGTTTATGATGTGGGTACACAGGGGTGACCAACCCAGAGGAACACCTTCAATTATGAACAATTCAGTACAAGAGCATCACAAAACAACCAAAGAAATGACCACAGAAATGAATCAACGCTGACTTTAGGTACCATTTCTTTGTAGGGCTACTGTATTGGGTTGCTTTGCATTATAAATATTCTGAATTATCCACAGACACACATTTACACATATTCCTCACCTCCCGCGGGGAATCTCCGCATCCTCCTTTTTCCAGCGCAGCGTAGGAGGCGGGTCACCATGAACCTGACACCTGAACTCCACAGTCTCATCAACTAAGACCACCTGGTTCACAGGCCGCTGCACAAACACTGGCCTTTCTGGATGTGGGCAGCACACATAACACAGATGCTTAATATACTTTTGACAGAGTGGTAAATACTGTATGTGCCAGTGTGCAGCAAATACCTGCACAAAGTTATGCTTTATTCCCTTTTGAATGAATGTCAGATTTCTTACCAAACACAGAGAGTTGAGCTTTTTCACTCTCTTTCTCCCCGACCATGTTCATTGCCACACACACGTATATCCCCACATCGCTCTTCTTGGTGTTTGAGATGGTTAGCTTTCCTCCTCGAACCTGAGAAAAAAAAGCACCAGGTGAATACAAAAGCCCTTTTCATTGTCACAGCTGCAGGTAAATGTGAACAGGTGAATCAGTGAGCATGTGATTCAGAGAATAAGGGTCGTGTAAAAGGCAGAGGAGTGCTTCCAGGGGAGTAACCCACCGTGATTCTGTCATCTTTGAGGTCAAGTCGGGCTTTATCTTTCCTCCAGAGGGTGGTGGGTTCAGGATGCCCCCGTGGAGGCTGACACTCGAGAACCGCAGTCTCCCCGACTGCCACCACCACATCCTGTGGGTTCTGCCTGAAGTCGTCGCGTAACACTATAAGACAAAAAGCAGGGAGCAGGGGTTGTTACTCCAACTGTAACAGGGTCTCATTCAGTTGATTAATTCCAACTTGATTCCAATATGTGAACCAGAAAGTCGCTCTGAGACCGAGCTGTCTTGGACTTACTGACCTCCACCACCTTTTTTCTAATGTCCAAAGATAATTCTATCAACTTACTGCCTCACAGGACCCTCAGCAATCTTTTCTGTCTTTAATAATACAGCTGTCTCCCTGAGGGTGCAAGCATGGACTCTTCTTTGATCTCAGTAGCTAAATGTAAGAGAGTATAATGCCAGGTAGAATTAACAGTACAATATACATGAGACATCTAGCAGAAGACAAGAAATCTGGAAGTAAAGTAAAACTTTAGAAGCAATGCACAAAAAAGGAGGAGTAGAACAATAAGATTGTGCATTAAAAATTCAAACATTTCTACAGGCCTATGGTGGTTGAGAGATACACATTTCCTTAGATCCCACATGGAAGGTGTTAGATAAGAAATAACTTATTACATAAAAAATAGTGCTTTTTTCACAGCAGCAATGCAGACATTGACTTGTGCAAAAGTACACTTTATACTCTCCTCTGGGGAGTATAAATGAGCTCAGCCCGTTAAGGTTATATTAAAGTAGTTTTGTATGTACAAGCAGTATTAGTAGTAACAGCATTTGGCCTGATGGTTGTGCTGGTTCAAGAAATCTTTAACATTCATCCTCTGGGAACCTGGAAAGGAACATTTTGTAACATAATTTTATGAATGCAATACATGAATCAATACATTCGAAACTGCACTGTGGGCTCTAATGGATGCAATGTTCAAAATTATTATTTCGACAGACAAGATATTCCAGTTTTCCAGGCTCAAGACATGTTTTTTGTAATGAGACCTTGCACAAATACAGCACTTTGAAGAGGGCCCTGCACTTTGTTCCAGGCACAGGGTCAGACCTTGGTTACTTGAAAAGAGGCTGCGTAACTTCATGTACAAACTGGAACAGAAAGCGTCAGTGGCCAGGGATACTGACTGATTCATTCTTTTATAAAGCTTTATGAAATGACGAGGGAACAGGCACAAGGTCTCATTTAGCACCAGGGGTAAAAATGTTTCAAAATATATGATCAAGAGCAGAAAATGTCAGAGATGTTCTTGTTAGAGTGTTATACCGCTACTATTGGAAAATATGCACCACACTACACTGTAGAGGAATCAATATTGTAGCTAGAAGTGGGGCAACAACTCTCTTATACTGAAAAAATGAGCCTGGAATTCTGGCAGCTACTTGAAATACAGTGGGTAAAAAATGGCTTTTTTTCATCTCGGACGTACACACCTTTGGTTCATTAGAATTCCATTTATGAGCACTTTTTTATGCATTATTCAACTGTTGGACAAGCATTTAATTTATCTATGGCAGGGATGTCTGTACTTGAGTTTGTGTGTTCAAAGGAGCGAGAACATCAAGAATTGTCAAGCAATGTCTGTAAAAGCCATATTCATGCATTTTGAACAGAGGTAAGAGCTATCTGCTGCTAGGTTAAAAGGTTAAAGCTTCAAATCTTCCTAATTCTGTCACTACTGTTATGCCAAATATCATTTCAAAAGCTGCTGCTTTAAGTAGTTTCAAGAATGACTGTATTGTCATCACTGGAAGTATGGTTAAAAATAGAGATCACAATTTGGATCCTGCGATGAGTTGTGCCCGCTTTGCATTAATACCTTATGACATGTTGTTTTTGTGAAATGCTTTACTGTAGGCCAGCTTTGAATAATAAAGCGCCTTGTGGGACAACGGTTAAAATAAACTGTAAAAATTAAAAGAAAATAGTTAGCAGCTTGTGAATAAATATTGGCTGCTTAGTGTCATTTCTAATTTCAGATACAACGAATGGCTAGTAAAGAAAATGTGAACCTAATTACAATTCACACTTGCTGGAAAAAGTAAAATTAAGAAATGTTCTCTTTTTGATTATCATATTTATCAGACCAAACTAACCCAGTACCAAGAATACCAAGTAAAACTCCCTTTTTGTACCTGGATCTATTTTAAAAAAGACTATTTGCATGGTTTTACTCACAGTCAATCACCGCAAACATTGTTATAAACATTGATATAATGGGACATGGGATTGGCCGACTACCACAGCAGATACAACCTATACGGTTTATGCTGTGATGAAGTTGAGCATGGTATAATTGTTTGCAGTTGTGTAATGTTTGCATTTATAAATCATTTGGATGGATTGATTGTTGCATCTTACACAACTGAATTCTTCCATTTGCACGGTAGTGTATCAAAGTATTATATTAAGTATATTAATATTATTATTATATTTTAATTTATTATTAATTAATACCCACTCATTGGTAACACTTTAAGGCTACTGGTATTCGTACGGGAAGAGGAGGGAAAACATTGCTGCTGGGAAGAGGGCCGTCTGGAATACCTTGCTTAACCTTGCTGCCTCTGTAAACCAGCCAAGGATAAGTGGAAATAATAGATGTATGGATGGAGGGATGGAATTAGTACTGGTATCATATTTCTTTAAAACAAACCCATTCCTACCAGCTAGTAGTGCATAACAAAAACTTGTACAACTCAGAGCAGCTTCGAATGATAACACTGGCTCCGTGTTCAGTTTGCTTTTCATCCTCATTACAGCCATAAGCTGTTCTGCTGATATACTGAAGCATGAATTCCAAGTCCCAGAGGACACCTCTAGTGAGAGAGAAAATCAGGAAGGAGCCAAAGGCCCTTCGGCCCAGCTGTCAATCACATCCGTTCTGTGCAGGAGTAAATGAGTCTCAGTTGCAGACACTACTTTGGCGCAGACATATGCCTGGCTGGCTGTCACATGGTACGGTACACTTAGTGACCCATCCCATACAGAAAACACTCATCCAGTCACACAGCTACCTTGCTGTTCCTGTGTTGTCACATTAAAGATCCTTCTGTAACGGAAAAGCTCGTCTCAAGGGACTGTGAAACCCAGACACAAAAAGGAAAAGTGGGATAATTCAAGACAAGTGAAAACCCAATTACACAAAAGTAAGGCAAAGAATTGGTATTGTGTCATAAATGGAGCTGGCAGTTTAGTGGAACAACAGTTTATTTACAGCATCTAAAAGCCCTATGCTAACAAAGAGACAAATAACAACACGTTGTCTGTTACAGGTGCTAGTGTTTACATCAGTGATGGAAGAAGTATTCAGATCCCTTACATTAGTAGTAAGTACTAATACCACACTGTGAAATTACTCCACTACCAGTAAAAGTCCTGAATTAAAAAATTACTGAAGTAAAAGTACAAAAGTATCAGCATCAAAATGTACTTAAAGCATCAAAAGTAAAATAACTCACTCAGATTGTTTTATATTCCAAATGTATTGTTGTATTATTATTATTGATGCATTTATGTAAGCAGCATTTTAATTTTCTCAATGTAGGGCTGATTTTATCTACTTAATATAATCCTATGTGCTTTAATTTATAAAAATCATGTCTAATCACTAAATTTCTCATGTTTTTTTTATGTTAAATCTCAACCTGAAAAGTAACTAAAACTGTTGGCTAAATGTATCGGACTAAAAAGCACAATATTTGCCTTATAATGCAGTGGAGTATAAGTGTAACATTACATAAAATGGAAATACTCAAGTAAAGTACAAGTAGCTTAAAAAATGTCAGCCATTGGCAATTCTATCTACCTCACTTTAAAGTGTCCAAATTCTCATGTTTTATCTATTGTTTTAATGTCATGGGTTTTAAGAATGTTTTCACCCCCAAATTACAAAAAAATAGCATTTTCATTTGTTTTATGATTGATGGTGTACATAATAAATCATGTCTTAATAAATTGGAAGTGACTTACTAATTATATACAATCTCTTGGTAATAGGCTACTGCGAATTTAAAAGGGTATGGGGGAGGGGTCTTTGTCCAAATACATAAATACTACCGGTTCTGTGCTCGTGATTTATTCAGTCCCGACAGTATGCATTACACCACTGCACTGACAGCTTCGCCGCACCCCCAACACGGCTGTGGGTGTCCCCTTTCCTTTCCTGTTCTCACCGAGAGGCCTCTGCAGGTTTCTGTAGGTGGTGTTCATCAAGGCATGCGAGGTGTGGGGTGGAGGTGGGGCGGTTTTTGTCGTTCTAATCTATCGGCCTGGAATACGGAGCCCCTGTGGAGGCAGCACCCATGTGCAGTCTGTTTTCGGGTGGTAATTATTTGAGATGGTGGTGCCGCCACCACTGCCTAATGTTGTCTGATTGAGTACTGCTCAATTATTCAAACAAGCCATTCAGGGGGCTCACTCGTTCACCAGTTTCATTTATCAAATCAGAAGGAGAATGATTTGTAAATGGGCTTCATTTCATGGCACAATGGGTGGTAAAATAATGTGACAAGGTGGAAGTATCTGAATACAAATAACTATACAGGGACTCATTATATGATTAATAGAAGAAGGGGGTTGGTGGTTGTTGCTAATTTTTTAGATATTCCATCTTCTGATTTCTTGAGACCCTCTTCAGCTACAGCAGCACTCTATAACTGAATGTCATTTCATCATTTCACTATCACATCCATGAGCATCCCACTTGAGATCGTGATGCATGTTTCTCAGCTCACAAGCTTGCAAAATCATTCAAATGTAAAATATCAACTCCATTTGGTGACATATGCTAGGGTTCAGAGCGGCCTGTTTAGTACAGTGGGTGATGTTTCAAAACATTGCAGTACATTTATCAGACAATGCATTTATTATCTTGTCTGGTACACTTAATGTCTCATGAATCCATTAGGCTTGCATAGTTTCACAGAAGCGTCTCTCCTCAATGATGCAAGTCAGAGACGCTGAGTGTTATGAAAAGTAAAGTTGTTGTGTTTGTATTTGAGGGACGGTAATGCAGGTTTGTCTGTCATTTGGCCTGTCGGTCCCCACTCCCGCCCAGAGTGTAACGAAATACCATGGAATTTGGTTCAGACATTGACAGTCATGACAAGACCTCTATCTCTCCCTTTAGTCTCTGTCTCCCACAATATCTTTGTTTTAAGCCAAGCTAGTGGCATGACTCTAGGGGTGTCAATGCCAGTCTGTCGGTGGGACCACTACTTTAGTTCTGACTCTAAACTCCACAACTATTCAACTATTCCCCCTAGAGGGCCAATCCTACTCTCTATTGCTACCATGAGGTTTTTCCTTATTGTTTCATTTTTTATATTTTATCTTTTGTGAAATGTCTGACAACCACTGAATGTGTTGTCACCATTATGGTACACACATTCATATCCTCCTCAGGATACAGTGATCCACAGATTTGTCTTTAACAACACCATTAGGTTATAATTAGTCCGGTTTATCAACATATACCTGCACAAATGATCATCAGCTGCATTTTATGTTAAGTACTAACAAGCATTTGTTAGAATGCTAGGATGCTAGATGCTAGCTAACGATCTAGTTCCTATGAAAAAAAAACAATGGTTCTGCAATTTGGAGGTATTCGTATTGCAGATAAAGAGCAACACAACGTTCAAATTTCTTCAAAAGGTGGAAGGTTTTGAATTTGATAAAGTCTTTAAATAAAACAGGTTGATTATGATTTCTTGTGACGTTGAGTTAAAACTGCAAATTTTTTATAAAAATACCAATATATATCGTATATCGCCATTCAGCCTAAAAATACAGCATAATGAGTTTTGGTCCATAATTGGACATGCTGCTTGTTGGGTGCTCACTGTTTCTCTGCTTGCTGTTTCAATCAGGAAAATTTAAATGGCAGCCTACTCGTAAACTTTATATTTCTGAAAACATTTAAGGCGAGAAACAAGCAAAGCCACTGCTGAATCTTGATTAATTTTAGAATAACATCTCCCAATTTTATAGCTTGGTCCAAGTTTCTTGTGTCAGGCACTTTGTGCAAATTTGCAAATACAGACAAGTGAACGCAACACAACCCTCTTCCAAACCTACAAGAACCCTCATACCCTGCACTGCACAGCAGTTTGGGGAAATGTACCATAAGTGCAGCCTTAAAGAGACTCATGGTCCTGTTTTAATTATTGCAAGCAGCAATAATCTTTTAATGTGTTGATGCTGGAAGTTAAAAAAAAGCCTGTAATGCAAAGTCAATACAATTTCAGTTTCCTCTACTCAATGTAGATGTGTCATGACATTAATCTCAAATGTAATGCAACCCAAAATACAAATGAGATCCATCCATGTATGTTCATGCATCTGTGAAAGAAACAGAAGGAAGATGCAAACTGAAGTGTGATTCAGGAGTTGCAGTTTGTAATCATTTCTGACCTATTAAATGAGCACTAATTGAGTCAGTTCATGACATTAATGAATTGAAAAAGACATTCATTCACTTCATAATACAAAATGGTAAATAAACAAGGTGTGACAGACAGACAGATGGTGACGGGTGACAGACTTACAGCCCAATTAACTCATGCAGCATTTTGTTTATTTTGTAGTGATCTGCTTGTTTGCTTGTGCATGCCTCTCTCTGTGTGTGTGTGTGTGTGTGTGTGTGCAAGCTGCCTGGTGTTCCAGCAGGGGAATATAAAGCCCCACCCAAAAGAAAACTGTTGTGGTTGTACTGAGAAGCAACACTGCAGAGGCAAAAAGAAACAGAATAGTATATGAGGAAAGATGAAGACACTAACACCTTGCGAGTTGTTGCGTATAACAGATGGCTGCATTTCCATTTGGGAATCACCGATGCAGTGAAGAAGTGATGTGCTGCATGTGGACAAAGCTCGCCACATAGCAGGTCTAAACAGCAATCAGGTGGTATTCCTTTATATATTCATATTGCTGGTTTATATGCAGTGCGCCTGAGCCATTGTGATGGTAAACTAACCATAATACTGTTGTAAAGCTTTATATATTTAGTGATCTAGAATCTGAAAATGCATCACAACAGCTAAGTGATTTCTTATGACAGTGGTCTGCTAAATTGTGGTTTGGAGTTTGCTGAAGATTCTTTTTGAACACCATAGCCTGTAGGGGTGTGTCACTTTCTCAACAGCGGTCAAGGATGTCCCATATCTGTCACATGCAGAAAACGCACGCTGACACATACAAACACACTCACACACCCGCATGCATAAACAAAAAAAACAGCTGCCCTGTTCTTATATCACAAACTTTGCTGATGACCACAACATATCATCACTGTTCAAGAGACAGACACAGAAAGCAAGACAGACGGGGGGGACAGAGGGACACCGAGAGTGGAGAGAGAGCTATTTACATTGGGGATTTTTTGAATAAATAAACAACTTAACATGTCTGTGCCCTAAAAAAGTCATCAGCAATCAGTCAGGATTGCGATCAGCAGGGAGATGGGGAGCGTTTACACAGTGTCCCCCGAGGCTACAAGCCCAGCACAGACTTACATTACCTATTATAATCCTGCTTTCCCAGCACGAGTAAATCAAGAAACAGTTTCACAGAGAGAATATGGTACCCGACATTGTGGACAATATTTCAATTTTGATTCTATTTCAGTTGTTGGCATTTAGTTAGGGTATGATGTCCAGATGATTTGCTCATGGAGAAAAAAAGGGCAGAAAAAGTACATCAATATTGGTTTAGAATGGTAAATTGAATCCCTATTTAAGCCTCATTATAGTTTCTAAATTAGGTGCTGCAATATAAAAATCTAATATGTATTATTGGCCATTATTAAGTGTGTGTATGTGTAAAAATGTCTGTTTATTTTATTTAAACATTAATCAACGACTGCCGCCGCATATGGAGCAAATATGACCCGAGTTCATTTCCATTTTTAAAACCCAACATAAAGTTTAATCTCCAAGGCAGCGTGAGATCAGGAGATCCATGGTAACCAAAGTCTGCCGTCTCCAAAATTATAAGCAGGCAGTTAGAAGGCCTAGCATCGCTTCACTTTGCTTTTTTGGCATCATTAGTGTCGAGTCCAATTAGCGTCAATATGAAGGTTGGAAATAGATGCACAGTGAAAAGCGGGCACGCCTCTGGCAACACAAAATTTAGCAGAGTTTTAGATGCAATTTAGTTTCTGTAAACTGGGGATGACTATAGCTAACAGAGGCGGAATTTAATGGTAAAAGCTGTTTTCCTTCAGAATTATCCTCCGTAGCTGTGGTTATAAAAATGGAAATAGGTTTTACTTTTTTTTTTTTTTACTTTTACCCTAATTTGTACCACACACAACCGTAGGGCCTTGCATATCTTTACTCATTCCCTCTCTTTCCATGAGATATCTGAATGTGAATTTACACAAAACCATATTCGTTATGCATTCTTTGGCCTTTGAGTTAGGAGTCAGTCAACCACCATAAAGGGTTAACAATAAACGCCCTACCATTGTCATGTTTAATTAACCTCCATTCTCCTGTCATGTAATGTAAATTGAAATTGTGGATGCTATAGGAGGAGAGTTCTCCCTTCCCCCTTTCCACCACATCCCCATTCCCTTATTTCTCACTTGCAATGCCTCTAGTTACAGTAACAGCATTCCCTCAGACCACATTTCCACATCTATAATTAATTACTCCTGTCCCCATGCATTTCTTCACAAGAACACATTCCTCTATCTCTCAGACTAACCTTTTGTAAATCCGCCTGTTCCTCCCTACTATCTCATCTATTTACAACTGTAAATCCAGATGCATATTTTGTGCACAGCATTATGCAAACCATGAGCATGATTTTGCATTTAAGAATGCTGAACTCCTTATTAATTGTAATGTTCTGCCTTTCCTATGTTCTTCAGTACTTAAAGGAACCTTGAGATCTCATTGGGCTGGAAGGCAAATTCCCCCATGTTAGTAAACCTGGACATTGCTCTGGTTCCTATTGTATTAATATGAAAAATAAGGCCAGAGAAGAATAGAAGAAAAACAGGCGATCGTATTATTTCTCCTCAAAGACCATGGATATCATAGACCCTTACAGCAATATTGCGGAGATGTACAACATGAGCTGGAAAATGAGTCAGGGATCAGAATCTAGCCTTTTATCCGCCTTGTTTCACTAAAGCAGCGGTCACCCAGAGAGAGGGAGCTTTCTTACATGCACTCGTCTTCTCTAACTGAAATTATGCACGCTGCTGTGTTTCACAATCATCATTCCATCACAACGGAATGAACTGGATAAAAAAAGCATTTTCGCTCAGACCTTTAAAGGTTAAAAAGACTTCATCTGTTTTTCTACACCTTTGCTGTAATTCTCTACAGGCTATATCATATTTCCCCATTGCCTTGACTTATGTGGGATCTAATGGAAGAAAGTGATGTTCGAGAAAGCCAAAATCGTCTGCGATAATCTGTGCGTCTGCGCCATCCTGCATGATCAAACACATCTCCTGATGGCCACCAGAGATGGTGGTACTAAGCTGTGTTTACCACAACATTCTGGTTATATCCTTCTTTGCATGGGTACATACAGATGGGCCACAATATGTGCATGTTTGGATTGTATATATATGTGTGAATGCATTTGAATAAATGCTTGGAGCTATGAAGCAGGGCACTACACCCCCACTACTGCTGGCATTCGGCACAAAAGAAAACTAATTAATATGGTAATGTCACAGACTGATAATATATGGTTCGCTATGTTTGCACTGATTTGACCTTTGATCTCTAAATGGGAAAATTTACTGAAATGATCAAATGTGAGTGTAGTACACAAGGTTCATGTGACCTGGAGGTGGCAGCATTCATAGGCACATAATGCATAATCCCCCAGCACCTGCACCAGGACACCAGTGTCAATATTTGATACTTGAGTTTAAAAAAATCTGATAATCAACTGCTTATAGTAAGGTAAGACAGTTGCCATATGTTAGAATCAGGCTTCCAAATAAATAAAATAAAAATAGGTAATTATTAAAATAAATTTGTACACAAAAGAGTACATCACAAATGATGTCTAGGATTATTATTATTTTCATTTTTAATTTATTTATTAATTGTCATGTTACTGAGGACTGAAAATCAGCCTGCTTGATCAGACACTTGTACTTTGAAAGTACAATAAATGAATATATATTCTGCCAAATTTGCAATTTTTGCTGTGTTTTGAACACATGCATAATGATAAGTAGAGCACTACTCTTTGTCCATGGTGCTGGAATATGTGTCAAAAATGTAAACAATGACAGGCTGCACACACTAACATTTGTTAGTTTTTAATAGCATAGTTAGTCCTTGATGTCGCATTGCCATATCTTGGCATATTTCTGCTAATATTGATAAACTGGCAGATATTGTTTTTTGTTGAAAAAGATCTTTGATTGATTACTTTACTGAGTCGGACAATTTAATCAGGGCCCTCTAGTGGACACACAATGTAATGGCAGCAAAGACAAGTTTTACTTACAGGTCACCATACTGTACCTGTATCTGAGGGGTACAGACCGGCTGGATTCTAGTCCAGTATTTTTCTCTAGAAATAAAAGAATTGGGTTCCAGGTATGTGTCTATTGCCCTAAGCTCCTCCCATCTCCACACCAGCCCCCAACAGCGATGCTCTACTGAGCAGCTTAGAAGATTATTCACCCCAAATCTCTGTTAATCACATCTACGCAGACCCCCTGGTAAACCTAGGGTCACCCAGCACAGATCCTGTATGTACACAGCGAGCAGCTGTTGGTGGCTGCCGCTGACCCGCTGCTCCAACACCTTCCCACGATCCCTTCCTACCTCTTCCATCACACAAAGTGTTTAAGCAGATTAAAATGCATCTATCAGAAGAAAAAGGCTGAGGTGCCACTTCACAAAATGGCATTCATTTTTTATATACGACATTTCCATAGACAGATAGGTATGGAAAATCCGTCCAATCTTCCAGTGATCGCCCATCATGGGGTGATCAGTCTCCACTGAGAGAGCACGTCGTTCCCCGTGTGAACACACACATGCATATTCATGCGCTTCCTGGTGAGGCTACACACTGACACACACAGAGGAAGGTACGTGTGCAAACACAGCCACACACAAGATCTCATCTATCTGTCACACACACACACGCAGATGATAAAACGGCTCGATCCATCAACATCTTTATGCTGCAGACATTCACGTTTCAAGTTAATCATCTATCTGATCATCCTCTGTCAGTCTTCCTCTCTATTGCTTTTCACTCCACACCCCTTTAAAGTATATTTTCTGAAACAAAGGAGGTGGCTTCTTCCAACTCTGTTTATCCACATATCTAAGTATTATTCCCAACCATCATTCTTCAACCCTGTCTATTTCCAACACACTAATTCTCTCCATCCACCTCTCCCTAATGACAAAATGCTTTTCAGAGTGACACGAAAACACAAATTCAAATACAGCAGTTCATTATTTGAGCAGAGTGTGTAGTGCAGTGGTTGACAAAATAACTGTAAATACTGACATGGCTAATCTCAGCACAGCTGTTAGTATTAGGTCTTTTAATCCCGGTCCAGATCGGTGATGTGCTCACACTGGCTTGGGGACAGATGAGCAATAGCCACCAGGCTGCCAAGTGGGCTAAAGGCAGCAGACTGGCCTGACGCTCACTTTTAGACATGATAAGCTGTGAATCTGTGGGTCCTGGAGAGCAGCTCCAAACAGCACAGTCTTTGTGTTGCATCATACAGCCTTTGATTAAAAACATGTGACTGAGTCTGCTGCAATCTTACACCAAAACTGAGGAAGCCTAGAAATAAAGAAAAATAGTGGTGGCTGAAAAAAACTGGGGAGACAGTTAAATTCATTTAAAATCATGAAATAAAAAAACACAAGACTAGATTAAATAAAAATAAAATAACATAATGTTCATTGTTTATTTTCCCCAATGATTATTCAGATATTCTAGATCTTGTTCTCTCACTTTTTAAAATAATTATGTCTGCAGACAGAAACTCTTTTTTTTTGCACAATTGTCTTAAATTATCATAAAATGTGTGCAATATTTTTTAAAAATAAAAACTGAACTAAAGAGTAGATCTGTTATACTAAATCTACACTGTAATAAATTATAATGTAGTCATTTCATTTTACTTAATATATTTGATAAAATGTATTAAATATAAATGCGTCCTTGATTTTGAGGCAGTTGTTTAAGTAAATTTAATATAAAAATGTTTGAGATAGAATCTGCTTATTTCGATCACATGAAATATAATCTTTATGTGTATGTCATTCTAAATCACGAGAATTTTAAATGAATCCAACACAATAGATTTAGTCCGTTTTTAATTGACAGGCACTTCCTGTTAAATTGTTATTAACTCAACCTGTAACGAAGTTAGATTTAATTAATAATATTGCGTGCAATCTGTTGCCTCAATTTTATTGAGTAGCTATTATATTTATCTTTTTTTTTACAGTGTATACTATATATTGTATACTGTGCATGATATATGATTAATCCATTTATGCTTTTATTTGTTTGTTTCTTTTCTGTCTTTCTCTTTTTATATTGATGTCGTATGGTGAAAAAGGACAGACAAAATCCTTCTGCAAGCAAACACACGTTATGTGTATCAACACAGTTTGCTCACATGTTCTCTATATAAAGAAGGATCTGACCAATTTGATTTTCTAGCCCCATGCTTTATCTGATTTTATCAGAATCAAATCATGTGTGTTGATGCTTTCATAACCTGTCAATCAGAGTTCTAACTGACATGCTATCACTCATCACAGAGAGCTCCCCCTGATGAAATACAGCACACAACACAGTGATGCTACTTTTCTTTCCTGCAGGCAATGTAATAACCTCTTAAATCATGGTAAAATGACTGCTGTGAGAGGCTGACGCTGCAGTATGAAGTGCTGCACTTGTCTGTTGCTGCCACAGTGGAGCCAGTCTGACTTTACTGTCTGATCTGCATGCGACGCCATGTGCCAAAGCCAATCCCAGTCTGTGGTCAGATGAACAAGAGAGGGGGAAAAAAGCGACAAGAAAACATCTGTGTCACGTATCAGAAAGAAGAAAGGTCAGAAGTGTAAGACATGTAATAAATGACTGACAGATGCAAGCACGTAGATAGATGCCAACACATATTCTCTAGGTACAAGGCGTAAGGAAACTGACAATCCTGTCTTAATCTTCTGGATAAGGAAAATCAACCAACACTCCCACAGCATACAAACAGACAGTTCAAACAAAATATACCCAGTTGGCTTCCACAGCCTGTCCTCTTTCTACTCATTATTGAAATTCAATGATTTTTCATCACACTGAAACAATTTAATAAAATAATAGCATCAATACTGCAAACAGGGTGTCCAACATTTACCTTGAGCCAGCTTCATGCCATTGAGCAGTGATTATATTGACATTTCAATGTGTCATTCAGCAATTCTGAAATGGGATGGCATTGACCGTCACATTGCTGGCCTTCGACAAACTTAGTATATGCAGGCAGCAAAATGCCTCAATTATTTATACCATTTATTTAATTGCATTTAAAAAACAGAAGGTTCTTGAAATGCCGAAAAAATAAAGGTTATCGGTTGTTTTCCTTTCCCTGCTATTTAATAAAGATTCTAATCTTCTAGGTAAGCACCCAGATGCTTCCAGATACCTATTAGAAAAGCCGAGAATCTTAAGGTATTTCTGCTCATTAGAAAAGGCCTGCTGGTGTTTTTCAATGTGAAGTACAAAAAAACGAGAGTCTAGGTAGAAGATGTGAAAGAAGGAAGAAAAGGAGAAATGAAGAAGGGGTCAATCAATAAAAGTTTTTCATAATAAAGCTGCATCCAGCCTGTGCTCCCTACACTACAAAGAGTGCACTTATGATTGTTAAGTTGCTCCAATTACTGGCTGGCAGAGGCATTTGAGAAAAGCACCATTAACCCCGGCATCTGAAGAAACAGAAAACAGCCGGGTGTTTTCTCTCAGGGAATGTAATTGATGAGACACCGTGGAACAACACACCCACTGGAGCATCCAGTCCCACGGCAAATTATTACTTGGCTTACAGTATGTGTGGAGTCTACCTGGTCGCTGCTTTCATCATATTTGGAGTCAGACTATAGCATAAAATACTGTGAATCGGACATGTTGAATAAATATAATACAGTCAATGTTAAAATATGCTTCTCCAAAATAAAATATTTGCTTTCTTGTTGTACACAAATGTCAAATTGTGCTGAATTCCACTGCAAGAGTAATAATTGACATTTCAGGGATAAAGATTAAACCAAAAAAATGTTTGTGCATTTCAGCGTTTCACTTTTTCTGGCAGCAGTAAACACAGTTGCATTCAAAGTGTTTTCAGTAGACAGCCTAATCCACACAGCAGCAAAGGAATCATCCGTTAGACTGACACGCTGAGTCTTGAGCCCCTACACATGCTTTTTTTTCTTTTTCAAATTCTCGGAATACAGGACTTCTTGTAAATAAAATATTTCTGTTATAAAATATCTATGTATATTGGAGTTCATGTTAGAATGGAATCCACAGGGTGAGCCATGTGAAACTTTGCAGAAAAGACTATTAGAGCAGCAAAAACACTAAGTGGTAAACACTGTCATCAAACAGCAAGAAGGTCCACGAATATGCATGTTCTCCCTGCATCTGTGTGGGTCTCCTCTGGGTGCTCTGCTTTCCTCATACAGTCCAGAATCATCCACTTTAGGCAAATGGAAACTCTAAATTAAAGCCAGGTGTGAATGTGTTTGTCAGATATGCGCGATAACCTTGTAAAAGACTGACAACCTGTTCAGAGTGAACCTGTTCTCACCCAGTGTGTGCTTGGATTGACTCCATCTGCTCCAGCCTATCAAGTGAAACATACTGGATATATTGGCACCAAATTTGGTACAGACTTTGACTTTCCCCAGAAGATGAGAATGAAATTTTGGTGTTCAGTGAAATGTCTCATCATCTATTAGTTATAGACTGTCATGAAATTTTGTGCAGACATGATCCCCTGACTTTTCATCTTGTGACATCATCAGAGTTTTAGTTGTTTTTAGTTTCAGTCAATATATTTTTTTCTGTCTTTTGCTTGTGTTAAATGTCAAGCTACATTAGTCTTGCACCTTGGTAACCTGATAACTTTACCTGCAGCTGTCTGCAGAAATAAATTTAGTTTGAATGTGGAAAGATGCATGCAATACTATGAGGCAGCAAATGTTCATGATGTGTGCAATATATACCAATACTCAAATCTTAAACTCAATACCAATACCCAGGAAACTACTCGTTATAATTTTTTACACCACAGGGGAAAAATGACAAAAAATTAAAGCTTGAATATTTTAAAAAACAGCAACATTACAACAATACCAATCCAATACCAATGACAACATAGTGCAAAAAGACAGTAACATAACTGTAAGGTATGACAAAGAAATAACACTTTTCAGACACAAATAACTGTGTTAAATTAACACTGTCTATTAAGGTTATAGATGGGCAGGATTGATAATATTTGCTGCCCAGTTACCATATTAACATTATTTGTTTTATTATTAACCACTAGTTTAATGATAACTGTAAGCACAGCTAATGTCAATATCAGCTACTTGAAATTCTCCAAGAAGACCAGGATGTCAGTCTTTCAGATGTTTAGCAGCCACTTTGTAACATTACTTGCAAATAGGATACTACTTCTGGACCTCTTTCACCTTCGTCTGCCTCATAAGCAAAATATTTCCATAAGGTAATTCTACTTTTTCAATTTTTGACCAAAAGCAGTCGGGAAGGCTCTCTTTCTGCAGCAACACCTTCCATGTTAAGTTTGTTTGCACGTCAACTAGTGTTCATCTGTCCAGCTGCTAGTGAGAGGAGGGGCTGCAGCAGTGCTACTGTGTGTGTGAAGTTGTGTGTCCACTGGAAGAGGCAAAGACGGCACTGCTGTTATTGATACTGTTGCAAATTAGTATCTTATCCAATACAAATTTGGGTAACACTTTATTTAAAGGGGTGTGCACAAGACTAACATGACATCTGTATTTAAAAATTCGGTCAATTATGTCACCTTTAATGCAAAGTTGACATTGTTTAAGATGTCCGAAACTATCACAGCAAAGAAAAAAAGTGGAAAACTCCTCCCAATAATGTATTAGTATACTTAAGTTGTTGACTGAGGTATTTATAAAACAGTATCATAATCTGTTTAACTACTTCCTTACTTTCTGTTTGAACATACATGATCACATTTTTTTAAAGAACAAGTGATCCTCTTTTGTTTTTGTTTTTTCCCCCCAAAAGTACAAAATGTACATGTAAGCAGTCCTGTGTTCTTGTCAAAGACATCCCGAACAATGTCAACTTTGCATTAAAGGTGAACTAATTGACTGAATGACACTTAATGACAACATTCATAAGCATGCATAAAGCCTGCTTCATCTTAATGACAGAAGTCATGTCATGGTTATGACAGTGTCAGTCTTATGTATACCCCTTCAAATAAAGTGTTACCCGAATTTCTATTTATTCGACAAGGTTTGTTCGAAATTGTATCACGCTTGTTGGATGAATGAAACTGGTACTAGAATGCAGCTTCAGCTTCTTACACTTAAACATGCAGTGATTGATAAGGTGACAGTGTGTGAATTGTCCTTTTGGAAACTGAGGACATTTTATCAGTAAAAGTCAGGTGAGAACTATTCATGGAAATGCTGGGGTTCAGCAAGATAGATTACTGTGGAGCTTAAAAGTCTCCAATATCTGGAATCACATCTCTGCCCCCATTGGCTTAATGGACTGAATCCTATGGGAGGCTTCACTCCTGTGTCACTCTGCTGCACCTCCTCTGGCTCAACAAATGCTAAAAATATTACAGTATAAAGGTGAGTGGACTTCACATTCCGTTCAAAAATTTCAAAAGGCTATGATTTATCCTGTAAGTGCGAGAATCTTCTTTCAGAGCATGCTTAAGAGCTTGCAGAATCTCATCCACCTCGTCAGCCATTTGGTGCAGGTATTAACCCCCCCCTCATAATCTCTATGCTGGGAGATATGGGCAACACATAATCAGCACAGATAACTAGGCTATCGCAGAGGTGTAGGCTTCTATATCCATCCTTCCTGCGTAACATTATTTTAAAAGGAAGACTATTTTCATTAGAAAATGTTCTCTTAGCTCATTTGTCTTCATCCTATGGAGGCTGTCAGAGTTATTGCCAAGCAAACAGGATTTCTTTGTTTCCTTATCATTTAATTGATCAGCAGAACGATCTGTAATAATGAATTGTTTCCGAGCAAATTCCTAAATTACAGAGCGCAGCGTGTAGTAACAACTTCATTAGCTGGGGCTTGAGGTTTTATCAGAATGAAACGTTCATTATATTGTTGGCTTGCACTCTAACTGCGATAGGAATATCTAAATTTGAGCAATATTTCATAAAAATCAACATTTTCCTTTTAAGCAAATACAGCTGGGTAAATTCCACCCTAGACTGTTACTACTCTTTGTTTGAGGAGTATATGAATTAGTAATAAGACCAGTGATCCCCTTGCTGCTAAATAGGTTAGAGGAAAGAATATATAATTATGTATGAGGGAAGATGGGGGATGTTAGAGACAGCTCGAGAGATAAAAAACAGAACGCCTGATAGCAAGATGTTGAGGGGGATACAATGTAGAGAGAAAGAGTGTTTATTCTGGCTGGGTAGCTGTATAGTTTCAACCTTGGTGGGTGTGCTGTTGAGCACTGCATGGCTGAGTTGAGCTGCAGTGCAACTCGCTGTGGCTCACTCTCGAAACCCTCACCCACAGAGAGTTCCCCCAACTGTCACATGCCACTGAACCACAGTAAACAACACACACACACAGACACACACACACGCACACAGCAGAGCCATTTTCATTAACAGAACCACTGGCACACTCAGCCCAGCTGGTCCCTGAGTCGACACTGGAACTGCACATCTGGTGTCATTGCTCCGTTAGAGGGAGGCCATCTGGTTGGATGGAGGGAGGGGGAGACAGGAACCGAGACGGGGGAGTCAAAACAGATTGGGGAGATGACAAAAACAGGATTCTATCGATACTGTGCCATTCAACGCATTCACATAAAAAGTGAATCTGTTTGTCGGATGTACTGTATACTCTGCATGCATTAGTCCTCTTCCGAGTAAGAGGATTAGACGTCAAAGTCAGGTTTGCACTCTGAGCATTTGGAGTTAATGGCAATGAACAGATAGCATGTTTAATGGCTCTCAGCAAAACACACGTCTTCTCAACATGAATAATGCTGTTTCCTCCATATTGTCCTTTAGCTTCCATTGGGACCTTAATATTACATAATACATAGAAACATTAATATTCTTAAGTGTTTCAATGTGACGTTGCTGTACCCTGTCCTTCGTGCTGTAATGTATTATGTTATTCAGTGTTGCAGTGCCTACCAGTCTGTTTGTATTAGAATACTCACTGTTGAAGGCATGCCCATATAGAATCCACGCAATGCTCCAATTAACACTGTTGAGCTGCGTTTATACTTGACTGGAAACTATATATGCAGAGCTGTACAGCTATGGATTGTTGCAGAGATGCTCCATCTACCGCTGCAAGCATGAAGCTAATGTGTAGATGCAAGACAAAGCCATGACAAATCATCTAAGTCTCGTATTGATGCACTGGCACAAGCCCAGAATGAAAAGTGAAGGCCCTGCAGCAGGGGTTTGTAATCACACAGAAGACAGGTACATGAGCAGGAAACTACCTCAACCCTTCTCTTTACATTATTAATGACTCATGATATCCTCTTGTTAATTTTTACTGACCACAGTTTGACCCCGATGCCAATAGAGACATGTGATGCACATTTTCGTCCTCACATTTCTGTCTTTATGAGACAAAAGGTCAGGATGCACCAGTAGCAATGCACTTTTATTTTATGTTAAGGCACATGTATACATACACACATGCCTGCAAACACAACCACACGCACATACACAAAGTGCCTCCTGCCGCCAGTGGCCGACTGAATCATGCTCTTATTAAACCTTGATCGGAATTCGAGCTAGGGCATTATCCACTTACAGTTATTAATGCTGCAGCTCTCTTGGGAGGGCAGAGCAGGCAGTGAGGGAGGGACGCACGCCACACATACAGATGCTGGCATAAAAGCTCTATGACTAGAGGTAGGATTGTTTACATTACATGCATGGATGAGGTCTGCATTGTTTCAGTGACGAGAAAAAAAGCTGCTCCTCTATAAAAAGAGATACAAAAAGCATCCAGCAAAACGTAATCCTTTAACAGACACATTATCATCAAACCAATCAGGAAAGTGGTGAGTACCCAGATACGATAACCCTGCACTAGATGCTTGATGAGACATAACAAAATTGCTCCTAAAAGCCTAGCCTCAGGGGAGACAAAGAAATGGAGATTCTCATTTTACTTTTCCAGTATACTTAAACCTCAGCCCCTGTTAATTAGAAACCCAAAGACATTCCTTCTTTTGAAAAAGTTAATTAAAATGTGCACACTTTACCACTGCTATGAAGAGGTATGTGGAAATGAACCATAAGAGTGAATGAGAAGGAAAAGGAAGGGGAATTAATGGAGAGTTCATGTTGCACGTACATCAATGCCAGACAAGAAGGCAATTAGAAGATGTTAAGTGGTTGGCTGATTGAAGGTCTTGTTAGTTCTGTAAAAGAAGATGGAGAGGTATGTATGCATGTATGTATATATATATACACACATATATATATACACATATATATACACATATATATACATATAAAGTCATTATAGTGAGTAACAATAGCCTTAAATCTTGATCTCTATTTTGAATTCTAATTTGACAATTCAGCAAAAATGATCATGTCAATTGATCAATTACACAGTGTTCAGATGATTTGCAACAATTCTGATAATCTGATTATTCTGATTTGTCATTAAGAAGTCATGACTGCACCACAGACCTTATAACAGAAGTGAACGTAGTCACTGTGATGTCACTGATTGTTCATTGGACTATGGTTAAGCCTCAAGTCTGGCATTTTGGCTACTGCCATCTTGGTATTTTGGAACCAGAACTGACCATATCTGGATAGGAGCTACAAGGTGAATCTGTAATTCAAAATCACCCGCCAGCTCCATGGAGTTCTAAAACATCAACACAGCTTGCTTTGAAAGAACCTATCAATCATCGTAAAGCATATGTGCTTGATTGTCCATTTTACTCGAAATGGGACCATCATTTTCGAAACTATTATGATTCTAGCAATTCAGGCTTTCATACAATGGGACTTCTGTTTATAACCATTGGAGTCAAAAACTACCAGAAAGTGAATTGAATATCTTTAGGATTTTGACTGTTGATCTAGATAATCAGAGATGGATATTTCCCACAACTGTTATACATTTTAGAAAGAAAATAATCAGATTAATCAATAGTAAACAGGATCATTAGTTGCAGCTCCATTTGACAACACTGCACATATTAAAGTCACCTTGTGTACACTAAAACTGGAAACTGCTGCGTCGACTATTAGAGAAGATTTAAAGATACACACTTAGTTACAGTACCTTGGGATGGATTTCTTCTCTTTACCATTTGAGGTAATTTTCCTCTCTTTGTTGTGCTGCTTTAGATTTGTGGCTTTAATTAAATTTCCTGTAAGCTGTATTGTTGTTTGTGAGGGAATCTGTTTATAATGGAGGACAAAGGCTGACTGGAAACCAATTTAAACTGATGCCACCTACACAGATGCCTTTTAATTTGATAGGTCTGCTAATGATGGTATTTTTGTTGTGGTTTAGGGAAAACACTTGAGAATGCACAGAGGACATCAGTGTTCACAGCCATGTAATAGCTGGGTATAGACAGAACTTTGTGTGATCTCCAAGCCAATAAATAGGGGCAAAATGTTACCCTGCCTGTGTGCATTTACTTCAGTACGTATCTGTAGGAGATATTGAACATTATAACATGGTCTGGGAGAATACTTGCTTCTGATTGGCTGCAGTGTCCATAATTTACCAATACTAGACTAAATGATACCATTGAAGCTTTCTGATCACCTACTAAATCAATGTGCTGGCTACATCGTATCAGCCTGTGTCTAAAATGAGTAACCATAGCAACAGAGACAGTCAAAACAGTATTATTTATGTTTTTCAGACTTGAAGGAGAAATAATATAATCAATGATACAAACAACATGCAAGGTGCAGGTGGGTTCAGCAGTGTCTGCAGCAACCACCATATCAATGATGGAAAACTTGAAAATAATCTTTGTAACGATCTAAAGATGCATTCACGAAACAAAGATTCTGAAAATAAAATGCCAGTTTTCTTGCTAGAAATGTTATAAAAACCCATTTTAAAATTGAAACGATCTTAAAATACTGCACTGGGGGAAATAAAATCACACTTTCAGAGCTGTTATTGTGAAATGAAAAACATTTTGCACTCTGGACTAACAGAGTTATGACACATTTTGATCACATGTGATACTGAGTTGCTGGGCCTCCCCAGTTGTCCATTAATTCCTGATTATGGACACCTTGTTGGGCATAATCCCTTACTTAGATGACAGGGACTTTGTTCGCTAAAACATATGATTTGCACCTGTAGTTTGCAATAATATGCCCTTCCCTCCAGTCCCAGCTAACTTTAGGCTTTCCTCTTTTAGCAGTTTGCAGTCCTTTCTAATCCTTAATAGTCCTTCCAAGAGACACAGCACCTGTACCTTCATCCGCCAAGCCGCATGAATTTCCCTCCAAGGGACGGTATGATACCGGCAGGGTCTTACTGCTTGGACAACACAGTGATACAAGGGGAGTGGTGGCTGTTGAACGTGAGCCAGGCCAGCTACACAGGGGGAGGGGAACGCATGCTGGGAAAGGGAAGCGACAACTGTGGCTGGATCTGGCTTTGATGAGGAGGCATGAGAAGAGGGGAGGCTCAGTCTTCGAGGGAAGCAGGTGTGTGAGGAGGTGATAAGAACGCTATGGCAGGCACTACACACACACACAAGCACACACACATACATGCAAACAAATAAACATACTCCAGCAAATACCACTTGCTGGAAAATTCAACTTCAACACTAAATTTAAATGGCATCCCTTCAAATAACTGAGCCGGCACTGGTGCAGTGCCTTACTCCCCCTGTTCCCTCACATCATAAAAAAAACAGGCAGAGAATTATGGTGTTAGAAAAGGAAAATTAAAGAGCTGGATGAAGGTGATGAAAAGGGGAAAACTAGGGAGAGGTTTGATTTAAGGAGTTAATATTGTGGTAAACACGTCGTTTCTGGCGGAGAGTTGGTCCCTATACTGTAAGTGCTTACACACACATATACCACATACATATACATTAATGTGTGAGAGTTAAAGCGTCTCTGGGGAGTGCTTTGTGGCAATGTGTTGTACGGAACAGAGGAAAGTAATTTATGGATAAGATATTTTTTTGGCTGGCTTATTTCAGAATCCATTAAGATTAATTAAGTGTAGCTAAATGTGGTGCTATAGAGTTCAGATTTCAGATGCATTCTAATCATTAGCTCACAGTTTATTCAGCCAGCTTAACAGCTGCTAATAGCCTGAGCAAAGCCAGAGCAGAGTGTTCTAATGGTTGGAGAACAGCAAGTATAGCTATTGGACTGGCGGATGGTGAATTAGTGATTGAGAATGCCCATTGCAGCGTTAATGTATAAACCATAGTGTGTGGATGTAAACCTGAAGCCTACACACATCAACATGCTATGCACCTCTCCATACTTGTTAATCAAAGGCAGGAAGAGAGTAAGTGAGACAGAAAGGAGGCAATTAGACACTCTGTCATCAAATATTTGATTTGTTTGGCAGGAAGACTGCATTAAACATTGAAGGAGACACAGCCAAGCACGATCAGCCTACTTCATATCCACTGTTGTTTCAGATAGACTTTCCACAAGCAATTAGCTCCAATCAGGGATTAATTGAGCTAACACAGAAGGAGAAGGGTGGTTTTGGAATTGTTCTGCTTAAGCATTCATCCTAGGTCCAATTAAAACATAATTTCATTGATTGCCTGTCTGTTCACTATAACTGCATGTGCATTTGTCAGAGCATGTGTGCAGATATGGCTTGAATCTCGATCATCACCCTATAGTTTCATGAAAACTGGAAAAAGACTAACTGCCTATGAGCACTGTGTGATATCGTGAAAAGTAGGCAGGCATGGAGTTGAGAATGCTGTGCTTAAGGCCTTTACCAAGGTCAGGAATTGAATAAGGTCATGTTTGTCTATCAGCAGGATTGTGGAAAACTACTGGCCAAGTTTTCAGGAAACTTATTGGAACGTTGTAGCATGATTTGAGAAAAAAAACATTCAGTTTTGGAGCAGATCCAAATCATGGGGTGAATACAGTACTGCATTGGGACAATGATCTGCAGGACAACACAAATTGTTTAACTTTGCTGTGGGTGGGAGCCACAAAAAGGATTTTAAAAAATGGTAAAAAAAATAAATTGGCTGCAGGCCCAAGGATTTAGCCTGCACTAACAAGAAGAATGGAGTCAACAAGTTAAGTTAAACAAAAGCTTAAAGCAGGTCATGAACCACTAATTGCCTGCACATTCCTGCTCAGAGCTGGTGTCAGTAACAACAGAACTCAAAACAAACAAGGAAAATAACTGTAAGCACCCACCAAATGTACCAATAAAAGTAGATTCACCATTTTTTTCTGAGGTCAACCATCACCATTTGTAAAGCACTTTTAGACTCACTGGCCACTTTATTAGGTACACCAGTTCAACCCCTCGTTAAATATCTACTCAGCCAATCACATGGCCGAAATTCAATGCATTTTGGCATGCAGACATGTTAGAGAGGACATGCTGGAGTTGAAAGCAAGCATCAGAATGGGTAAGAAAGGTGATTTAAGTGACTTTGAACACGGCATTGAACGTGGTTGTTGGTGCGAGACGGACTTGTCTGAGTATTTCACAAACTGCTGATCTACAACCATCTCTAGGGTTTACAGAGAATGGTCCAAAAAAGAGAAAATATCCAGAGAGCTGCAGTTTTCTGGGCCAAAATGCCTTGTTGATGTCAGAGGTCAGAGGAGAATGATCAGACTGGTTGGAGATGATAGAAAGGCAACAGTAACTCAACCACTCGTTACAACCAAGGTCTGCAGAAGAGCATCTCTGAACGCACAACACGTCCAACCTTGAAGCAGATGGGCTACAGCAGCAGAAAACCACACTGCAGCTTTATTAGGTACACACTCACCTAATAAAGTGGGTGAGTGTACATTACAAGTCAGCATACACCCGTTCAATAGACATTCATACATTGGTTACTGTTACTAGTAACTAATAGCAATTGCCAACAAAGCTTCTTTTCAACAAATACATATAAAAGCATGTATAAAAATTGTATTTGAGTGGGTTAACATTAGGACTAAACTAAAAAATACCCTCTCAGTTTCCTCAAGTAAGCTGGACACAAAGACAGCAAAGACGTGAGCACCTCTTCTATTTAAACCAGACTTCATTATGGAAAAAGGAGCTGTGCGTGACAATATGAGACTGGAGGAGGAGAAATAGCTTCTGGTCTGATTTTAAAAAGCCTAAAGATTTTTAGTAAAGTAAAATCAGGTCAGACATTTCACACAATGAGTAATGACATAAATTATCTTAATAATCCACTCTTCTGCGAGGAGATAATGAATTCAAACTCGCCTACTCATAAGTTTAAACTACATTTGCCAAGCGACAAAAAAATATTTTGGGTTATTTATAATAGTCCCTTGTACTGAGCCCTGGCAAGATTATAAATTGATCCATTTTAAGAACAGAACTAAATATTTACAAACTTGTCTGTTTTAGTGGGGACTCAACTTGGTACAGTCAAAGTAATAAAAAGCTAATATTGTAAATACTTAATGAAAACATGAATTAATTCCATTAAATATGCAAAACGGACAAGATAAATGTCCATATTTGATGTTGAAAAGCATCCTGTATGGATGACTGCACAAGGATAGAGCTGTGTTGTACAGAAGTTGGTTATTTGAGGGAGTCTGAGCGACCGAGCTGAGAAATAAAAGGAATGGACTCTTTACAAGTGCACTCACTCAAACTTGTACCCTGAATTGCAAATTATGTGAAATTAGTACTGTCTGTCCCACTTAAGCCAGCTTTTTTTTCTTATTGTGAACTTTTTAAACTAGCCATGTCAATGCATCAGTGGGCTATAATTATGGTACTTATAAAATGTTTCAAAGTTTCTTTAACAATGGAGATCGTGTCTCATGATCATCTGTTGCTTCGTCTTTGTTTTGGACAGAAGAGCGAGGCGATGTGAGCAATCAGACTGGCTGCGAGCCGTATAGACAGTAAACAAAAGACTTTAAATTGGCCCTGTCAGGTAAAAGAAAATACATAACTGAATAATTTAGTGTAGATGGTGACGCTAGCATTAAATGGAAAAATAGTCCCCACTTATCAAATGATGTGTGCACTATCTGGAACTTGGATTGAAAGTGATTGAAACTTACCTTCTCACAACACAACAGCATTCGTGCTGTGACTACGCCAACTCTTGTCTCCTAAGATCCACAGCCTACATTGCTATTTCATAAATCATTATTTTAAAAAAACCCCTTGGAGTTAAATAGTTATTTAATGTTCTTTTTCTTCCAGCCAAAAAAAATCATAGTTGGTATAAAACAAAACAACGTAGATTCGGGAAAAGTGAAGCCAAATTTTAAGCGCCTTGCCCTTGTATTATTTATATAGGCCAGCAGGGGGCGACTCTACATTTATATAGAAATCTATGAGAACGAGGATGTCCCTGCTGTAAACCCACTCTGTGATCGATGTGGACAGGCACATATGTTTTGGACTTGTCCATCGCCACCTACTGGGTGGTGGTATAAGATATTTCAAAGTTTATCTGAGATTTTCCAGAAACATTTTAAACCAGACCCAGTTCTTGCAATGTTTGGGGTTGGGTCAGATGCCATGGATCTCTCTTTATCAAACAACGGGAAGAATGTGATTTGTTTTGTGGCACGAAGAATAATTCTGCTGAACTGGAAACAAAAAAATTTGTCCCGTCTATCAAGGTTTAATGAATGATATAATGAAACATTTGCAGTTCGAAAAAATAAAATTCACCCTGAGAAGTAAGATAAATACCTTTTACACAATATGGCAGCCATTTATGGACTATTATACCAAATATAATCCCATGAAAAATTAACAACTGTAAATTTTAGAACACTTGACACCCTCCAAGTTGTATTATTACTATTTAAATCTCCTTCTTTTATTTGTAAACCTATTATTACTGTTTTGGTATTTGATTTGACTCCACCTAGGTTTTTGTTTATTTGTTGTTGTTTTTTTTTTTATTGCTTTTATTTTCCTACTATCATTCTGTTCATTCGTGTTGATTTGAGGCATAAATTAACATGTATCTTCTTTTTTTTTGTATGTGAACGAAAGGAAAAAACCCCAATTAAGAGAAGTTTAAAAAAAAAAAGAGAAATCTATGAGAACATGACCTTTGTTCTCACTTGATTTACTCCCTGATCTCAATCAATAGTTTAACGTATTTTTCAATACAGCATAGTGTTTATTTTGTAACTCATAGAGTAAAATACATGGTACAAGTCAGTACCACAGCGACCTGTCAACTAGCATGGAGACGTAGCGATGTGTATCTATGGCACTGTGTAGATTTAAAGTGAGCTTAAAGCATTGGGTCTTTGGGGTTCACAGTCAGATGCACCCCAAGACATCTGGCTCCAAAGACCATGTCTATTTCTTTTGTACAGTCCATGCACTTTGATGGCAGAGCACCCTGGCCCTACAATAATGAAAATAGGCACATTTAAAATATATTTTTTAGCCTTAATGTCACACTTATCAACATCACTTTTTGTGTATAATGTCTTTTTGGCTTGCAGAAGATTTCCTTGATTACACAAAAATACTAAACTGTATATATATGCCACATATGCAAATTACTGAACAAAAAAGCTCAGAGATCCAAATCCATTTCCTCACAGATAAAGCAGAGATAGCATAGATCTGATTTACTTTGCAATTCAAAAGCAGAGAAATCACCTTCATCTTCAGCTGATCTATTTGCCTCCCATTCCTTCCCTTTAGCTATTGGCATTTAAACTGCACAATGAGCAACCAGGTTACTAAACACATCACTAAAATCCACACAAACAGTGCTTTTTGGCTTAACAAATTAAATGAATGGAGTCGTTTTGTTAATCTTCTCATCCATTTTCCACTCACCAAGTGGAACACCTTAAAATACCGATTAATTATGTTAAAAGCTCCAAAAAACTCTGTGTGTGTTCTTTTCAACATGCAAAAATTGCTTCTACACATGGATGCTAAATTAGATAAAATAGTAAAAAGCCCCGGCACTTACACGTCTGACTGAATATTAGTTAAGCAAGCTCGAGCAGGCTGTCTCAAAGTTTAATATATATGGCTGCAAAGGCATTAGCTGCTCCAGTAAAAGAGATGTTTAATTCCAAATCAACAGAAAGGCAGGTCAAGTGGTAACACCTTAATTGTCTTGTGAATTAAAAAGGGAACAGGTTTTATATCCAAAACACTTAAAACATTTTCTTGTTTAATTGTCCTAGAGCAACCTCATACACATCAGAATGTAGGCCAATTTTTCAGAATCACCACAAACGTTTATATATTTAATACAATCATTCATCCTTACTTTATGACAATCAATCAATTTAAATCACCTGATTGAATTTGTACTAAGGCTGTGTACTGAGTGAGTCACATTGTTGCTTGCCAACCTGAGAAGAAGCCCTACAGATATAAACTCCAAACAATCCGGTATCTTGATTGGCTCGGTAAAATCTGTCATTAATATACTGCTGCAAAGATTAGTTTTGCAATTACTAACTGCAATTATTTGAAACTAATAGAAAAAAATCCCAAAAGGTTTGCATGGCTTCTGCAGCTGCTAAACTGTTACAAATAAGACAAAAAGAAACTGACAAAAAGAGCGGAATGCATCTCTAACTCTGCTGCCAGCAAATAGCATCTTGATGCTCCTGTGCTTTTTAGGTAATATGCATATTTAGTGCAAAAATTTGCCCTGGTTCATGCAAATGAGCCTCACTACAAAAAAAGTCAACAGTGGATGCTAATATTGCCATGCAGTTACAGTGAAATTATTAGCATCTTCAGAGAGTAAGTGGTAACTGAAGCTTATTAATAGTGTCACGCCCAAACTTCCCAGTGATTATGGCAGCACAGTCATGCTTGTGAACAAATATTTTAAAAGGAAAATATCACGTTCAAATTCCTTGCCGGAATTTTTGAGGAATGCATCTCATCAGTCAGGACCTGTAGCTCGCAGTCTGAAATTTTTTTTTTTTCTTTTTCTCTCTGCCATTGTTCTGCCTACTGTGTTCTTGGCACAAAGCCAACATTCATACTTTGCCACATGGATAATTGCAATCAGTCACAAAAAGGGGAAATTTCAGCTGCAAAACTTTATGGGTATGTTTGCACTGTAAAATCTTTAGTGCAATATGTTTTGTAAATCGAATATTTTCTAACATACCCATAAAGTTTTGCAGCTATGATGCAATCCATTCCTTGTGAATTTGGAAATCTGACTTTCTTGGAAATCAAGCTGCGGAAATGGTGCATGCAAAAACTCTTTAATAAAGTTATGCAAGTATGTTGGATTTAAGTTACGATTGGGCAGTTAATCACAGCAGCTTTTACAAACAGTTAACTGTATGATCTGAATGTACTATATTTCAATAAGATTGTTTACATCAGGTCTAGCAAGAACAGTGACTGCAAGAGACAAAAAATGACTGTCACCATTTTGTCATTGGTATTTGTGTAAGGTCTTGATCACAACTATAGCCCAGGGCAAGGCTAAAAGAACACTATTCACCATAAATTGCTTCATCTGTTAGCTACAGCAGTGTATGTAACCCAACGGGCAGAGGATGCGCAGAGGAAATACAAACCCACAACCTGATTGTTTCAGGGGCTTCATGACCCCTTGTGACAACTGCTTCCCCACAAAACATCCATCATGGGAAATGATGAGGTGTTTATTTGTCTCTACTTTATATGCATTTCTGCACACTCTGACAGAAAGCTGTCAGCTGTGGGGCTGGAGTGATTTTCCACTGGCATCCATGGAGAAAATCCTGGTTGGATTCAGAGCTGCCTGGCTTTTCTGATGTGTAAGAGTGCAGGAGACAGGCCTAGCAGGTTTAAGCAGATTAATTAGGGTGTAGCAAAGACTGTGAAGAAATCTCTCTTCCATAGATGCTATATCCACTGACAGAGCTTTGCATACCAGCAAGTCCCTGGAATGTGCACACTACCCCCCATCTCGCTCTAACTCTTTCATAGAGACACACAAATATACTGTACACACACACACACACACGCACACGGGAGACACTGTTGGAGGGCAAAAAGTCTGCCATGGCCCCCCACTCATCCTCCCTCTCTCCAGGGTTAGTCCAATAATCATACCCCTCCCTTTTTCCCTGAATGTGTTTATCCTCCTTGTTTTCCTCCAACGCTGTTTTTGCTTAGAACACATTTCCTCTTGTTAGCGCTCTTGCAGGAAAATTATATTCTATTAGGGATGATTTTCACTTCCTGTCTCTTCATCGGAACATGGTGTTCATGTAAACACGGTTGCCCATGAGGTGAACAAAAAAACATCCAATATGAGAAACCAAGGGATTAGCATCTGTGAAAGTGCGACAGTTTTAAAATTCAGCACCAATGCACAACACCAATAATAATGGAAGTTGGCTCCTTAAGTGGCAGACTGGCTGTTGCTCAAGAAATATGGAAAATGAAAATGAACCCATCGAAAGTGAAACCAAAAGTTGTTGTTCCTTCTCCACTTTCTGTGAACACCATTATCTTCCATCTTATCTCACTGCACTGATTGATATTGAAGAAAAGACAAGGGCAGAAAATAGAAGCCCCCGCCTCTCCCTGAATCCTCATCACCATCATCATTTTCATCATTACATGAAATATGACCGAGAGCATAATCCCACAATGCCGTGCAAATGTCGACGTGAGTTAGCATCAAGAAGACACAAGAGAAATGCATGCATCATCTGGCCAGGAGAACATCACTTGTGGGGAGACAGCCAGAGGCCCTAAGGAGGAGAAGTGGAGAAGAGAGGGGGGTGGTGGTGGTGGGGGGTTGAAGAGGGGAGAATGAAAGAGAATAGTAGAGGGAGAGGAGTAACGGGTGCAGAACAACAGAAGGGAATTGAGAGGGAAGTGAAAAGAAAATGAGGTCCAATATTAGGGAGGAAAAAAGGATGAAATGAGTGGGATATTCACCATAGCACAGGCAGGGAAATAATACAGAGGCAATCAGAGAAAATGGAGGCATAATATCCCAGTGCTGCATAATCTCCACAGATTCAAGCATAATGCATAATCTCCACAGGTTCAACAATACACCATGTGCCCTAATTCTGAGCCAATTACATAGTGTTTGCTGTTTGGTTGGTTTGCATGTGTACATGGGTATGGATTTGACTGGGAGGAGCTTGGATTTGAGGTGGCCGCCTTCTGAAGGGTGCAAACAGCTGGGGTCCCCGTGCATGCACTATCCCTCCCCTTTGCCTTCTATATTCTCTAATGCCCTTCACTGACCAGATTAAAGCCCAAATGACAAAAGGCTGGAAACATCTGTTCTGGAACACACTGTCCATCCCTCCCCGTGCTGAGCTCTGTTGGTCACTCCTCAGTTCCAGTCCCCATGCGGACAACATCTGCAGCAATGGACTAGTGCACATTAACTACTGGAGCATGAGACCAAGCTAAACCGGTAACCACGAGAGCATCATCCTTTCCACAGGAACACAAGTGCTTTATAAAACTGCCCTCACACTGTTACCTAAAAACTAAAATGTACATTTGACTATGACATAGCTGCACATTAGGTGTTATCTTGTGCCATTTTCCCCCGAAAAGGGGACTCAGCCTGGGGTATAAAGTGTTGCTGTGAGGAAGCGGTATAAAGAAGAAAAAAGCAAAGTGTTGCTCCTACACTCTGCACCAAATGCTGCTATTGTGCAACATCCACTTAGCCTTGCTGTGTTAGCCTCACATTTACACTTAGTCCAGCCTACAATAACCATTTTCTGCTGGATATAGCAGCCATGTCGGCCTGTTGTGAAACCAAAAAAAAAAAATACAACTAATGGTTGTGAACGAAAAAGCCTTCGAATCTTACAAAAAAAGATATTTCACTTCTACAACAAATGCAATTACATGGCATGCCATCCTTCATTGTGAACTTGTGTAAAGTGTCTTTAAGTATGAAGTTAAGCTAGTGCAGGCCCTGTGGCTCATGACATGTGCTTCCTATCACTTTTAATTCTGATAAGGGATTTTTACAGCTGCAGAGGAGGGCTTAAGAGTCCTCAAAGCACACAGCAAGTGAAGCATAGTAGCATGACATAAATACCCCAGATCCATACTAAAAACCTAGAAACTAAATTCTACAAATAATGTGCAAATGTCTAAATGTGGGGCTCGCAGGTCCCCAGCTCTGTGGGTTGAGGAAATGAAGGACACCAAATGACATGCTGTCTTGAAAGTTGAGGATTGATTCCAGTGCCATTACTGATTCTGCATGCTAGCCCAATTCTATATATGCTTTCTGATCTTTTTTCTCTTTGGAAAAGAGTAGGTGTACACAGGTGTTCAGTGTCATCACAACTGTGTAGACTATGTTTTCAGCAGTTTGGATGTAGATGTCATTGTTTTGCATTGTGCTACTGTCAGAATAATGTGCCAGCAGTGATAAAAGGAAGATATAAGCATAAAGGCTGAGTGATTTGGAAGAACTTGCAGGAGTTTTCTTGCATTTTGAATTTTCTTTAAGACACAAAAACATTTGACAAGTAAGAGAAAGTTAAGATAATAGTATGAAAAAGCTTTCACTTGAGGCCCAATGTGAAGTCAGGACTGTGTACGTGAATGAGGCATCAAAACAGACTATTTGGTGCAAAGGACAGAAAGTAAAAGCATGCAGTAGAGAGTGGTCAGATACAGCACTTAGACCCCTGGTACACTGACTGTGAATCCACTATCCGGTCCTTTGCACTCCCAACACAAACAGTAACTGTTGCTCACTTTGCACAAACACATGTCAGGTGTGGATGGAATCTTACTTGCTGTCTTGTTGCAATTACATCCTGTACAACAGTGGCGAATGAATTGACACACATTGGGGGGCAGCACTCAATGGTATAAAAGGCAGCAACAGACCAAAGAACTCTGCTCACTCTGGCTTGTAAAGAGCATTTATTTATGAAATAACCTCACCCAGGTAAAAAGCGTGCACAAACACATGCTTGAGTGTGTGGGCTGGGGGGTTGGATAAAAGAAAGACACTACATTCAGTGGATTTCATGAATTAATCAAGCTTCCGGATATTCCCTTTCCTTTTTACTCACTGAGGTGTATACTGAGGAAGTCTGATGTAATTTTTTTTTTTTGCTGCCCTGGCCCTGACACTTTCCACTCCTTGTAAATTGGAGGATACGGTGGATGGAGTTGTTCTGGACAAACTGATGTGATGGAGTTGAATGAATGGGAGAAATGAACGGAAGTCTGGGAGGTGACACTTAGCAGATATAACAGCGCTTTGGCCTAGATTGGTGGGATGTTGGGTAGGCCACATGAATAATAAACCAACTACAGAGTCCCTCTTGCTGGCTGGTGATGTTCTTCACTCTCATCACACCCACCAGACTGGAGACCACTGAAGGGAGTGAATAAACTGACTCAAATTAGTGGCATTACACCATGAAAGACAAGATATTTCAGCACAATGACTAGCTTCCAGTCCAGTGTAATATACCAGAAAAGAATGGAGATACTACATAATAATGTTGCTTGTGAATGCGCCAATGTCCCTGGGTGTTCTTTTTTCATTAGAAACAAATTTGCCTGAAGATGCCCTTCTACCCACGTACCAAGACAAGTCTTCATGCAGAGATTGCACATCAATCACTGCACAGCAACAATTATGAACCATTATCATTTTGCTGAGAGACACATGACTTAGCTTTTGTCACACTCCGATGCACACACAATCACACACAAGTAAAGCCACTCATAACATGTCGAATGGGCACATGGGTGAATATTACTCATGTGATTTTTTTTGCTTTTTTCTAACCATAATCCCTTCTGTTCATTCTAATATTGATACCAAACTTTATATGATGGTTATAAAACATGGCTGGATGCAGCTTTCAGAAAACAGAAGGCTACAGCCAGCTGCTGCTTCCATAGATGACAGCAGCAATAAGTTACAGCTGTATCTGTAATAGTGTGAAGGCCTCATTCAAGGTCTGCTAATGGAGTAGCTTAAGCCAGCGCCAACTCATCTAAAAGGAGATGTATAGCCATATTTCAAATTCAAATGCTGAAACATGAATGCATTAAATTATAGCCAATAATGTAGTGTGTTTGGCATCACAATATACCACCTTGAAAGGTACACAGGGGTGTGTAATGAATCATTTTGTGATCCATCATATTGAAGATGAATTGTATGGTGTGGCGGCTGCCAAGACCCAGCCCAAATGTGCATGCACGAAACAATATGATCAAATGTTTCTCTATGTAAATCTATCAGGTATGCGTATGACAAATAATATAAATCATTTCATTGGCTGGATTTAAGATAAAAATCTGGATGCATTTTTAGTAAATATTCTTAAGCATGAACACTCACAGCTGCCCTGACAGTAAACAGATTTAATTTCTCACTGTATGAGAAGCTCTGTCTGTCAGACAGGGACGGAGAAGCTGGCAGCTGAAGCCTTCCACACTGTTTTACTGGAGGATTTTCAATCTGTGGGCAGGACACCTCAGGCAGACAGGAATATTTGGTTTATTCATAACAGGGATCCTCAGACACAGGATATGACAGGTGCATGGGAGCAGCTTGACCCAATATGACCTTTACCAGAGTTTTGCCAATGACTTCTTGAACACAACCACAGTTATACTAATGGGTGGCAGTGACTGCTGCTGTCATTAGACTGGACTTTACCATGAATACAGCCCAGCCTTATTTCTAATTTGAATTGAATTGAACTCTTTACAATGCCATCATGCTATAGTATCAGCCAGGTCTTTAATTTTCATAGAATTCCCACTATAGTCCTACATTTGATGATGTATTCAGTAAAACAGTTTATCCAGGCAATTTTTGAAAAAATAAATCAAAGATAAAGACAAAGATACAGAGCATAATATTAAATCAAATTATATAATTTAATCAGGGTTTTTGCCTTGCACACTATTTATTTAGTCAGACTCAGCAGTCTAGTTTTTTTTCATGGAAAAATGCTGATTAACATCTTTTAATCAGCATATCTTTTGTCATAGTTTTCCTTGACAAAATGATCATTGCTTCTCGGTAGGGGGTGGATGCAATGGTGAGTTAATGTATTATTTAAATTGAAATACAATTTCAATATGAACATTATTGCAAATGTTGATTAAGCAGATTTTAGAGAACTAAGAGAAGTGGTAGTGCCAAATGGACAATTTAAATGAAAGCTAAATTTAAATTGAAGTGAAGTCGCCTATATTGCCTATGCATATCCTGACATTTATTTGAAGTCAGATAATACAATTCAAGAAAATGTCATGACCACCTAAAAGCATTTACCAGGGTATAATAGGCCACTTCATTAGCTACACCTGTCAATCTAATGCAATACAATACAGCAGGCCTGCCATAACATGTCTTTAAACTCATAATGTTCAGTTTTTGCGGACATTGCTGGATATGTGTAAACTCAATTATATGTTTATTACGGAGGTCATTGTAGCTACATGATATTTAGGTGTTTCTAATAATGTTTTCTTCCAATTTCAGATGGGGAGGTAGAATATTAGAAACACGTATCATGATTGCAGGAAAGTCCAATACCAACACTAACTATTACCTCGATGCAAAAACAGCATCAACAAAAACTGATTATAGGAGTCATGAAAGACTTTATGGTAAAATAGTTTTATTGGGTTGCTTAAGACTGTGCAATCTAATAAAGTGGCCACTGAATGCATAAAACCATTCCGAAAACACTTAACATGTTATTAAAATGACACTAATTGATGCTAAAATGTAACACATTCCGTTATCATTTTAATTTACACAAACATGCAGCTGCTTCTTTAGAGAATTAGAGAGCAACAGCAAGCTTCAACACAATAAATTCAGTTAGTATGCTTCTTCACACCAGGCATATGTTTCTTCCAACCAACTGTAAGAAAGTGCACCAGAGCTCTTAAAGGTGTTTGCATGGTCCAATTAACACCAGATGCTAGCCCTTAGCTAACTTACCGAACCTCATAATGCACAGACCTCCAAGGAGTGAGCATGGTCCAGTTAGCACCAGATGCTAGCCCCTTATCTCACTGTCTTCAGCCAAAAAATATGCATAAATTAGTTCCACTTGCCTGCCCTGGCCACCTCTGTATCTGCTCTGTTATAAGCATTAGACCACTTTAAACAGAGGGGAACATATCTTGTATATAGTTCCAAAGCTCTATGAAATCAGCTGGTATTGTTAATTATTGTCTTACAATGAGGAAATGACCAAATACCAAATGATGAGACATGTTGAGCTACTCAAAGTCATTTCATCAGCAAGATTACAGGAAAATGTGTCATAATTAACCACTGTAGTGGACAGCAATTACAGCGAGTATGTACAAAATGTAAATAGACCATTAGGATTTTACTACAGTACTCTAAATGGAGTGAAACCTCAGATGGTAATCAACTGCACATTATAATTATACATACATTAGGCTTTCTACATGACATAACTGAAATCAATAACCCATTTCATAGTGGCTGAGTAAAGGAATACAAGTTAGAGGATTACATATTTAAAATACAAAATATGATTAACTATATTGCTCGAAACTTAAAGCATTAAAATGGTGGTATTCTGAACTGTCTTTAAAAATAAATTTATTTATTTCCAATAGAGGTTATGTTTTCAGTTTGGTTTGTTTGCTGTTCAGCAGTATTTCAGGAGGAACTATTGGCCCGGTTCTCATGTAAACTTGGTAAAAGGGTGTAGAGTTAGGGTGAGGGTAGAACTGATTAAATTGTTAAGAGCATCAAAATCATGTGGTGGAAACAAAAAAATATTGTTTGCTTTTGTTCACACTGCAAGATAGGGCATGGCCTTGGTGGAGGTGTCTGAGAGTTTGTTTTTGTTTTGTTGCTCTAAAAAAATCACGAGGCACCCAGCTCTCTCTCTCTTTGGAATGAAAAAACAAGAGCCAGGCATATTTTACAAATTGATTTTAAGTATTCCAAAAATAATCAAAAGTGTTAAGAATAGGTTACTTAATCTAATGGAATCCTTCAAAAATTACATTGTCAGGCCCTCCCAACACGGGTTGTCCTATTTCAACCTTCCTAACATTTCCCTCATCCTTGCAGACAGTGTTGTAAATCAATCAGTGAAGAGTGAAGACAAAGGCAGCTCTCAATTCATCACCTTTCATGATTATATCCATCCCAATATACTATGGCAGGATTAAATTTAATGTGAATAAAAAATGCTAACCTATGAAAAGAATATTAATCAATAAATATCATAAAGAATATATATACTATTATATATGTATTATATAATATACTGTACTGTGTATATCATCTGCATTTATTCATTGATGTTCATACTACTACATGTAACAACCTATTTAACCTATTTAACATGCTTACATATATTTTCTTGAATGTGCAATATCTGAAAAATGCAAAGTAGTCCCAGGAAAATAAATAAACACAAAAAATATACACTTATTAATATTAAATGCCACATAGCATCCATATAAGAAATGTATGTATATTAGGTGTATGGAATGTTTGAAGTCTATTTCTTATTTGTTATATTCTTTATTCTGCTTTTTATATCTATGAGTCTACACATTTAGCTGCTGTTATGACTACATTTCCCCACTGCGGGATAAATAAAGTCATATGTCTGTCTGTCTATGAAAATAGGCTGTATAGCTGTAATTTGGGTTCCTTATGTGTTTTGTGTGGCCTAGAAAGAGGGCTCAAACGACCCTTGTTGGAAAAAGTTCAACTCTGAACAGATAAAAGCTCTGCAGCTTTTTCTCAGCCGCCTAATAGTAAGAGCTCAGGGGGGGTTCTTCTCTACTGCACTGTCAACAACAGAAACGGAGGAAAAGGCTAGTAGTGCTTATTACTGACCACCCGGAGCTACAGTATCTGATTAAACGGACAAAACTTACCACGACATAAACAACACACATCAAGCTAAGAGGAACATTAGTGGGGCACTTGAGCCTTCGGGTAAGTTTTTAGATTTGTATTTCGGCTACTGCTGTGTTTTTGGTTGCCTTAACATTGCGGCTGTAAATAGTTATATGTGTAGCTTGCTGGCACAGAAGACATTGATAGCGGATTATGTGCTGCCCAGCAACAGCAAGATGCCACCACTGCAACAAACGCCCAAGTGTGACAGGGATAAGAAATATATGATGGAAAGGATTTGTTACAGATCAGTTGCAACTTAACGCCTTTAAAGAATCACATTCTACTGCAAATTTTAGTTGTGTCTGTGCTTCAATGATTGTTATTTTACCACAAATCCAACTAAATATCCAGCTTTAAAGCATATGGTAATATTCACCTAATTATGAATGTTGAAACTGAATTATTACACAATGTGGAAGCATTATAAATGATAGCATTTTCCTACAACATCTCTAAAATTGTACAGATTTTTACCAGAGCGGGTCACCAAAGATTTTTTTTCTGGCCTTGTAATGTCAAAAATATGAAGCAATTAAGTTATTCAATTTAAGTCAATCATTTATTCCTTTTGTCAAGGAGGTAACAAATTAATATGTGAAAACTAGTCAAATGATTTTCATGAAACAAGGTGCAAGGTGACTGCATGAGCCATGGCAGAACCCATCACATACTGGAAACATCTATCATTGTGTTTTTTCAACACATCTTCTTTGTTGCATCCATGTTTTTTTTTTCCAAATTAAGACTTAAAGCTCATGAACAAACCACAAAGTTGGAAGGATTACTTGGAGGATCACTTACGTGAATGCACCGATTGCCTTGGCAAAGGTCTCCACCATCCGAGTTTATAGTTATATATTATATTAGATAATTATATTATTTAAAACATGAAGATGACTGCCGATGGTGATGGCAGAAAGCAAAGAATGGGAACAAAAACTTATCCTCCACACCTCAACAGCTGAGAAAGATCAGTTCTGATCAGCTGGGTTTACAAAACTGCGTCCGCACCGGCTTAACGAGAGCAAGGCAGAGGAAGGCAAACAGGGGATAAGTACACAGGAGGGCTGTTGGACTGGCAACAGATGGTGCAATGTGGCCAACCTATCTACTCACAGAAAACATTGACAATCTGCCTGGGAACACACAGGGCTGGCAGGCACTAACTTTGGATGCTGTCAATGGGTAAGAGTGAAACGCATGATTGATGGCAACTTGCCACTTTCCAAAACACCAGAGAGTGCCTCCCAGTAGAATCCCGACTAGTCGTGTGCTAAATTTTCTAGAATCTCAACACTAGCGCTAAATAGGCACTTAATAATATTAATGTCATTTCTGGTACCACATAAAAAAAATCCCAATCAGAACCGAGGTCTGACGAAACACAAATACTTTGTAATCCGCCACCCACATGGAGCCATTGTATGCCAGTTTTAAAGCACAAATATGGAGGTGGGAATAAATGATTCTTCCATGTGATGCACTTTGGGAGAGGACACTATTTCATGCCTGGAGAAAGCATGGATTTGACTCTCAAATTATGCCAATTAGGCTAATGTTGTTTACTGTGTAGTCTGCAGTGTTGAATGGCTCAAAGGAATGGCCATCACCGAGGAGAACACAGTGACAAGGAAGCAGAGAACGAGGATGAGGATGAATTCTCAACAGGCAAAACACAAGCTGAGGTCAAATTTAGACAACCAATTTGTCCAACATTCAATAATGTTAATAATACCACTTTAAATTAACATTTTACTTCTTCACATGGGTAATATACATATAGTGGGTAGAATTGTTGACCAGTTTTTATCACACAACATGAAATACAGTATATGTGGCTTTAGAGTTCATAGTTCTTCCTAAAGATACTTCCCATCCCTTTCAACATACAGCTTGCAGGCACAGATTATCCTTAAATTCTAAATATGCGCACACATTTTAAAAGATGTGGACTGGTGACTCTAAGATACTCATGTGTGGACATCAGGGATCAGCTACTGGTTCCCCATCTCCTTTTACTAAAGGGATTTGTGAGCACTGCTTTGCAGAGATTGCAGTCTTTCAAATTATAGATAAAGTGAGTGCTACAGGACTTTGCATGGGACGTAATTATGCTGTTTGTTTTGATTAGTGACACAATCTCATGTTGCCAATCACAGCTTGAATATTACAAATCTGGTGAAACAGGCCCCCAGTCTTTAGTTTTGCTAACTCGCTAATTAATCTAATTAGTTAATTGACTAATTCTCAAATATTTTGTTTTAGCTTATTTATTAGCAGCTGGGAACCTGGCACCTTGCTATTTACATTGTGGATTTAGCAAATTGGAGAAGCAAGCAGACATGTTTTCCCAATTTGTCCCAAGAAAAACTGAGTGTATGCACGTTGTGAACTTGCCTATGTCGAGGGAACCTTTTGGAAGCCTGTTTTCCCCATGGTAAAGTATTTTCACTCTTAATACGAATGTGTGCTCAAAGTACAACTGAGCAGCGAAGATTTGGAGTACCAGAAATTAGTGAATGGTTGTAAAGACAAATTTGCCTTGAGATATCCAAAGTGAAAAGCATCCAAACAACACAAATGACCATATTTTAATGATAATGAATCAGACTGCTCAGTATCCCTGTATGTGTAATTCCTATATAGCTTCTTCTTGATATCTGAATAATGTCCTGTTTAAAAAGAAGGAAAATAGTATGCCCTTGGCTTCAGACAAGGCTTTTGTTGGTCAGTGGTTTAATCACTTTCTGCTGCCTCAAGATAACAATGCGCCAACAATGTGTCTGACCTCACCTCATGTTAAAGACCAACACGCCCATGGGCGCACAGATGGGTGCAAGTACATTTGCTACTTACAATTGATTATGATTATGCTAGGTTAGGCACCAACTCAAAACTGGGCTACCTGCCTTTATTTCAATTATTACATGCTCATTTTTGAAGAGTGAAAACCCCCCAACTGTACTATAAACAATAAATCTCAAGCACTAATTCCACTCATTCTAATAAAATTAAAATAAATGTCCAGCATGTTATTTCTCTCAGCAAAATAATTACCACAGTACGCTAAAACACAGAAAATAGATTTATCTAGCATTGTGGCTGCTTAGTTTGTTGGCCGACTGTAACTGGGAGGATTTAATTGATGATTGTCTGGCTGAGTGACTATACTTCTAATTCACTTAGCACAGTCAAACAGAGGGGACTCATCTTGCTCTCGAGTTTTGTACTAATGAACACCCTTGGATCCTCCGCCCTTCCACCCACACCTCCCTTCAACACATCACTGTTTATGTCTTTCTGTCCCTTCTTTATAGTTTGCGGGAGCTGTTCTAATTCCATCAACAGCCACTCACTCTGATGATTAGTGCCAGTCCACTGGTGGCCTGGAGGTCGCACAGTTGTTTGTTGACGCAGCTCTGAAGTAGTGCTCAGCTGCGGCGTCTGAATAAATAGACTGAAGATGTGAAAAGCTGGCTCAGTGGTTGGCCATGTGTGATTGTACACATTGACAGCAGGTGACTGTTGATTATTAAAATTACATATTTGGATGTGCGAAACAAGTGACATGCTGCAACAGTATGAGAAACACAATGAGCCTTGTTTATCAAGCAAAAAACACCAAAAGACCGTCTAATAATAAACAGATATGGCCTCATTTCTCTGTGAAATGGCTGATGTTATCATTTGTGTCAAATATGCACCCAACGGTACAGGAAATAGAATTTCAACAAGGGTAAGAATATTCCAGATTTCTGCCCAGTGATGGTCTATCAGCGAATGCAGTGCCATGTTCCCTTACTGGCCTTGGATCAAATTTGCTTTTCTCCAGGGTCCCTCTTTCAGCTTTCTGAGAAAAACACAATTTTGAATTCTTACAGGTCAGTCATTTTTAACTTCAGCAAAATATATGTTCAATGTCAAGCACTGCAGCTGTAAATCAACCATTCTGGAAAATATCGATTTGACAGTAATGAAATTAAAATAACCGTGCAGATGGAATAAAATTATGTTTATACCATCTTGACAGACATCATAGTTGTATTAAAGAGAGCCTGGAGTCAAATGATTAGGCACCAGAGGAACAAGCATATCTGTAAGAAAGAATCTCAAAAAAAGCAAAACCTTTAAATACTGAAAAATGTGTTAATGGGTAATACAGCAAATAAAGGTTTAAAATAAAATGTTGCCTGCTTGTTTGACATATTCTGCTTTCTTTGCTATTTTACACAGATTAATACAACAAAAGCCATTCAAAATGAATTTGCAAAGTGACTGTCTATTGATCATTTGTCATGAGCTCTTCTATGCAACGTCTATGGAAAAACAAGTGTAGAAATAAATGTTTTTAGTAAGGCTTCCTGAATTTATAACACAAACAACTGTTGTGAGGTAAATTAGTTGTTTTTGCCAGGTTGCCAGATGTAGATTTCTGGCAAAATCAACATAATTTACATATTTCAAGCTTTGCTACCATCTTAAACAGCTGAAGTGTTTTGCATCACATGGAATGAATAATGCCCCTTCAAATTTAAGTCAGACTGAAGCTCATAAAATGCATGGCGAACCACCAAAATTGAGCTTGTACAGCACAAATGCACCCAAGGGAGCAGCACCCCCTCAAGTTAGCTACATTTTCTAAGCCACTGGTTGAGATACAATGCTACAGCACATTAGAAAATTTGAGGATGTGTGTGGACTCTAAGGAAACGGACCATTCTGAGCTAGGCTCACTGTCAGAGCATCCCCACAGCACTTTCATCTACCCGCTTGCTCCCACCCGCAGCATTGCATGACAACTTTGGCTGCAGCAATACTGGCAGGATCCTGCAGCCCCTGAAGGAGTCATGCGATTATGCATCCCTGTAGCCATGTTGTTCTGAATTACACAAAGAAGACTAGAGGCTGCCTTGGACATACTGTTTTTTTTATGTAAGAGAAGCTCCAGAAAAAAAACAACCTTTTGACATTGTCTGCACAAGAGGAGACAACACAGAACAACATAGGTTAGTGTCTTTTACAGACTGAAATAACTTAATTTTCAGTGTAAACTGAGCAAGATTTACTGTCTAGAACTATAGGACGTTAATAAAAAAACGTGGTTAGACACAAAAAAAGTCATTTTGCAGCTGTGTGCCAGCTTCAGCCAATCAGCAAGTGAAAATTCACAGTAATCAAACAGCAGACACTTGAAATTTATTGTAGATTGAAAATTTATTATTTAGGTCTACATTTAGTCTGCATGCTCCTTTAGCTGAGGACTAACTGAGGTATGCATTCGCAGACTATACCCCACATCCTAAAATGGTAAAATGGTACTGCCCCCATACTCTATATATCCACATTCATGAGTGGATCTAAACAAGGCTTCATGAATGATTCAATATACTGCAATATGGCTGGCAAGAATCTGGTGATATGATATATGTCATGTTACAGCATTTTCCATTAGGCGGAAATTTATTTTCAATTAGCACTTGGATAATGCGATACTCAAGTGTGTCAATACTTTCTTACAGCCCTATACTACAATACATCATTCAAAACACACAGCTGTTGTGGAGTGGAAGAAGTGAAAGAATAATCCATATTCCTATTTATTTTGGTACAACAATATGTTGTGTTTGTTATTTTCCCACCAATGTGTTCCTGATACATAAGTAGCACACTGCTACAACCGGAAAAAAGCGATTTGTCAATAATAATTGCAGCTCCAACACTTACAATGAATGTGACAATTAACTCAGACAACAAATTCAGAGCTGCAAAATACAAATGAGCTTTATTGTATTTAAGGAGAACCAGAAAATCCCCCACAAAATCACTCTGACACAGTCATTGTGTTTATAAAGTCGGCCTCTATTCAGTCAAGGGAATCAGTGGAGCGGCTATAACATTTGTCTCTTGACACTATAACGACAGTTTTGGGTCTCTGGTTTCTTTATGAGATAGAGTTAGTGGCTGTCTTCAAATGCAACTATACTGCTTAAGATGTGAAATCTAAATGTGATGTATGGCGCAGTGTAGTTTCAGACTACAGTGAGACAGGGATAATAGTGTTAGCACTAGATATAATCAATTCCAATATCCAACACCAGTGTCTCCTTTTATAAGCCAATGCTGTCTCATGTAACACGACAAACACACACATTCCTATTTACACACATCTTCTCAAGCATTAGTATTTCCAGGACAGTTCAGCGCTATTGATTTGAGACAAAGGAGAGGAAACTGCACCAGTAAAATAAGATAATAGAAATACAAGTGTCTAACGTGGAAAAGGCAGGAAGACAAAGAGAGGATGTGGTGCACAAAACGTCACAAAGATCTCAGATAATGTCTTCACTGAGTCGCTATTAGGTGCAGGGCTCTTATCTCGTGTTCCTCCCCCTTTTTCCCCCACTTCCTATTTCATGATTTCCACTTAAAGCCAAATACAGAAAGAGTGGGTAACAAATCACCACAATAGTGCAGTAAAGACCATAATTCTGATGGGAAGAGCCCCGTCTATTTCTCATTACAAGAAAATAGAGGATAAATCATAATCAAGTCCATAGAAATTATTGGGCAGGTAAATGTTTTGTAAATGTAAACTCCAACGTCAGTATGCAGCCTGCATGGAATTCCCTATTTCCTCCTTGTGTAGTACTTCTCTATGAGGAGTGAGAATGTGAGAGAAGGAGAGACAGTGTGGGTGTATGTGTGTGCACGCAAGTATATTTGTGTGTGTGCGTCCGAGCGTGTGTGCATCTTGTTCATGGCAAGAAATCAGCTCAGTTTAGCACATAATGGAAATGTGAATAGCCCAGAGCGCCTCTCTCCCACACAGGGAGAGAACTGGCTGGGAGCAGGCTGCATCTTTCCAAATCCAAACAGTGAAAGAGAGTTAGCTAGGTTAAAATCCTGCCCCCCTTTCCTCTTCCTCCCCGGAGCGATTCACAGCTCTGCCCATACATTACTCAAACAGGTCATCCAAACAGGTCTCACTAGCAGCATGAACACATATTCACACACATATGTGCACACATGTTATGCACATGGTTGAGCATACACACACTCTAAGGTGGAAAAGGTGACGTTGCTCATATTATGACAGATGACATGTAATATATGGTATCTCAGCACAACAGCCTCAAAATGTTATGCTTAATTTAACAAACCTTTTTCAGATTTAACATTAACACTCACATTTCATATACCCACCGAAAGGTTACCAACCCCAATACAAGCTGCATAATATTCCATTTTATTGCCATGCAACACTGAGATTCCTTTGACCAGAGAATCACCTTTGAGCCGACAGGGACGTGATGAAAACTCAGACTTACATGCTACTTCTAGAGATGCGTTCCGGCTTACAGCCTCTCCCAGATAGTTTCGGGCCACACACACGTAGCTGCCATCGTCAGGCTTGCTCCTTCGTCCATGGATGATACGTAGGAAGAAGAGGGACCCGCTGGGCAGCAGCATACGGTGGGAGCGGGGGTTGTCGCGGTCCGTCTCAACGCGCTCCCCATCTTTGTACCATTCCACCGTGGGGGTTGGACGGCCTTCTGCCTTGCAGTTGAGAGTGGCTGGTTCCCCTTTGGACACAATGAGGTCAGAGGGGTGCTCCACAATGCGGGGAGGGAAGTCTTCCTGGCGGAGACGAGACCCTGGAGGGAGAAATGAGTAAAAAAGTTCCACTAAAGAAATAGTCATAATAAATACATACACATAAATAATGCATCTTAATTTTGCTGCGGCAGTAGCAGCAGTCTGTTTGATAAAAATTAAGTTAACTATTTAGTCGGAGCGGCTGAACAGAGTGCAAAGTACAGTGCCAAAACTGCTCAATAAGCATCACCAAGCTAAAAACAGTACATTTAAGGGAGGTATTGATTATCATACCATAGCACTGCTGTTTAAAATAAGATGAGAGACAGAAATGTCGAGTCATATCTCATAATAAGTGGTCTATATAGTTCTCATCTCTCACTAATATCTTTTCCCTGCTTTTTAAACAGGAAACATTAGATGTGCACACATTTGTAAATGTGATTGGTAGTTTAAAGTTTAATTTCATTCCAGTCCTTTGAAAGGAAAGTTGATTAGTGTTGGTTTCTTACTGGCTGCACTACATGCAGTGTTACTACACTCAGGCTCCCATATTTACTTTCACAGACAGGAGCTGAGGAGTCATTACATCTCATTAGCTTTTTCATTAACACGTTCCATCAAACACTGACATCATCAAACATGTTGTCTCAGTGCGTGTAGAACAGCGGCGGCGACATTGGATTTTTATTTGTAATATATTAGTGTGGATATAAAAAGTACAATCCTTCCCTAAAGGCTACATTATTAATACTTAGATTTTTACCAGAGTGTTTGATAGTCAATCCTCAGCAAATGTCACTAGAATAATCCTGCCTATCCTGATATGCATAACATCATCATTTGTGTAACCGCAACCCAGTTAGCAGTCCGTCTTCCCATTTATTTGGCCGTGTGAACACCTCAGTTCTACTTCTTAAACTCTAGCTTTAAATGTCACAGAGACAAACCAAACGCAGTGGCGCTGTGTTTGTTTACAGACACGACAGCGTCACAACTCTCATCTGTTTCATGGTGTATGAACACATTATAATATCTGTGTTAAAAGGTCTTCCTCTATCCGTTGCATGTAGCCAAACAAACCTAGAAAGTGACTTTTAGAGATGCTAAAAAAGACTTTTTGGACTGTCCCAAGGCAAAGAAATAAATAAGATATAAATAAATGACAATGATGTTGCACTAGCCCCTTGTCTTTTTGCCTTTGATGGTGACAAATCATACAAACTGCAAAGGCAACCATGATGATTGGCTGCTACACATCAACAAAAATAAAGCTGCAATTGGAAGTAAAATTGATGTGACTGTCGATACTGATAAGAGGTTTGTTGACACAAAGCATTCCATTAGCTGGCGCCAACAAACCAAACCATTGTGATACATTATGTTTTTAACGTGCTTTTAAAAACCTATACATGTGTCCCTGGGGTAAATAACATGTGTGTACATCCACGAGAATGCACAAACAAACACACAGTCCATGGAATACTGACTTTTTCTAATTGGTTGTCCCATTACACAGTCTCCACTGCGGCTAATGTACAATTTGACTTGTGCTGTCAGACAACAGAATTGAAATTAGATGATTTAAGTTGTGTGTGGTGCAGTGGCTCAGTGGTTTAAACTGTCATCTAACAGCAAGAAGGTCCTGCGGGGTCCTGTCAGTCTGTTTGCCCTGTGACGGACTGGCAACCCATCTAGGGGCACCACATGACCCTGAATATGAATAAGTGTGAATAGAAAATGAATTAAATGAGGCATATTCTATGTAGCTCCTTGATTTATATGTTGGCATTTTAAGAGCCAACTAGTCTCGTGTTGATGACTTCTTAGGTTATAAATCTAATGCTGTCTTACTTAGAATACATTTTTGCCAACATTGGGCTTATCCTTTAGCCTACGCCTGCCTAAAGCTCTTAAGCATCAAGCTTGTGTACACCAAGGTCTTTTTCCGCCGCCAGTGGGTCTGTTTGTGGGGAACTGTCCATGGTGCTGAGGCTAAAACTCAAGGTCTGGCAGAAAAAGCTGGTCAGGAACATGTTAGGGCTTGTAAGCAGGGACCGCTTCAATAAAAGTCACTTTGAGGGGACATCTGTCTACCAGCTGAGTTCAGAGGAACTCAATTTCAGTTTATAACCAAAAGAATAATTTGATTGTCAGGCAAAGAGCACCTGTATTTCAGGTTCGTTATCATTTGAAAATTAAGTTTGACATGTCATAACCGCAAAGTCAGACAGAGCCCTGCCAAATCATAATCAGTTAAACCTATAAAAGACTTGGATGGATAGATAAATGGTCAAAATGGGCACACTATCTGTGTAATTTAAAATTTATGGGTGCACAGACTACAAACTCGCAGCATTATCCTCTCTGATGTATCACACATTACCTACAGTATTAGGTGCCTCCTACTCATGGATGTTTGAATTTTAACTAAAATCAAAATGGGTGAAAAGCACATTGAATATATTGCAATAGTTCTGCAATCAATCCTGTTTTTGTGAAGCTTGTGATTTTTTTTGTTGAGACTGTATCAAACATGCTGATTAAACGGATGTTAAATGGGGTGTTCAAAATATTAGAAACACCTTTCAGCAGCAGATCAATACAAATTACAGCGTCCCGAATACTCTTAGAATGCAATCAACACTTCCCCGAAATTATGTCAACAAAAACTAATCACTATGCTTCACAAAGACACTGTAGGATTAATTGCTAAGCCATTGCTTTAGATTGCACAGATGTGCTTTTCCAAATAAACTGGCAACACAGCAACTCCAGTGTCCTGGAACCACCCAAATCTACACCTGCACATGATTTACTCCACTGACACAGATTTATGTTATATAGGCTACAGGGGACAAAGTGGTACAAAACACTTCATGATAAGGACAACACTTCCTGTCAAGAAGCACAGATATATCGCTTAGATGCAGCTGCAGTTTTACAAATTAGGTGTTGTATGAATAACCTGTAGGCACAAATAGTCAGGAGTGAATTTGCAGAATGTGAGTAAGCATCTTCTCTATGGCACATTAGCTATTTCAGCAAGAAGACATACAGCTAGCTCATCCAACTGTATGAGTAACCTTTTGCATTACAGGCCACACAGAATATGACAAGAGATAAATCCATTACAGCAAACTGTGAGCACAGTCTGATGTATGATAGGTTTGCCACACTTTGAAAGGACTATACAAGTACAAGACAAGCATATACAATATGGAGGGTTAAATTCTCTATACCGTAATTAATTAGTATTTTTCTTTAAGAATACAAAAAGTTTAGTGTGGACTGTTTTTTATGCCAGCAACCAATTCAAACCTCAATATTTGAAATAAATAAATAAATAAATAAAATCAGGCAATTTTAAAGCTGCCAGAGATTGTACTCTAGTAACAAATGTGTGCAATTAGAGCAGCCCTTATGAATAAATAAGCAACTTTCGTCTGCCTTAGCCATTAAACAGTTGGCTGGCACAATATCTTATATGAAGACTGGATGAAGCAACAAGGATATGGCGCATTGGCATGGTGCATTTATGATTTCAAACATGAATTTAAGAAGAAACATAATCACTGTACATCGTGTGGGATATCATAGGCTGCTCGGTATCTTCTTGATGCACTTGAACTGACAACACCACGGGTCGAATACGCTCCAGGTCACAGCCCACTGTGTCTTTCTGAAGCTGCTAAATGTGAGGCAAGACATTATTCCAACCACAGCCTGCAGTAATAGATGGTAAACTTACCCTCGGTTTGGGTGTGTAGAAGTCCACAGAGAAATAAATACTGTAGAGGACCCATTCTGGCATATTGGCCCCGTATTAAGCTATCGGCGCATGGATTCCTCCTCAAGCGAAAAACAATCAATTAATCAATCAATCCTGTTTCCACTTGTGCCACTTTGAGACAATTTACTGTTTCAAGTTAGTGAACTAAATAGAAGCGAATCAGTTATTAGAGCAGCTGAAAGAAATCATTCACATGTCCATTCTTCCTCTCCAGGAGCGCACCAGTCAGCAGTGGTCTGTCGACTCGCCGACACGTTGGAAATTTCTGCAGTCACCAATTGGAAACATCACCGACGCCCAAAGACACTCCAGTTCCTGACGGTTCCCACGTCCGACCGCATTCTGCTGACACTTTACCGGGTCCGACCGCGGGGGAACGCGTTCATCCTCACGCGGGACAAGTTGAGAGATGAAAGGTGGAGCTGGGATTCAGTCAGAGGTGAGTAGCTGCACGGTGCAGCAGCGCAGCCCCTCCTCTCCTCTCCTCTCCTCTCCTCCACTCCACTCCGCTCCGCTGCCCGGGGAGAAACTAACATACACAATAGATGTGAACACTTAAACTCAGCAGCACTTTGCATTCTGGATAATTACGTGCTGATAATGGTGATCATTGGGTTTCTTTCCTTTTTCTCTGGAAGGCAATTTAACACAAACATCTAAACAATTATGTTTTTGCAGCATGATCAATATGTATTTAAATTGAAGTGTGCTGTTATGGCCACTTTGTTGCTCAGGATCTTTCTTTCTGTTTGTACTAATACAAATTAGATGATTAAAATTACCTGTGATTAACTTTTTAATCATTATTTATTTGTATTTATACAGAAATAAATAAAAGTAATTTGGTACTGAATGATTTCTGTATTTTGTTTCTTTATTACATGCAGCATCAGGATACTTTTCTGTGCACACGTGAATGGCAGTCCACCAGGTTTACATCTCCAATTTAATGCTCTGGTATGCAATATTGCAACTTCATAATACAATTTTGCCTCTTCAGCCATTTTGTTTATCCAACAAATAAACACGCCTCCTCTATCTTGCACATCTGATCTCAGAGTTGAAGCATTATTTCTGTATTGTTTTTCCCCTATTACCTCCTCACCATTGTGTACCACCTTCCTTTCTCAGATTTAAAAAATGTAAACAACCCCCCTAGTTTAACCAGGTGGCATTTTATTTTCATGTTCATGGTTGAAATAGCTTTTACAAAAGATGTAAAGAAATGGCACTTCATTCACACCCACTGCCTAAGGTGTTTATCCTGCATGTCGTCAATACTGCTCAATATTGTCAATAGCATTATAAATGCAGTGCCTCGCCATGAGACGAGAACGAGATGGGCTGTATCAGGTGTTATTGATCCACAGGGTGAAATTAAACCATTTTTGGCATTGTGTTCACAGCTGTAGATTGAATAGTAATTGTGGACGATGGCTAAATCGAGCCTATATGAAGGGGGTGTAAAGTGAACACAATCATTTTAATTGGATAGATCTCATCCATCAGAGGTTTCAATGCAATTTTACCTGTCAGATTGTAACTATGGCAGCTCAGCTCACTTATGGTGTTGTGAAGACTTATTGCTTCTCAAGTGCTATGATATTTAAGTGGCATTTTTGGAAAAAATAAAATAAAAAAATAAAAAATAATGTCTTCCTGTTCCTGCAAAGCACAATGACTTGAAGGAAGATACTCAGCACAGACTGTTTTTCAGATTTTATGCTGAGGATGACCTTAACCTATTGCACGTACTGTCTTTCAAAAGTGTGAGGAGATAATAAATAGGCTTTTGAAGAAATGAATAACCTCACAAAACCCATCAAGGTGATCTTTAATGATCTGAGAAGGAAACTTCAAGAACACGTTAGTGCTAATTGTACCAAATGACTTAATACACAGTGGTGCTGCTATTCATCATTAGCACTTTCAGGACTGTCTCACCACAGAGAATTGTGAGAGTAAGTAATATATACAGTTCATAGTGGAGAACTGCAATAGATCTGAAGCCAAAATATCAATGTCTAAAGAGATTAGAATATTAAATCTAAATGCTGAAAATATGATGATAAATGAGCATCATCCAGTGTTACAGACTTGAAGTTTAAGACAGTATAAACACAACTGTAAATGGTGAAATGCATTGCATCAGAAACCCCTGTTTGAGACATTGCTAATGTTGTATGCAACACAGACTGCAGCTACTGTAAATAACTCAAATGAGAGATTTTAGAATAAAGCATTAACATGTCGTGGGATTTGGCTGCATCTGTCAGGCCAGTTCATTTTTAGCTTAGTGACAACCTAGAGCTGATTATATAGCTTCTCACTGTGCCTCACAAACGTATACACGCACACACACAAAAAGTTCCTCCTTAAAAGGACAAAATGTTAGCATCAAAATCAGATCACTCTAAATAAGTATCATAGATTACACAACTTGCATTACTGGATACTAAGAGTTGCCGATCATCTTTGAAGACCACCTTCTTACTGGAAATATGGTTGGGAGATAGAAAATAGCATTTAAGTGAAGAAATCCAGGTGGAAAGGCATGTGGCATAAGTAATTGCACAATGGCATTTTATGTCTCGCATAAGGTCAAGAAAAGAGAATGTACATTTATTGAGTGAGGCGATTTGATGTTTATCTTTGAAGTTGAATAAGATAAGAGACGCAGTGAAAGACTCACACACTGAGACAGACATGTTTCCAGGCAACATGGGGACTCTGCTGCTTTTCTGCTCACACAAACCAAAATCAAAAGAGCTACTGGGTCTCATCAATCTACCTCTCTCTCCCTTTCTCCGACTCTGTTGATCACACATAGGAGACAGTGTCAAGGTCACAAGTTTTGTCCGCACCATTACCTACTCATAACTGTGTTTGTCCAAGCCAGGAGTGCTGAAGGTAACAGATGGTGTGTGTGGCAGTGTGTTTCAGCAGCAGGCATGCTCAGCCTTAGTAAGAGTAGACAGAGTAGACATGTGTCCTGACCACAAAGTCTAAACCTGTATACAAGTGACAAAGCTCTGTCTAACAGCTTAAGGTGCTAAGTCCAGTGGATGCCCGACACAGGGCCTTGAAATGTACACCAAGTATTTTCATCCTATGTACAACTAAAAGCCACAGCAAGCAAACGATTTTTTTTTTGTCATAGCCACACTGTTTCACTCACCAATAGGGTTGCAAAGGGGTGGAACATTTCCAGTAAATTTCCATGGAAAATTAAGCTGGGAAATTTTGGAAATATTGAAAAATGGGAATTATGTATATTTATGGGAAATTGATGGGAATTGGAGGTAATTTAAACAAACTGTATCATATCCAAACATAAATATAAACATTCTGTTTTGTCATGAGCAGACATCCATGCAAAATAATACAATTAAAACATTTCAACAGATTTATTGGTAAGCAGTACTTCAGCAAGTTTTAATTATTTTAACAATCAATTCTTTATTTTCTTGTTGACTTAAATACACCCCCTCCAAAAATCTTGCTTGAATTCTGTTTATCAAGATTATGTTAAAATATATTTTCCCAACTATATTTAAGTTCCCTGTTGCTGTTAAGGGCCAACTTTCAATTTTGAATATTCCTGGTTTATTCCCCTAAATTCCTGTTAATTCCCATGGAAGGTTTCCAACTTTGAAAAATCCTGGAATTTTGCAACCCTCCTCACCATTTTTTAAAATGCAGCATGAACACTGTTGTTGCAATTGGGCTTATTTTCAAACATCATAATTAGAAGTGGTGTGGTGGTAAACATTTTTGCTTTACAGCAAGAGGTTCGTAGTTTGAATCCGGCTTGCGACTTATCTGTGTCAAGCTTGGATGTTCTTCCACTGTCAGCGTGGGTTCTCCTTTTCTGGCTTCCTCCCACAGTCCAAAGACATGCAGCTTAGGTTTAATTGGTGACTTTAAATTACCCGTAGGAGTGAGTGAGAGTGTGAATGGCTTTCTGTCTCTATGTGTCTGTCGTGCGAAAGTTCAATAATGAATGAATGAATAATTAGAAATTGCATTCTGGATTGAGTTTCAGTGACAAGCAGATAACACTAATTTTAGTTTATATGCAATGTATTAATTGTGCAATACCAACATGACTTTTTCATCTTGCTGTTAAATTTCCTATGTTATTACATGCACTATAAGATATACAATTAACCTATTATTTTAAAAACCCTGGCCTTGGCTGCAACACTTGCATTTTTATGCTTTTTTCTTTATACTTTGTCATTATAACTGCTCCATAATTGCATTGTACTCCACAGCTTGTTTTTAAGAAAGAAAGACATTAAATACACAACAGAGGAAAACCTCTGTATTACGTTCTACTGTGACCGAAACCTTCATTGAGCAATACTTCTATCATTAAAACCAGGTAATCAAATGATTTACAGTACTGATCCAACTGGTTTCTGCTCATCATTTTGGATTGCAGTCACCCTCAAATTGCTGTATATGAAAAATAAAATTGTACTAATATTGAGCTGTAAATTTCTCCACGTGAGATCAACTATGGATTAATGCATTGTGCAATCCATCAGCTGCAGTGGCTTGGGCCTTTGGTGGCCGTTGTTAGTCTCTGCGTTGAGCCTCTCCCCCTATTGTTGGGATTGGCTGAGTTCCACAAGTTATTAGGGTAATGTGTAGGGGTGTTTCCATGGCTGTCAGGGAAATGGGTTCTGTGCTTCCTTACTAATACAACACAAGCTAGTCAGTAACGGAGGAAGGAAAGGCCGTAGTGATTGAATAGAAGTAGAGCGGGCATAGCACTATCCACCCTGTCGTCATGATGGTTGGCATGCCCATTGCACTCTTATCCTATTTGTGGAAGTGGGGACGGTTCAGCTGACTGTTCAAGGGGCAAATCCCTGTTGGGGATTTCCTGCTTCAACAGTCCCAACACAACACAATGGTACCTGGACAGCATCACTGTGGTACTCCAAAGCCTTACAGAGTAAAAACAAGTCAAGTCAAGTCAAGTCAAAGCACATTTAAAAACAACCTCAGTTGACCAAAGTGCTGTACAGTTAAATTAAGTTAAATTAAGTTAAGTTAAGGTAAATTAAGTTAAATTAAACATTAAAATAGAATAAAATCATACATAAATAGGTATAAATAAATAAAAAACAATGAAAACAATAAAACAACACAAGTTAAGCTGATCAATTTCCTCACAACAACTAACGGATGCCTCTGGGCCGTGTGCTAGTGCCAGCAGGTCAGTTCATAACTAACTGATATAGTTTTTACATCAGCATCAGCACCAGCAGCACATGTATGAACTAACCTTGGTTTACACATTCATTATTTCAATATCTTGGTAAGCCTTGGTAAGAGTTCTTATTGATTAGCAAAAGCAAAAGATTATCAATTTGTGTTGTAAAACAACAACTTCTCCAACCTTAACGGCTGAATAAGTTGTTTGTAAATACCACCCATAACGAAACATACGGGCGTTTGTAAAAATCGACCCATAGAAGCGGAGGTTCTAAAAAATAGCATATGTCATTATGCATACATGTATGGTTTGTGGCTGTAAAAAAAAAAAAAAGGCTGCAGATTTGTTGAATTTAGGCTTCAAAACTACTGATTCAGGTTTAGGGCCAAAACTCCCTGGTAAGGCATTATAAAAGAGTAAATAAAAAGTAAATACATTTCCACTACTGCTCAAAAGTTTGGGGCCAATTACAAATGTCTTTATTTTTTTTAAAGAGAAAGCAAATTTTTTTTATTAAAATAACATTAAATCAATCAGACATACAGTCTAGACATTGTTAATGTGTGAAATGACTAGCTAAACTGGAAACGGCTAATTTTCTTATGAAATATCTATGGCACATTGTGTTAATCCACGTTTATAGTGTTGAAAGGCTCAATGATCATTAAAACACCTATGCATTAGTTAGCAGAGCTGAAAACAGTTTTGTGCCAATTCGAGAAGCAATAAAATGATTCTTCTTTAGGCAAGCTGAGTATCTAGAGGTAAAGTTGGAGATTTGTACAGGTTAAAATTATTATTTCTGCCCATGTCAATGTCTTTACTATATTTTCGAATCATTTTGTAACTTATTTCTTGAATTTCATGAAGTTTGTTTTCATGGAAAACAACAGACATTTTCAAGCTGACCCCCAACTATTGAGCGCTAGTGTACGTGAATGCCCGAAGTAAAGAAGTTACGAGGGTGACGTGACTACCGTAAGTGACATACAGTAGTTATGTAAAAAGGTGATGCACAAAACGCGAGGCATGGAAGTTCGGTGATGTTTAAATCACATTGTTGTCCGACCCATCCACCCCCCTCCTCGAGCGAAAAATGTTTTGAAGTTTAAACTTCACCTTGCCATAACTCATTACTTATTGCTGCCGCTAGAGGGTGCAGTCTAAATATTGGTCGTATTTTGTTGCAACAAGTTCTCCAACAGAAACGGCAGAAGAGGTCATGTATCAGTACCACAAATTAAGGCAAGTAGGCACATATCGCAACTCGCGTTTCACGGCACATATGTATGTATTGCGACACGGGCCAACTTGCGTGCATTCTAAAAATAGCCCACACATACTGTGCTGTGCAGTTTCTCTGGATTTATGTTGTAAAACCACTAACCTTAGGTTTAGGGCAAAAAACGTCTGGTAAGACAATTTAAACAGTAAATAAATAAACATAAACACCAGAAATGAGGTACTTATAAGGGTCACATGACTGCCGCAAGTTCAAAAACGCGATTCATGTAACTTACGTAAGCAACGTAACTTAAGTTAAAAATGGTTTACTTTTGATTTCACATGGGACACGAATCTCCTGGGTGAAAGTTCGCTGCTTGTCGAACCCATTCACCACTCCGACCTCCAACTGACAACTGACTGTACATGTGACCTATATTAACGTTTTTGACAGGAGAGCAGGCTGTTTATTGCCTGTACAAACGACCTATGGGGTCATTTTTCAGAGGGAGACCAGTCTGACATATAATAAAGGACAAAGTGCAATGATACAGGCTGCAGTATTTGCTTGCATATTTGAAAAATACCACGTCTCCGCCACTTACATAGAGAGATCACAGGCTGTCTAATATCTTATATTGCTTTATGAACCCACAAAATACCCGTTCCATCAGAAGCAACAACCATGCTTCTGTTCTGCTACTGCGAAGCAAAGGGATGTTTTGAAAAAATATAGTTATGTGATAATTGCCTCTACTATATGGGTTCTTTTGAGCTCTTGTGTAACTGTGGTTTTCTGAGTAGAGGCTGCTCTTTAAGTCTCAACTGTACCATACCTCTTGGGACACTTTTGAAGTAATGTAAAGAGGACTCTCAAAATCAAGGCTACATCACAAGGAGCCTCTTCTCTAGAGATATGGTTTTCTTTCTTGGAGACGAGTGGTGTTGTCAATGCATTACTATCACTTTATTCTCTCATAGTGGACACATTGCTTCCTCTGTTTACCTTCACGCTCCACAAAACACCATTGAACTCCTGACACACCTTGCTAGAGTGGAAGGAGAAGGACCCAATCCTACCAACTCTATATAAATGCTTTCAAGGTGAAAAAGGCCCCATTCAGCTTCTTGAAGTGGAAGCAGTACTTTGGGGGACACAAGCGAGGTATCTCTCTAGCGATACAGACGTGTAGGAGAGAGAAAGGGCTTCTGTTTAATCAGGCGCAAGGACATTTACACCATTTGTTTTTCCTCCGGATGAGCACAGGCAAAAAATAGAACAACAAGGAAGAAAATGCTGAGAGCAATATGAAGGAGAAACCCAAGGAAGCACTGTGCTCTTAACATTTTCAAAATGGCAGATAATAGACTTCTCCCATGCGTGTAAACATTGCATTTCCATAGAAATGGCCTCTTTCTGTGCCTCATACGGGTAGTCATGGGTGAGAGAGTTATGTATCACTCACCTCTTAATCTTATTAGATGTTTCTAAAACAGCACCAGGTCTCTGGTTTAAAAACAGAAAAAAAAATGCAGTCATATGTTAAAGTAATGCTTCACACAGTGTGTAACTTTAAACAATCGCTTTTATCTGATGACTACAGGCCTGATGTCACGCTTTAAGTTATCTCCTTTAATTTCAATTAAATTGATTTAAAAAAAAAAATGTGTTACTTACTGTATAAAGTCACTGGTATTATGAATATGAAGGCACTTTCTGTCATTGTGAAGTCACGAGACCAAGGTTGTTTTAGTTTATACATAATCATTGTAAAAATTCAATATTAAACAAAAATGTATCTACAAAATGTCTTGTATAGGTTGCCACATTTAGGGATGCAAAATTGAAATAATTGATTCTTCAGTAAATAAATAATACTTGATAAATAAAATAAATCTGTTTATCTTTCTTTGGATTATCTTTAATTATTTGCTGTTTTAACAAGCTGAGAAATAGAAAGATGCAGCTCTTTAACATTCAACACTTTGTAGGATCATGAAATTCCAAAAAGCACAAAATTTATAGATACATTACTTTATGAACTACGATGTGTTCAGCAGATGTGTTGTGTATGAACAATATGAATAGATAATTCATTTAAATGCATCAATGTTTCTTCAATATTCAAAACTACAACCCTAAATGGAGGTTAAATGAGTATTAGTTTTATATTATTGTTTTATGTTGATGGACAATAAAAGATTATAAGCAGTTTCCATTTTCCACATTTCAAATAATTTATTACAGAAATAAGTGACAATGGCAATTATGATCTGCAGTATGATTGTTATTATTCTTTAGATTCTTATTATTACACCATTTCAAGTCTGGGTATTTTATAGAATCCTAACAAAGCATTTCTTATAATTTAGAAATTGCATTAATACCTTATACAGCATTCATTTCATTTCACAAGAATAAGAAAATGTAGCAAGCCTGTCTTATTTCAGAGTGCCGTGGGACGTTATGCCATCATCGTGGTGTCTGTCAGTGTAGGCACAGTCTGGAGAACATAATAACTCAAGAACAATACATGCCAAAACCTTATACTTACACCACAGGTTTCCCCCAGAAACACAGGTTTCCCCTAGAAACCTGTGGTGCACTCCTCCATAGTAGATGATTTGATTAGATTTTAGAGACTTTTGCCGCATAAATTTGCATGTACGTGAGGAAAATTACATTTATTATATTCTATTTTCTCGCTCAGGCAGCACCTCCACCTCGGAGGACATGGTTCCCTCCTGGATAAATGATGGGCTGCTCCATTAATGGGGTCCTATGATCCACACAGAAGAGTTCAGGTGTGTCAGGGAGTGGGAGGAAGAGGGACAGTGAGTTTGACCAACGATTTTGCGCATCACTTCCGACTCTATGTTTTCTGGTCAGTCTTCCGTGTGTTCCTGACCTATGGTCATGGGGTTTCTGGGCAGTGACCGAAAGAATAAGATTGTGGATACTCGCAACCAAGGGTTTATGGCCTCACTCTGCGTGACAGGGTGAGAGATTTAGTGATCCAAAAGGACCTTGGTATCACTGCTGCTACTTTATACTGGCATAAAGTGCTATGGTAGTTCAGCGTGCACCCTGGGGTGTCGCCAAATTCAGCAGAGAGTGTAGTGAAAACATTTCATTCTGCAATAAAAAGTTATTCCTGGATTGTTGCCTATTGCAAACTGATTTACCTCTGAAAAAAGATGCAACACACTTTCACACCAGAGCACTTATGCTGCTGTGATTTTTCTTACATAGGGTCACTGGTTTGGGAGCATCTGAAAGTGGAATAAAAAAAATAGAATAGAATAAAATAAAACATAAGCATTTAAAAAAAAAATCAAATATGCAGTACAGAGCCATTTATCAAGTAGCAGATGGATGAGTGATCCTATCAACTGATTTGCATAGTAGTGTCAAAAGTAAGATATATTAGAGCAAATAAGTGACAATGGGGAGTTCTTATATGATGTACTTGATACATGCAGTGGTGGAAAAAGTATTCAGGTTCTTTACTTAAGTAAAAGTTCTAATACTACACTGTGAAATTACTCCACTTCAAGTAAAAGTCCTGCATTCAAAACTTACTGGAGTAAAATAACAAAAGCATCAGCATCAAAATGTACTTAAAGAATCAAAAGTAAAAGTACTTGTTATGCAGAATGGACTGATTAGATTGTTGTACATATTCTAAATATAGTATCAGATTATTTGTATTGATGCATTTATATAAGCAGCGTTTTAATTTTGTAAAGATACTTGACCTACGTAACTTACTGTTTTGCCAACAAGTTCTCCTACATAAACGGCACAGGAGGTTGTGTGTCAGTACCACAAATTGCAGCATGTTGGTACGTATCACAGCTCGTGGTACAGCACGTTCTAAAAAAAAAGCACACACGTATGGTCCGCAGTTGTAAAAAAAGACCACAGTTTCTGTGGATTTATGTTGTAATACCACTGACCTTAGGTTTAGGACCAAAAAACTCATGGTATGGCATTATAAAAGACAGTTTAAACAGTAAATTAATGTACGTAGATGCTGGAAGTGGAGTAGCTACAAGGGTCACGTGACTGCGGCAAGTTACGTTCAAAAACGTGATTCATGTAAACAATGTATCTTAAGTTAAAAATGGTTTACTTCACTTTGCTGTCACTACTATGTCAGCAAGATGGCGCCAGAAGCATTGAAAAACAGACAAGATAGCTCATTTTTCGCTGCCTGTACACATGACCAAAATAAGCGTTTTTGACAGGAGAACAGGCTGGTTATGAGGTTTAGTTTATAAAAAAAAAAAGCTCTAATCATTTTAAATTGATCAAGTTTTTATGTTAAATCTCTTCCTGATAAGTAACTAAAGCTGGCAGCTAAATGTAGTGGAGTAAAAAGTACAATATTTGCCTCCAAATGTAGTGAAGTAGAAGTATAAAGTTACACAAATGGAAATACTCAAGCAAAGTACACATACCTCAAAACTATACTTAAGTACAGTACTTGAGTAAATGTACTTAGTTACATTCCACCGCTGGATACATGAGGATGCCTGCTAAGGTTTTGGTCTTCCATCATACCATACACAGGTTTCCTCAGTGTCCAAGGTAAACTTGTAACTGGTAGCTTTGGCCTTTTCAACTACAATTGGCCTTTCAACAAATTTAGTTTTCCATCTTAAGTTCATATGAGCCTTTTAAGATATCACGTTGGTGCAACAGATACAGTAAGCCCTGTAAGCCCTGACATAACTGCAGTTGAAGCATTGCATTAGAGTCAATCTTATCCCCAGTGATGACAGCGAGCATAGAACTGAGATGGAGCTTAGCTTACAGGTGAGTCACACTTGATGTGGAAAATTCAATACTCCTGACTCTCAACCTTGGAAAAACATTGTGTACTACACAGCCAAGGACACAATGTTGTACAGTGTTGCTGTCCATGAGACAAATGACAGCAGACCTATACTCACATGAAGCCTGCTACATCTGCACTGCCCTGACATTACTCAGACACTTACACCGCCAAAGCATTGCACACAGACCGTTCTGATCCCACCATCATTCTCAACAAAGATTGATGCGCTTTCAACACAACGGGGAGATGATATGTGACTCATCATCACATAGCTGATCCATTGTTTCATATACATGATTCATATCTCATAAAACCCAGAAGGCCCAGAAGTACAATTCAGTTGCTGGATATTGGAAATTCAATTGGTTGAAGAAGCAGTTAAGAGCGTTAGGAACAGAAAGTATAACACTAGAGTCCTTCTTTTTTTTTGTCCACTTGAAAGCAAGAATTGGAAACAAAAGCATTTGCAGAAGACACACTTCTGTTCTCTGGTCTTTAAATGAAGTGATCGAGAAGGGGAATGAATGTCACCTACAGGAGGTCAAAATTCTGCCAAGACTTTTATGTGCAAGGTTGATTTGGAAGGAGAGAATACAGGGAATATAATATATATAGATATATGATGTCACCTTGACAATATCTGTATCAATTTTAATGGCAATAGTATTGTAAGAGGGCTAATGACTAAAAATATGTCATTAATTAACCTTGAACACTGCAACCTGAAGTCAGTGCTTTTGTTTAAATCACCTTGTTTTGCAGGTTATTCACAGGTGGAAGCTGAACAGTTTACTTAAATATTGCACAAACATGTTGAAGAACTGTATTACATCATGCTGTGACCACAGCTTCTTCACCCTATCCATTTATTCATTATTATTTACACTCACTCTGAATGTTGGTTATTAGAATGTGCTATATTTGGTCATACAAGAAATTCAGGACACAAAAATCATAAACAATAAAAGCACCATGGCATCATGACCTCCAAATCGTGTGACCACGTACAGTATATCATTTGATCCTAACCTCCATTACAACCAGTAGCATGAGATCAACATGTCCCTATGCCGAATTGTTACCGCTTTGAAACAGTTGCAGTTTTGTTTAGGGTTTAGGGCAAAAAAAGTACATGGTCAGGCATTACAAAAAATGTTAAGAGTGAAATAAAGGCACAAAACTGCCAGACGTGAGGTAGTTACATAGCTGACATAGCTAGCAGAAATAAGGTAGTTTACATTGGTGACGTAAAGTGTGATGCATGAAATTCTAATTGTGTTGTTTCAAACACTGTTTACTTTGGTCTCCTGGGTAAAAGTCTTGAGTTTGTCTCCCCTCCTGCCCACACGAAGTGGTCCTTTTCATTCTTTATACTCTGCACTTTGCTCTCACACCGCCATGACATCCTTCAAAATGATTATGGCCACTAGAGGGCCCAGCTAACTACAACGTAAATTTGGGGAGTAATAAGCTGCTGTATAAGGGACCCTTTGGGTCATATTTTGCGGAAGGACAGTCTCAAGTCTGACTAGCTATTACTGAAAAGTTCAAGCATCTGTCGACATCTAGTTAAGCTTTAGATTTGTCTTCTTTTTCCTCACTATGGGATCATTCCTGTGTGGTGGAATGCGTCTCGGTGGAGCTCAATCAGGAAGGCTGTGATACAGCTTGAGGGTAGTTGGAGAGAATTAGACAGGTCTTGGTAGATCTTCATTAAAGAGATCAATGTCTGAAGGAGAAGCTCTTATATGTGGCTAAATTGGGTAATAAACTTAGATTGACAGATGAGAGTGATTAGGTTTAGAAAGAAAGGTACTTGTGAAGCTGATTTAGACCCTACACAAGGATGTGAGACATTTAAACAGGACTGCAATAGGACATGCATACCTCTATGATGTGTATCTTTGTTCCTGAACTTAGTAATAACTTCATTTGTCAGATCTAATAGAAAACTTAACTACAGTGATGCCCTCAGGTGTCACTGAAGTAACTATAGTTCTTTCACTATCCACTGATGTCACGCATGAAATGAATGGCAGAGGCAGCCTCTACGGCTGGCCTTCATGATAGAGAACGTTGTCAGGTTTTGTTAATGTAACATGCCATTCCTAATACTGTACACAGGATTAACTATTGGCTGAGTGAAGGCCTTCAGTAAATGGAAGCCTATTACTTTTTTCCCCTAACATAGGACTGTTGATTTGTATGATGAGTGATATTTTTGGAGGCTATGTTTGTGACAGATGATGATAATATGAGCAGGCGGATGGATTATTTCTGCTCTTGTCATTAGGCCTCATTGTGTTTTACATTCAGATGAGCTACCTGAGAAGCAGAGCGACCTCGGTGCCTGGTATAAACGACACTGTCTGACTCTTTTAAAACATCACGAATACTATTACAAATGTAATTACATTTTAAAACAGTGATTGATGACAGAGTTGGCAGCATAAGTCATAAGATTTCTGAGGGAGGCACAGATGTCATATATAGTGCGATATACAGACATGGAAAAAATTATTAGACCACCCTTGCTTTCTTCAATTTCTTGTTCATTTTAATGCCTGGTACAACTAAAGGTACATTTTTTTGGACAAATATAAAGATAACAACAACAACAGCTCATAAGAGTTTATTTTAAAAGCTGATAACTAGCCATTTTCCATGGTTTTCTTGATTGTGATTTTTGTTATTATCATTTTCACCATGGAAAATGGCTATATCAAAAACTCTTACGAGCTATTTTTGTTGTTATCATTACATTTGTCCTAACAAATGCACCTTTAGTTGTACCAGGCATTAAAATGAACAAGAAATTTCAGAAAAAGGGTGCTCAAATAGCTTTTTCCATGACTGTATATTCGGAGTATGTAATAAAATGACATGTACCATAATAGAAAATAAATGTAACCAATTAAAGTAACTGGTAAAATAAAGGAAACCTTTTACAACACTGCTGAAATTAAACAAACATAAACAAAGAGTTCATTTGTCAAAACAAATACATTTTAAAAGTGAATACACTAACAGCACATTGATCCACTTTCCCTTGATTGCACAATTTAAGATACATGATTTAGCAACATTTAAAAATAAATTGAATTTGTTTTAAAAACAACCCAGCAGCAGTTTGATTGACCTTTCCTGGACTGCACCCAAAAAAGAAACAACCATGATTTAAATGGTAAATCAAAACAAAGATATCTGTTTTTGCACATTGGCTCTTTAATGGCAGGGTAACATCATCACTAGTTTTAAGAGCAGCAGATCTACCATTATAGTTGGTGCTCTTACAGAGATTATGCTACTGAGCCATGTTTATATCTATTGTTTTGAAAATTGTTTTCTGACGCACAATGCCTGTATTTTCCTTTATATTCCCACCTTGTTTGTAAATGTAGGCTTATAGTGAGTGCATCATTATCGCCGTTTGGCCATATTTCATATTTTCAAAAGCCAAACAAGCAATCATCCAATTATCCAATCAAAATGCCCCTTACATAGCTTGAAAACTAGTCTTACTTGATGTTATTCTGACTTGCTCAAGTCTTCATGGACATCAGTGGATTTAGGCCTCATGTTTACATGGCTAATACATTCATACAACAGTAGTAACACAAGTTACTCCATGCCAGTTTGAGAGCACTGCTTGTGGTAAACAGGATGTGTGTCTTTGGAGGAAGGACTTTGTGGATAAAACAGTAGGACAAGATTTGTTTTACCTTTGGACAAGATTAACCCCTGAAGAATTGGCGGTGCTGACTCAGAAACAATGTGTGATGATTGATGACTAGAGGGCGTAACCTTGGTAACCTTACTGCGATCGTGGGCATTTTATATACTTCATTGTGATTTTCCATGGTGCATTTTTTTTTTTTTAAAGATATTTTTTTTGGTACTTTTAATGCTTTTTTATTGAAAGTGACAGATAGAAAGGGGGTGACAGAGGGGAGGACATGCGGCAAAGGGAGCTCAGGCTGGATTCGAACCCGGCTCCACCGCAGCAAGGACTCAGCCTTAATGGTAAGCGCTCTACCAGTGTGAGCCACACAAGTTTGTTTTGATGAGCTAAACTGGATTTAACTGAATGATATATTAGGCAATAGAGAAGTAGATAAATAACGCTTTGTAGGCTACATGTTTTGCGTGGCTTTACCGGGACATTAGTTCAACCTTGCACATTATTTTGCCAGACAAAGATCCCCTCCCTGAATATTTTAAAACACATAACAAAAGAATAATAAATTGTGTTTAAGTGCAGAATCTATCAACATGCACATATTGTTTATATCAAAAGAAGGAAGAAAACTGCTGGATAGTATGTCTCTCTCACTAAAAAGCTAATTCTCAGTGCACTGGAGATCACACATGTATCAGTAAGTTGGATCGGAAACCACAATTAGCTCAAGACTAGCTGTGATGCAATAACATCCTGCTGGTGCATCAGTGTGTTGGGATTTCAAGGTTCCCTGTGGAGTCTTTGACCTTTATGTTTTTCTGTGAGTGGGTCTTTGTGTTGTTTATCTCATGCATGTGCACAAGGATGTATATGAATGCAATACACAGTAAGTGGTTTCACTTATTCACTGATCAACAGGTCATGGTATACAGCATACAATGGTGCCCTAATGCACTGGCTTATCGAGGCTTAAGTTCCAGGCCACAGGCCTCCCATCGACAGTCGCAGCCAGAGGAAAGTGTTTGGCAGGACTGTTTTTTAAGGGCGGGCTATACTAATAACATACATAATATTAAATACATTTTCTGGACTTTTGAATGCAACTACAGATTCATTTTAAATGCAACCCAGATAACAAAAAAGGTATAGACATTGTCGAAAATGTAAAGTAAACAGAATGCAAGCAATCAGTTTTTTTGATGCATTTATTTTTTATTCACATTATTTACACATGTTTACATATATCATATATATTATATCTATTCTCTCTCTAAAGCTGGAAGACAGTTCAGGAAATCAACTAACACAAAAGTGATATGAGTTTGTACACTACTTGTGACTGATCTTCTCATGTTGCCTCTGTTCACACAGGCCTACATGGCAGATTTATAGATTTATCTTGAGTTATTGTTGGTGTACTATCCCATAAGGATGAGTATCATATTCTGTTTACTGTTTAGGAGGTCACTCAAATTCTAATTTGTTGGGATCTGGATTAATGTTGCCATGACATATTGTGGAGGTAATGTGTGTAGCCCAAGGGCCTAGAGCATTACTAAGGCGCATCTGATGCCATATACCCCAACGTGCCAACAAAGGCACCTAGACTGCTACCATGGATTCAATAATGCTGGATTTGAAAATATACTTAAAATGAGTCGATTTGGCTAGTGTTTAATTAGGAAGGAAATGCTTTCAATTCATGTGTTAGACCTCAGAGATACATTATCTCTGAGTTTTGGTGAGTAACACTAAATACTATCTCCACAGAGCACCTTTAAAATAACACATAATCTCTGTAATGGCACTGTTTGCCCACTACCTGTTCTGTCACAATATGACAACATCAAATCATGGAGATATGCACTTGCACCATCTCAGGTTCATTACAAATGTACTGGAGCAAGCAGATCAGTACAGGAACCACAGGTGAGTGAATTATGCCCAGTCAGCACTTCTCTGCAGCAGCCACCACAGGAGTCCATGTGGATCCCGGTCTGTCAGAGGAAGTTAGCAGCTTCCAAGTTCCTGGAAGAAAAAAGGGGCAAAGTAAATACCCCACTGTCAAGCTGCATTTGAAAATCCACCTGTGCTAGCACGCTCCAACTTCAACAGTCCCTTCATTCAGTGCTTGTCCAGATCAGCTTGTCCAGATCTTGAGGCTGTTGCAAACTGCAGCTAATTATTCTGCCACCAGTTAAATGCTTAGCAGTGATTGGCAGTGTGGGGGACGTACATGGAGGCCACTTGATTCTTGCAAAAGTACCTGATAACCTTCCTGTGAGTGTCAAAACCCCATTTCTTACTGTAGGTAGGAACTCATAGCCCATTAATTGATTAAAAAAAAAAAGTCACACTGCCAGATGCCGTTATCCTGAGACTAACCTTCAGCACTCCTTCCTTGCAGGTAGAAGGAACTTTTAAAAAACAGACAAAGGAGATTAGCTCCATAAATTCAGGTTTCTGTTTTATTCTGCTGAATAATATGGTGTCCCCTGTAAAAAAGTAATCTCAATTTGATCCTTGAGAGGCCCACCGTAATGTGATGCTTGCATTCTTGAGAAGTTGCATTCTCTCTTTGTAAAAGATCTTTTATTTGTCTCAAAGGTGAAGGACAGTTTACTGTCTAATGTGTTTGTGCATGCAACTGTGTTCCTGAGTCTAGTTTAAGTACCGTGGTGCTGAAGAGGCCAGATCAGCTCTAGAGGTCTTGGTGTAGGGAAGAATGGGAAAGGATATATTTTTCTCAGCTGGAATTGTTCTTCAGTGAACTTCAATCTTTGATAGTGCCACTGTTGACACTAAAACATAATAGTCAATGGAACAGTAAGCACCAGTTGTAAATACTACTTTTTGTGTGGCATAGTTGGGATCTTCTGGGGTTATGTTTTTGGTAGAAATTATGAGGAGTTTTGAGTTGTGTATTTCATTTTTTCTAGGCTTGACTCAACTGTTGAACTGCTGAACTCACCACACTGTGCTGATGGTCTTGGATGTGTCCTTGCAATATCTGCCAAAAACCTAGAAGAACTGTATTGTTTCACTGCAAGGCTGTGTGTTTTGTCAGACTCTAACTATGTATGTCTTTAACTAGAGAAAAATTCTAAAATGCCGAATGCTAGACTAAAGCCTTTTTTATTTTGCAATCTTTTCTAAATAATTATTCTGTTATTCTGTTCATTTACTGGTAAATATGGCTGCGTTAATTAATTTACGACTAATGAGAGATCTTTGATAAAATGCTTCTCTGTCAAATTTATGAAGTTGTTTAATCTATTTGGTATTTGGAAAAATATGTGCTCAAAGTCGACTGTTGCAGGTGCAACTCTGCCCAATCATGTTTTCATGACAGATAATAGAAAGTATGTGAAACCAACATAAATATGCAGTTTTTAGTTTTGAGCCTTAATGATCATCATTTTAATGAAAAACACTTTAAATTCCGTCTTTAAATCTTGGTCACGACATGGTCTGCATGCTGTTCGGCATAATTAATGAAGGTAAATAAACTATGTAGTCTGTTTGATGTTGGGGTTTGTTTGGACACATACCGCCTGATGGAGATGCAGTAGGTTTGTAAAGTGTCTACATCTTCCTTCCAATCAAACTCCCTTTACTACATGTCAAGTTTTCAACTTAAGCAATAAGCAGCAGAGGATGCAATTCAACAGAGCCGAATTCCCCTTCATTTGGTCTGGCATACAGTATATATGGAGACATAATAAGCCCTGCTGTATGTTTATAGTGCTGGAAGGATGTTTGTGTGAAGCACAGAGAATTTTAGGAGGTAATCAAAGAGAATGTGCCACAGCTGTGGGTGCTGAGCAGCTGTTAAAGTACTTATTTTAAATATTGGTGGTGGTCGCCATTGGCTTATTGTTGTTTTTTTTTTAGCCTAGTGTTCAGAGCAAATCACACTTCCCACTAGTTTCCAAAGTGGCATATTTTGTGACGGTAAGTTAGTTAGTGTTGCTGCACATTTATGAACTCTTTACAGTTTAGTTGCACAGAATAGCACACATTACAGGCTGTTTATCCAACCTCTGCCACAAGCACCTGCCTAGTCTGCCACTGCTGTTTTTTATCGCCTTCCTAATGCAGCAATTAACAACTGCAGCTAACTGTCTGCACAGCACTGCTGCCCCCTACTTATGGGCTGTGGTAAACAAAGCATATATAGGGGGATTTGACAGCCCTTTTGTGAATGCAGGAGGCGACAAAGACATCTGTTTCTTAAAAAAAACAACATATTTGCTGCCTCTACCACCCCAGTGTTCACTAAGTTGTACAAAATAGTTTGTAGAGTTTTGCGTGATTTAAATATGCAACACCTCAGACATATCTCGCAATTTCCATAAAAATCACCCATTCTGTTCCAAACAATGTATAAAAGTAAGACTGACAAGCCGTCTCCAGCAGCCTCAAGACTCTTGTTCATTCAGTGCTGCTGTTTTGGGTGTCAAACAGATAGAGGAAAACTGATACATAATATACAATAGATGGCACTCTCAAGACTGCAAAGATACAAAGGAATATATCCGAGACATTTGCATTAATTCCCAGGAGAGGTGCTGCTTACTGCACATCGAGCTGGAAAATCAGCCTATTCTTAGATTATTCAGAAACGGATGTGACTCTTTCATACATAAAATATGGTGTTGTCCTCAGAAACAAGTATTGTCACCTATTACTTTCACCTCCAATGTCTACGGACAAAATCTGCAATTATGCTTACCTGAGCCGGCAGCTCAAATAGTTTACATTTGGACAAAACACATTGTTCTGCTTCTTCAGGTAGAGTCTGAGAAGGAAAACTGTGTTTGAAGAGCATACATGCTGGACAATCAATAGGATCTACTTGCATAAAACCACCATGCTCTGGTGTTAACATGCATATCGAAGACGGGGGGAGGGAGCTTAAGGAGTCTGCTTGAAATGATCAGTGCACATGGTTGCATCAAAGGTAAATAGATGGGTGGCAAATAGAGGGAAAGGGGGTAGTGTGCTGAATCTACACAGCAGCCAATACTAATAAGGGAAAGCTAAGCCGTTAGTGAGGCTTAAAGCAGCTTACCGATGAAGAGAGTCTCAATTTGGCTGCAGTATTTTTTTTATTTTTTTTTGCTCCAAACACTAAAATCTTGTGGGGCTTAGTAATTTCTTCACATATACTGTATGTCAGACAGAATGAAAGGAAATCCAACTCCGTTAAAATCCATCCTCTGCTGCCCGCAGCTTAAGTTGAGCACTTAATATGTAGTAAAGAGAGCTTAATTGGAAACGAGATGTAGACACTTTCATTCGTGCCTGATGTGATTTTAAACAATGTCAACATTAATGCAAGTGAACCATCCATATCCAGTGATGTCCTCTGAGATTTCATTTTCTCTAGGTGATGTATATTTGAAATCCGATTGTGTTATTCACAGCCAATTTCAGTTTAGTAGGAATTGTGATTTTTTTCTTAAATCAATAGCATGTGCCGTTCTGGGCAGCACTTTGGTATCCTGGTGACATCACTTTCATCTACTCACCTTGTAGTAATTGTTTCATTTAGTAGTTGCATTTCTACATCTTGTTGCATACATTTTTGCATCTATAAACATTTTTACTAAAAAAAAATGGGCCATGCACATTCAACTTACTATAATGGAATGATGCCATATGAAAAAACTGTGCAATGCAAAAAGCAAATATGCACATTCTAAATCGTCTCATTCCAATCCAAAGAAAAAAAACATTAGCAGTTGTTATATTGTCAAAATTCATAGTGCCCCCAATTTTGCTACTTACAGGTAGTTTCAGTCTTATTTTTGTAATGTTTGCATCACATCTGGCTGTGTCTTAATTGGCTCTTCTTTATCTAATACCAGCTGTTTACATCTTTCTTATCAGCTAGGTTTGCAGCATTCTGTCACATCCTCACGGCCAAGGAATCTGCATATCTAAACAACAGCACAGGCAGATTTAAGACCTGTCAGCTTAACCAAGCTGCTCATCATTTTCTCTCTGAGTAAACCAGGTGTCTCTCTCCCTCATTTTTCCCTTGTAATGTGTCTGCACAAATGCAATTACCACTTCACTTTAATTTCCTGCAGATTTAATTTTTCAGTTTTTAATTATTTTTCATTTTGTTATATGTATTTATATATTTGCAGTTTGTGCAAAGCAGTGTGCACTGTAGCCTAAATGTAATAGTTAGATTCAATGTGAATTGGTCAGGTACATTATTGGTGCAATGCTAACCTGAGGCATCAGAAAGCGATTGTGCCATTGACCAACAGAAAGCTGGTATCCTGCTGTTTAATGGGCCCATTATTCAGATATTAAGAAGCAGCTACATTGGAGTAATACACACAGTGATACTAAGCAGTCCAATGCATTATTGATTGCTTAAATATGGCCATTTGTGTTGTTTGGATGCTTTTCACTTTGGATGTCTCAAGGCAAATGTGTGCCTTTTAAACCACTCAGTATTTTCTCCTACTCCGGATCTTGATTTTTTTTTTTTTTTGATGCTCAGTTGTGGTTTGAGCTCTTATTAAGAGTGCACATACTTTACCGTGGGGAAAACAGGCTTCCAAAGGGCCCAGGGAGAAACAATAAAGTACACTGTAAGGACCTTGCTCGTGAAAAGAAAATGTTGTGAAGCTACTGATGTGCAGAAATCCCACTGAAGGAAAGACAAACATAAGTGGCTGAAATACATGCAGATTTCTGTCTCAGGCAGCATTCCTATAGAAATAGGAAAAGGAAGGATGACAGGGAAATGACTTCAGCTCTCTTGGGACAGACTGCATAATACCAAGACACGTTGCAGACAAAACTCAATATAATCCACATTAAGTAATAGAAAAATGGTGAGGACGAATGTACTATTAATAAAAACCAGCATCTACTAACCTCCTCCAGAGAACGTCCCTTGTTCCAGACCCTGCCAATTTGACTCTCCCATCAAGCGTGACAAGCTGCTGGATATATGCTATCAAAGAATTGAACTCATGTGACCTGCTATCCCTAAGGACGAAGTAGCACCCTCACAAGCTCACTTAGAAGCACGAGATAAAACCCACCACGCACCCTTCACGGCAGGACACACCACAATGCTCCTGCTCCCCACAGCAACAGCCCAACTGCTTAATCTAATCAGTTTGAATTAACCTTAATACACGCTGCGCCCCGGGCTTTTGACTCTGCTGTATCTGGCTGACACACCTTGTACAACTTCACCACGTTCCCCGCTGAATGACTGCCACAGAGCCTAACTTGGGCTGACACACAGGGCTGGGGAGAAAAGTTAATTTGCAGATAACTTTGACAAAAGTAATATCAGAGATCTGAAGGAATCACTAGAGCAGAAAATTAGGAAATGTTTTAATTTGCAAAAGTATCAAATAACCATTTGGTGGAAGATGGTTTATGCTTTGTCCTCTTGTTGTTTTAGGCCTCTAGAAATTGATAAGAAACAATAAATTAGGCTGAAATGACATGCAGTCTGGCACAGTATGGTGACACAGTTAAGAGAAGCAATATTTTGTCATGGAGAAAAAAAAGTTGGTGGTCTTAAAATGCCCTCGGGTAGCCCACTTAGAGATATAAACAGCTAACAACATCCACTGGGTAGTATACTAGGTACATAATTACATTATATTGCAGTCGTCTTGCACCAGACTGGACACCCCACTGACCCCAGAACAGCCTGACATCTTCAGGGCAGAGATTCATCTAATTATCCCTGCCAAAGCACTGCACAGATAGTAGCAGGATGCTGGTCATTTTATACAGTGCTGGGGTCATCACACTGCATGCTGGTGACATTCATAATGGAATATTCATCTAAACACAGTACACAGTGCCCTGATTATCATTAAAAGTTGGCCAGCAGGCTGCCTCTAGTCTTCATTACACTGATGTTGACTGTCTCACAAAATGCTGTTTACCATTTCGAACAGCGCTGTCTGCTGGGCTTCTCCTGCTCCACTGAATAAGAAAGACACTCAAACTGAATATACTACAATCTCCGGAGTGCTTGAAAAGAGTGCAATATACATGATTTAGCTTCTCTTTTTGTTTGACACCGATGTGTCACGAAATAAGCTATAAATACTCCAGCGACCCAGTGGTGAAAATACAGATTTAGGCACCTTAAATACTTTTAACTCACTGTCTGTTTAATTAATCTCCTTTTAAAGAATATGTCTGTACACATTGTTTAAGAAAGCCTGAACTCATCATAGTGGCACTTTTTCAGATGAAATACATTTTGCTGATGCCCTCATCAACAGCAGTACATTGCTTCTAGTTTCTGTGCCTGCCCTCCTGCCTGCTTCTCCAAACTGTAATACTTTGACTGCTAACTGCTAAAGCTAATATACAGACTATGGAGAAATACCTCACACAACCCCATTTGAAAAATATCAAGCTGTCCCTTTAATATACTATACTTTTTTATACGATGAACAGCAGTCATAGGCCATATTTTTAAGTAATTTCTCCTTCTCTGTTGGTCAGATGATGTTTGTGGCATCATGTCATCTGTACAGAGTGTCCCTCTTTATATATGTTTTTAAAATAAAAACCTTTCCCTGATTGCCTTCATGGTACATCAGTTTTGCGGATTTGCTTTTATCATTTAGGCAAATGCATTATGTCCACAGTCACACTGCCATCAAGTGGTGAAAAGCAGTAATCTGGTATTTATGATGGGTGTCACTCCTTGTGACTCCCCCAGCATTTTATTCCTCCAGTAGACACAGACAACAAATAATTCAGGTCTCCAGCTTGAACTGGCATTAAAGGTTCAGGGAGACTATTCCCAAGAAATATTCCAATAGGAGAAAGGAGACAATATATTGTAAAGATGTGTATCTTATTGTTTATTTGGTAGTAACAGATCATTCATGGTATTTAAGGGTACTCACATAAATTGGACTACACTGTGAGGTGGGCTTGAGTAAATTATAAGGGATGAAATCTGAGGCAGTTTTACTGTTGGAGGAAATTAAAAATATGGATATGTAAATATGTCTGTATTCTCATGATATAGGAATTAGTAGGCTGGTGTTATGTGTGTGTGTGTGTGTGTCTACAAATCAAGTTGTGACATTTAATTTCAAATATACAATAAATGGATGAACAATGGGGAGACTAATCTGCCAGCTCACACCCACACCCGCCAGAGAAAGGCAGGAGAAATAATTTTGTCACTGAAACTAAGCTTTGCTGCCATCTTCTGGTAACAAGGTGTAATTACACGATTTACACAGCACTTGCCACATTTATACAATTCACTTTGCTTGAAAAAAAATAACCCTTTTAGCTGTACCAGCTCATTCAAATCCATGCTCTTATGCTCTACTTTTGAAAGATAATGCATTTATTCTGCATGTCACAATTCACTTGGGCAGCCCAGTGCTCGGGTGGCTGTAATGAGTTACTATAGCAACAGAAAATAGTCTGGCTTATGTGAAGGGTTATACTAAGGTAAAGGTTACATTATTAATGCACAAACAACCTTTACTGAACATCTACACTTCTTCACCTGTTCAAGTCCAGTTGAAGCCTCTCCCATCTAACCCTCACTACAAACCACACCACGGCTTCAAACCTAATATATTTTAGTGCCACTAAAAGTGAGGCTCTAAGGCAGTCTACACAGGATCAGCAGCAGAATCAATGTGCAATAGCTTGAGCCATTGTTTAATTCTGAGGAGGGATATGGTGCCAAACCTTGCAGCATTGCAACTTGAGCTTCTTGGATTTTACACTTCTGCTGCCCACAGAATTCAAATGACTTGAACTTTAACCCGTCTTGCTGAGCACTGACCTTGCAAAGCGTGTCCAGTGAGTTTAAAGCTGACCAAGATCCTTCGCCATGAAGGGAATATCTGAGTTCTTAGAGAAATAAAAGCCAAAAAATAAGTGTTTATTTTGGCCATGAAAGTGACAATACACTGCAGATAAATTAATGTTAAATATGCATGTTGATACTGACTCTCTGCTCAAAACAACTGCCAGCAAGTTCATACCCTTTTACAGTTTAGGAATGCAGAAATGATCAAAACATTTTTGCATTGCATTTCATGCAAATATTTCATCTTGTAGGGTGTGATGAATATCGCAGCATCTACAGACTTTTGGGACTTTTGATTTGTATTCTTATTAGACTCAGTTATATATTTTTGACCCTTTTCCTCAGATCTTTACATATCGTTTAATACTGTGTCACTGAAGGAGGCGAGATTGGTAACGGCTGTTGACAAGTAGGAATAAATCCAGGAAAAAATAATGCAGGGGGGGTTTGCTTGGGGGCAGCGTTCATAACTAGGAGGTTGATTGTTGTTTTGTGTACATTTGTTGACGTTTAATTGCCTTTAAACCCATGTGGGACACAGAAGGTAATTGGTTTGGATGTAAAGACGAGGGGATGGGGGAGAAAAGCAATTGGAACTGACAACTGAAAATACTGCCCTATTAAAAATGTTCGTCCAATAATATGAGGAGTTGAACAAAATAACGTAAATAGTTCATGAAAGCACCACAGGTGGAGCGATACTCCTGCCACTGGCTGCAAATGATTTGGCCTTTTTGGAGCTTTTTCTGCTGTAACATGTTTATCAAAGTGGAGTCTGGCTGTCCTCTATTATAGCTGACAAATGTTGCCAATTTGCATTTAACCTAATAAAATCCACCTTTGCTGCTGTGTTTAGTGCTAGTGATTGTTACTTTACAATTGAATTTCTTGTCCTTGAGGATTTAATGTGACTTTCAGCCCCCATATATTAGGTTTTATTGTGAAACTATTCATTACCCTCAATTTTTTTTTATTTAATTGAAAAAAGTGATGGAAATTGGTTAATTGAATATTTACATCCCACAGTCATAACAATACGAATAATGCGAATAAGAAAAATAACACGCTTCAGCGTAAGCAAACCATAATCCGAACAACCAGCTATTAAAACTGAAGATATGCACAGCTGGCTCCCATTAAGTCCCACAGCCCACTCAGCAAGATTCATTAACCATATTGGAACACAACAAGCAAATTAAGAAATGTGCCAAAACGTTGATGACACCAACGTGAAGTTATCAGTTTAATAAAAGTTTCCTTTATATTGGCTTTCATGGCACCGTGTTGAAATTAAAATAATTAGTAATCATGACACATTCCTTTTTGTAATTGTTAAATGTGTTTATTTTGTTCTCAAACACAAAGATTGCTTTCACACTCTTAATGCAGAAAATAAACTGAGACATCTATGTCTCAGTTTCTTCTTCTCTACACATAAAAACTCCAGAAATGTACCCCTGCACCAAATATGCAATAATTTATTAAACAGGTGCTGTTAGGTTTCTGTGATTCACGTTGAAGTGCTATAATGTTGTATAGGTGTCTGGCTATGTGTGATGTTGCCGACACTGAGCTGAACATGCTGCTGCAAAAACAAATTCTAACATCTCCGGTCCAAGAAAAGTGAAGTGACCACTAGATCTTTGTCGAGGTGCAGAAAAAAACTGAAGCATTAAAAGGTTCACACCAACAAGTCCTCCAGAACAATTCAACCCACAGGAGCTTTTCTGATTTTACTGGTGGCAAAAGTTCAATACACCCTCATGTAATGCCAATCCTTTTAATGTATTGTTGATGTTGTAAAGTGGTTGCAGTTAAGTTGGGTTTAGTCAACTAAGGGCACTTTCACAACCCAAGTTTTTGTGGACTTTATTCAGCATCTCCTGTATGTGAAAAGCAACATCCAAGTCAATCCTCTCCCAGTCATGTTGCTCTGTCTCAATCTCACATAATGCCCCATAAATCTGCAGTGTTTTGGTTCATTTCCTGTAATTGGGTCAGATTACATTCACAGTGTAATCGGAACGCACTAGGGCTTGTCTAGAAGCAGACCCCTTCTTGCACATGGTCCTGGACAGGTTGTTGTGGTATGCACCAGAGTACGATTGGAGTGTTCACAAATGACCAAATGAACCACGAGAAGGATTTAACCGTACCAGAGTTCAACTGAAACATACTATACTTTGGGTTGGGAAAGCGCCCTGAGTTACATGGTTAAGTTTAGGGGAAGCTAACTGATTAAAATAAGTGGTGATGTTAAAATGACAAGGAAAGTTACGTAGATATGCATCTGCCTCTGGATGAAAGTCCTGTGATTGTTTGACCCATCCACTGACTCTCCAGCCCAAAACCTCACTTTTATGTCAATGGCTGCTAGAGGGTGCCGCCTAACAAGAATATAAATATGAGAGGAGTTTAAGCTGCGATACATGGCACAGTTTCATACATACTTATACAGGTTAGATAACAGGTGTTCATGAACAGAAATATGGAAGAGTAAAGGCCCTACCTATAGATAACAGTTAAATACCACCACCTTTGGATGAAGAATTTCCATTTATATTCAAAAACAACATCAAAACATATAAGCAGTTGTGACATTATACATTAAAACCCAGGGAATACTTTACTTTCCTGTTATTCAGGTTTAAGAGGCTAAACTCTCGCCTGGTATGTCTTTGGCAACAAAGAACACACTGAAAAGCTATTTATCTCAGAGGCAATTGGCAATTGCTCAGTTCAATTTTAAGCTCATTATTTTAGTTTTCATGTTGATGCTACAAACAGTTAAATGAACGAATGACTATATATACACACGGTCACTGTCATTTGCAGGGAGGATATGATTTCCATGAGTAGGAGTACATTTGAGTGGCTGTTCACATGGCTATCGCAGTGACTAAATGGTGTTCCTGTTTTAATGCAAAATGATGCCATATATTTAGCTATCATTAGGTTATAGAGGTTCAAAAGACATGCTCATGTGCAGGTGGTTGATGAATATTTTATCTATATCCACCAAGCTATTTTTTTCATCATTCTTAATAATACCAACTTCAAAGAAAATGGTCAAGATAGACCAATATTTACTTTGTTCATATGAGATTTCAAGATTATGCATGTTTAAATAGAGGGGTAATTATAATAAGTCGTGGTCGTGCATGTTACAGTGTACACTGTACAGCCTCACACTGCTTTGTAAACAGTGCTCTTTTTTTTCCAGGTCAGGAGCCATTTGACAAACTGTGACATTTTCATGTCTTTGCGCGCGTTCATATCACAACTGCCTATAAATTCCAAACTGTGTTACCCAGCCTACTGTAAACAGGCGGCATTAGAGGGGAAGAGATGCTATTGTGCCGCCTCAGCATTTACCAAAGGACAGTGATACCCCTAGGTCTTATACTTTAATGTCATACTGTAAGTTAGTGTCGGGGGAGTAAAAACAAAAGAAAGAAAATGCTTGTGCTGTTGTCTCGATGACAAAATGATAAACCTTTTATCTTCTGTGTCATGATGGTTTCTTTATGATTTGAAATATTCAATGCCACAATTATCATATTTTATAGCAATACTATAAGAAAGAATAGTTTCAAAAAATATTTTTCAATGCTTTTATAAACTATAAGAGGTTAATTATCAAAGTGCTGTCTCTGATATGTATAAGAAAGATTACTGTATCGATTGAAGATTGTTTCTTTAAATTTCCAAGTGTGGCCTGGCACTGCTGATAAACATGTCTCATTAATTTATGTTGGAGCCGTCAATGGCTTTTAAGGGCTGTAAATATCAGCCTGGTACCATTTTGGAGATAGCTTCATAGAGCAGGTGAAGAGAAGGGTCAAGACGACATGAAAGCATTCTTTGAGATGAGGATTTCCAAGTTAGTCCAGTCACTAGGCTGCTTAGATTCTTGGTTTTTGTGGCACTAATTGTGGTTTATATTGTCTGCCCAAAAGCCAAAACTGAAAAAACATTCTGTGATTAAATAAAACCTTGCTGAAGACGACTCTGTTTTACTTGTGATCACTAGTGTTGGGAAGTTCACTGACTATCGGGCAAGAAATTGAACAAATCTTTTTTTAAGCAATTTGGCTCATTTTAACTAGTGCTGAGCTGTAGCCCTCTTGAGGGCGATGTAAAAAAAAAAGACTCTGAAGGCAACAAGGTTCGCTTCAGTTGAGAAAGCATAAAACACAAATGTCACAACTAATTCAAACCTTGTGAAAAACAAGGAGGTGCGAAAAAGCACCACAGTACTGGGACCACTGGGGTGCTGATTGGCGCAGAATTGTTATCGTGAACGAATCATTAAGCTCGTCTACAGTGCCTAGGTAGCTGTCATGTGACAAAAGAGCGAAAGAATATAGTTGAGTCACAAACACACAGCTGCCATGTGACGTGGGCACGTACTGTGTGAAAATGAACGAATCACCAACTGAGACTGCTCATTACTCCCTAGTCAAATTAAAGATTAGTTCAAAGTAGGCCTGCAAAGGGGTGGAAAATTTCTGGTGAGTTTCCAGAAACTTTCCATGGGAAGTTAAGCTGGGGAATTTTGGAAATATTCAAAATAAAAAATAAAAAACATGACAGATTCATTTGTAAGTAGAACACTATCAAGTTTTAATTATTTTATTGAACAATCAATTAATTTATTCTTTCATTTTTCAGTTAAATATTACTCATCCCCCCGACCCCACCCATTCAAAAATTAGAGTAGGATGACCCTCCACCAGTCCAGAAATCAACCAGGAAGAGCCTTAAGCTGCATTATACCAAAAATTCCAGCAGGGGGTGCTAAGTTTGGCTGCAGAAAGATTTCTGTCCATTCATTTCAATGCAAAATGAGAAAACTTCTCTCTTGATTTATTACCTCAGATTTTTTTTTAAGGACAACAAAATACTCTCAGTCAGTAGTAAAAAATCTTCTTCAAGACAATTTGATGTTAATTGTTCTAATAAGGGCCCCATTTAGAAGAAAATATAAAGAATCATATGATTTGGGGCGTGGCTACCTTTGATTGACAGGTCACTAACAAGGCGAGCCGTCATCAGGAGAGAAGCAGAACAATGCGTACCCACGACAACGTGTCAATAAAGTTATATATAACGTTATATAGATAGAAAAAAATATGTTTACCGATTTGGTCTCATAACTTTGACCCTTTCACTGTATTTTCACTTGATGACAGTTTATTTGAATGTTTTGTTCAGTAAAAATGTCTTGTTCAGCGTTTGGTTGGACTAACAGACACTCCAAGGAGTCGCTGTTCAGTTTACTGAGGTAAGTAACATACATTTTGTTTTTGTTTTTTGCTAGCCAAAACTAACATCCCAGTTAATGCTAACATGAATTAGCAGCGGCTTCGCTCAGTCGGGTTGAGGTGTAGATTAATTAATTTTCATTAATTAAAAAGTTCAAAGTGAACGGAACGTTTGCAGAGACACACCACTACCCATGACAGTGTTGGACAGTTTAATGTTGCAGGCTGCGCCTTACAAGCAGGGTGTAAAGCCTGAATAACAATATTTGCAAAAGTCCAAACTGTAAATGCATTCTTAAATTAATGCAACAAACATCCAAATCCCACAACTAAATGACAAAAAATCCCCGAATCCTAAATTATATAGCTGCATGAAAAAAACAGCATCTTATCTCCAAATTGTGTTTCTCAGCTATATGAAAAAAAAGAAAAGTCAAAGCCAGAGGTTTTATTATTTCTGTTGAAGAGGAACCTCACCACCACTTTATGACTGATGTGTCATAAAAGCCAATTATTGGTCCAACCCTGAAATAAACATAGCTGGAGACAGTAGAGTAGCTCTTAATGAGGGGCAACAAAGCAGAAATTCCTTTCACGGTCAAACAACTGCTGAAATCAGTTTGTCGAAAAACTTAAGCAAAGTGTCATCTAGAGAGGACTAAAACTGCACACCGAGTGATAGGAAGACACACATGACTACAAATGACAGCGAGAGATTAACCAAACACCTTTTATGGCCTCGCCTTACAGGCACACACTTGAGTTAACAGAGGATACAGTACTGCCCTGCTGGGGTCTCATTCCAAGCAGCATAAGCAAAAAGAGAGGCTTCTTCATGCATGCTCGGATATCTCTGCTCTCCCAGGCTGCTGCTTCTTTCTTTCCCAGTTGTCTCACGAACAATTGTCTTATATGAGCATGTGTGTGGGGAGCGACTGCCCACTATCAGCTCTGAATTAATTTTCATAGGAAGCTGGAGGGGGGTTGACACCTAGAAAGAATGTATTTTAATGGTGTGTAGTAAATATTTTCATAATAAGAATGGAAATTTTAAAAAAGGAGGAGTGACTCAGAGTATTTTTTAATAGTGTCAGTGCAGTTTGTGTTAATGGACACAAGCAGAAGGTGGAGGAGATTGTCAATAATAATGTGAGTAGCATTTTGCTGTTGTAGCTGGTACAGGTGGAGCTTATTTTCAAAACTTTATATATAGTAAGCTTGTTTAGTCTAGTGATTCCTCGTCTGACTCTCTGGATGTAGACTGCTCAGATAAGACTGCCATCTCCCACAGAATTCTCCTCCCCTTCCACTATGTCCGCTATCTATTTTGCAGGAAAAACGTGGATGCATGTGGGGCTAAGTGCTGCCCAAGACATGTGACTGGTTTAAAGACATACAAACAAGTTTTTTCTTATCCAAGCATGATAATAAGGGCTGCCAGATATTTCTGCAGAGCAGACACAGCAGTGTGGAGGTAGATCTCACTATGTGACACTAATACCCCTTTTTCGACCAATGCAAACCTAGTTCTCATGCTGGCTGGTGCTGACGCCAGTCTCAGAACTGGTTTGCTTTTCCATAGGCTCCAGAGCCACATCATTACATTACTGTATAGGTCTGTATACGTCTCCGCTCTCTCAGCAAGAATAATAACAACAATATCTCTTTATGAGCCTACATTGGCATCCAAACATGACTGGTTCAACACATTTGTTCTGCTCGTCTTGATCTATGGACGGCGAGAACATTCTTATTAACACTGAATGTAAGATGTTGATGTTAGACTTTGTTGTAAGCCAACAGTAGCCTGCTTACGCGAGCCCATATCGATCACATTACATTTAAACAAATTAAATCAAATGAATGATACACGTTTTCGTTGGTCTTGGTGGTCACGATAATCCTGCCCCCAGAACCTGTCGTAAGCGGTTTGTGGTTCGAGACCAGCAAAGACTTGGAGTCTCTCTGGAGCCAGTTTTCCTGGCTGAGAGCCGGTTCTTTAGCTGTCAAAAAGCGAGGAACTTGTTCAAGATTAGGCACCAGCTTCGAAGCGGCCCTGGAACTGTTTTGGCTGAAAAGGGGTATAAGTGATTCCCAACCTAGGGGCTGGGTCCCCCCCAAGTGTCATCAGATAAATGTTGTGAGGTAGTGAGATGATCTAAGGGAGGCGAAGAAGAAAAAGGAAGTCCTGTTCTATAAATGTGTAGACATTTAAAGAAAAAAAAAAGAATTATCTGGCCTCTGCTTTTTTTGAGACCTATTGGATGATTTTACTTCTTTGAGCCCTGGACAGTTATTCTAATGAATCCATCTGAAAGGTTTAAAGGGGAGTATTTGGTAGAACTGCTAACAACCCATAGACATCTAAAACTTGTGATGAGAGACCCCAATTAGACACTGCTTTTTTAAAGGGGTCACAAGCCAAAATGATTGGAAACCACTGGTTTAATCTTTAAAGCCCCCCCTCAGACATGTTTTTAAGTATAAAAAAATATGATTTATAATAGTTCGTTTAACATGGGTTTCCCCACATGAACACTCTGAGAAGGAGCTGGGAGTACAGCTCACACTTTGCTCGACACAGCTCTGTATAGTCAAGGACTTTAACAATGTGTTGTACTTTACATTCCCATATGTCTCCGAATTCTTCATCTGAAAAGCAATGTGTGACTACAATTGTCAACTGAATATAACAGAGTGCTAGTGGAGTATTAAAAAACATCAAGTAGCATTAAATAGAAATACTCAGTAACAAGTACAAAAAAGTTGCCCAAAGCAAAAGTGCAGTACTTCTAACACAGCCATGCAGAGGAATTTAGAGGGTAAGGTGCTCAAAGTTCTATAAAAAAAGACATTTAAAAAAAGGGCACACGGAACAATACTTTAAAACTTTTTTTTAAAATACTGCTTTGATAGTAAGACTACTTGTTATCATTATCATTGTAAAAACTTTAATCATCACCAAATCAACAAACTATGTATCAAGTAAAACATCAACTTAATATTTTGGATTTTTTTTTTTTATAGAAAGCATACATTTCTTTACCACAACTTACCGGCACATCTTGTTAGCTGTTCTGACCTCTTGTGACATAAGCCCTAAGCCAACTATGACATAACCCAAAATATTAGTAAGTTGGATATAATAAAAGGTCTTGGCTCAGTACACACAGAGGAATATTTGACCTCCTTGCATGAGATAGACTGACTCTAAACTCAGTAGAGTTAAAGAGGCACTGGTAAAAATTGATAATACGCTGATTAAAATAACATACCCAGTTAGCAACCTGAGCCCTGTACTATGAACCTGGAATTGAGGGTAAGCGAGGTAACTTCAGCTCTCTCCTGGGTTTTTGGTGTCACAAAGGTGGTTCTCTTTTAATCTGACTACATCACCATGGCAACTCATGCTGAGAAGCTAACCTGGTCGCGGGCAGGTTATGTTCTAGATAAGAGATCAGCATCTATAAAAGCACCGCCTACTAACAAATCAATTCCCTTAGAAAATGCCGGTAAAAAAAACTGCCGGTATTACAATTATTAGAAAACTGATTTGAAAATGTCTGTTGTAAGCCTGTTTATCCAATATATAAGAATGATAAAATAATTTATTTTTCATAATATTTTATTTATTTAAGTGGGCAAAACGAAATCGAAATGTTTATTCACTGAAAACAAAATATAAAAGCTGAAAGGAGACAACAACATTGCACTGTTTCTGCATTACCATTAGAACATTTTACAGCGAAACCATAGTGCTACATTTACAACTACATTTTTGGGGTCAAAGGTCAAATAAATTATCATGATTAATTTTGAGCATAAAAATTACGTCATCAATTCATGTAGAAATAAGTGTCATATCACTTACCTACCTATAACCCATTTGGCTGGCCAGTTAAGAAACGCTAAAAAACTTTAAAGCAGTTTTTCTCAGTTTAACCCTTTGCATAGTTACTGCAGTTTGCTTTGTAGAACAGTATTCAACTCACATAGATTAACAGGTGACTGAACAGCACAAAATGATTCAGAGTGGTGCAGAGTCTGTCCATACTTTAGTGTTCAGGAAAGCCAAAATGACCTCATTGCATCAACCACCGCACAGCAAGGGGTTAAAAGCTCACAGACAGTCAGAGGTGTGAGGTCCAACTATCTAGCAGGAGAACCAGCAGGCAGGACCGATATTATGCTGCGTAATGCACAATTTGAACATGAAGCTGCGTAACGCCAAAACAACAAATAAAATGTAAAAATAAAAAATCCCCTTCTAAACGTTCCCGCTGTGTGTCTGCGACATCCTGCGTCACAACTCATGATGACTTTTCACTTGTTGCAGGTGATCATGTGATGTTAACTAGCTAATGGCAGCCTGGTCATTTAATTTATACCTAAATTATTAATTGTTATATGTTAGTATTGATAAGGGGCCACAGGCAGGTCTTCACAAAATAAAAAAAATATGTTTTGTATGTTTTGTATTTCTTTTTCATTTCGTATTTTTGCTGTTTTTAGAAAACAGTTCAATGTGCTGAAATATAAAGGATGAAAAACAACGTATTTCTTTTATAACTTATATGGCTTACTGGTGCTTTAATTGGTTGCCATAAAACACCATGCTCTTGTGGCTTTTGTAAAGAAAGGAAATACCTTGATGGCAACTAATGGAAGCAATGTTTTTATTCTGTCTAGTATTTGTTCTTGTACTGACAGGAAACTATAACACGTTGAAAATGTTGCAATATGGCAGCCAAACATCATGTAGGTCTACAATTAAATCTCTGTCACCATGCACAGTAAAGTTGTTCATTAAGATTTTTAATGCTGTGTGAAAATTTCAGCTTACTTCAGCAATTAAGGGAATAATATAAAACGAGACGTTTGGCTCTTATTTTACGACATTTTCTCATAAATTAGAATTATATTATATCATATCATATTATATTACATTATTACATACCTCTGTAAATCCTTAGTCATTTCACTGTTGAAGGATTGTTTCATTGTGCATCCAGTGCAAAAGTCGATTCCTACAACCATAATAATATCGGTATTTGATGTCTTTCATCATCAGTACTTATGTCTGAATAAAGCAATTTGTTCAAGTTATTTGTTTACACTGTCATGCCACTTCTTTTTCTTGGTTAAGGCATCTTTCACATTCTTGATGAACACTGAGCAAACCGAACATCAAAAAATTACAGAGCGGCATTAACACTGACTAACACAGCATGGCGAAAAATGGGAGAAAGAATTGCCTCTCAGCACTTTCACAGCCCTAGGAGATTTAAATAATAAAAAGCACTGGGCCTCTGAACAAACAGGATAATTATGGCCTACAGTCTTCCTGTCGCTCGTCTGGCACGGCCAAGCGGAAAGAAACATGTTATTACCACTCAAAGGTTCTGCAAGGAGAATTAGGAGAAATAAATGTTTCATGTAGAAGGATGGCTTCACAGTGAATCCTTCTGACCAAATCAGCAGCCACATGTTATTGCTTTCATGTATTTTACAGCATAGAAGTGACAAAATGTACAGCATGGAACACATCCGCACAAACACATTGTAATATATTTAAATAAAATCATCCATTTGGTTTGATTAATCACATTCTTATAGTCGAACAAATATCAGTGCTCCAGTATGCTTATTGTTGGGCTTTGTTGCCTCACATTAGTCATTCAGTGCTGTCGCCACACTTTGTGCGTCAGAAAACACATTAAGTGGAGCATTCAAAGGACTTCCACTGATCACTTTAGCTAATTAGATCTTTGTTATAAAATAACTGGCTCTGTCAGGTCTTCTCCGAGCACAGGGACTCGGACCTTTCTGTCTGGCTTCTAGGTCTCGCTCCAACATGTGTGCAGCTGCCAGCAGTACTGTTCAGTGGAACAGATGGTGTTGTAATGAAAAGAGCTTGTCTCCATTAGCTGGCCTGCCTTTCTGTAACATAGTCATTTAAGGCATCCATCGCTTTCAGATTGCCACACTTTTTAAAACATAACGATAGCAGCACAACACTATATATGACCTTTATGTCTGATGCTACACCACTTGCCACATAGAAAATGCAACAATACACCGCTGATCCATTTCTTCCCTTCTTTACAATTTCAAACACATTGAATTCAGCTGCACAGGAAACAGTCTTTGTGATTTGTTTTCAGCATTTAAACCGTAACATTTGCTATGTGAATTAAGAGCTTTATGATATTATAGTATGTTTACAATTAAGGTATTAAAAAAGATATAAATGTGCTAGCCAGCCTATATTTCTACATTTGAGAGACAGTTAGAAAAGCTAATGTTTGTAATGAGGTTTTATGATCCTCAAAAGGGCTTTCAGTCCTTTACATTTACTGACAAGGCTGGCCTCTTTACTTTAAATTTAATGAGAGACGCATGCTCTAATTCAAATGTCATATTCTTGCATGCCAAGTTTACATCTTCTTTTCATATTTAGCCAGGGTAATGCGGGAAGACCTTTCAGTCAAAAAAAAAAGGAAAAAAAGCCACCTTCCTCCACACTTTGTGTATTAATTATGAATATGCTTTCAGGGCAAGGCCATCCAGATGTCTTGTGGCAATTGGAAAACCTTTTTGCCTCTTCGCTTATTTTTGAATTTAGATCGTGGAAATCCCCAATGAAACTCGGGAGGCCTTTTTTCCACAGTCCAATTAGCATCTTAAGCAATTAGAGTAGAGAAGAAGGCCCATGGTAATTTTCAGTACAGGCAATTTGAACCTAGGGTTAGAGCATACTGTGCAGTGGAATGCTCTCATCGAGCAAGCAAACATGAGGCGAAAAACACAGCAGTTCCACTTGTGCAGAAGAAGAAAATAATTTTAAAATAAGATTTACTCTTGCACTCTGTGCATACTTAAACATGTGAGATGAACCAAATGGCATATATATATACATGCACGCATACATGCATGCACATGTATACATATCTATCTACCTATGCTATACATACATATATATACACATACACATATGTACATGCCTACACATACTTAAAGAAAAAAGTGACGCTTAAGAGCTGAAATCTCCAATTTTGTTTAATTGTAATTGTCATATTTAACCAATTTACTTTAACTATTTCTTATGAAGCTGACAGTGTTGTACATTTACATTTGTGTTGGAAGTTTCTGCAACTCAGAGCTGAAAGACAATGTGGGAGGGCTGGTTAACAGTGCAAATGCCCTGAAGTTATCATAAAAAGGGCATTTTAGTTATGCAAAATGGTTACCCATATCTGCAGTTGATGTCTACATTATACAGTGACACTGAATGCATGAAGTGCTTAATGAGATATACAGTCAGGCACCCACACAACTTATGGTGCCTTCATGGGAGCTCTACAGTCAAGAGAGGGATAGATTTCAGTAATGATAATGTCTAAATAATTATAACTTTCTTCATGGCTTCCCACACTGCAATCTAAATTTCATGTTGTTTCACGATAATTACTTTTTTGATAGCCTTCCAGCGGCGCACAAATAGTCCATAGCAAAGCAAACCGAAGATGTTGTAACTAAATGAGCATTTTTTTCCTTTTGTTTTGATTCAACAAGCAGCAACATGACAGAAACACAGATTTCACAAAACCTGGATAAGAACATGTGAATCACACCAGTTTAAAAAAAACAAAAACAAAAAAAAAACAGAGCAGATACCAGTTGATAAATGACCTAGCTGCTACTACAACAACACTGTTTTCTTAACCAGCTTCAGAGCCCTTGTTAAAATGCTGGTACAGCATCTTATGTGTGTCTTGAGCCTAAAGTCATTTGCCACCGAAAATCAGCAGCCTTCGAAGCAACAAATTTCATCTTTACAACACTTCCTCAATGTTCAAAGCCATTGCTCTGAGGTCAGAGAGATGGTACCAGAAGATCTTTAATTCTTTTTAACATCTGCGGCACACAAAGGATACAAGACATCTATTCTATCCACTCGGATCAGCCCAGGCGTCACTGGCCCATAGACACTAGTGCTGGCTAGGGAACGTTGTCTCTATGTGCCCTATAAATGCCACTTAAAGGATTCCTCCTGGATCTGCAAGTGGCTAAAATAAAGTAATGAGACCATTCTTTGTCAAGACTCTCCTAAAGAGATGACAGCATCACGCCACTAAATACCATATGTGGGGGTGTTCAATATGCAACAAAGGTATTCTTCAGCTCTATGAATCCCATTACTAAGACACACGAAGAGAGACATATTAGTATAAAATAATTTTGTCCCTTGTTGCTAATTAAACTTTTTGTTAAAAAAATTTCTGAGGCCTGCACAACCACATGCAAACACATGATGGAGCGCCACAGGGGCATAATGGTGGGAAGAGATGAATGCTTATGAATAAGTCTGTTTTTGCTCAGGAAGGTTTCTAAATGAGTGAAATTTCTGTAAATTTCAAGAAAATTTCCATGGGAAGATAAACTGGGGGAAATATTCAAAGTGAAAAAAACATGACATTTCAAGAGATTTAATTGTAAGTAAAACTTTATCAAGTTTGAATAATGTTATTGAAAAATCAATTCTTTTATTGAACAATAAAAACATGAATGTTGAGGTAAATATCACTCAGCCCCGACCCATTCAAAAACACCCCCCTCCAAAAATCCCCCAAAAGTCCCATTCAACCATAAATTGAACATGTGATGGAGGAATGCACAGTCCATGTAAGGGGCGTGGCCTCAACAGGGGGCGTGGCCTCAGCAGCTCTGCAGTAAGCAGTGTGCTATGTGCATGTGATTGAGGGATGGCAGATATCCAAGTGTACTTGTATGAAATCTAGTTGTTTTAGTCAAGATTATGCTAAAATATATTTTGCCAAATATATTCAAGTTCCCTGTTAAGGGTCAACCTTCAATTTAGTAAATTCCCAGTGTACTCCCATTAATGCCTATGGAAATTTCCAACTTTGAAAATTCCTGGAATTTTGCAACCCTACCCTAAAGTATCTAGGTGGCAGCCATGAGATGCTTTTAGCCAGATGATATATTTTAACTCTTTGAAACTTAAGAATGCTGATAATCCCATTTGTAGATTTGTAGGCCTCACACGTTATGCCGGTCTTGCAGACATTTAACGATTCTTTTCATACAGTCTAATTGGGATTCATGTTGATAAATATGAGTGGACAGAAGGGTCAGCGTGGGCAATCACTCCTAATGAGTTTTTTCAATCTCGTGACTGGTGGCCTTTATTTCTTTTTTATGTCAACTCAAACAATGAAATATTATTTTTTTAGGGATGCGCAATGTGGATTTTTTCCAGCTGTTTACATTTCTAACCCTACAAATGAACATAGCAGGAGGGTCACAGGCTCCAGTCCTCATGGCTCTTCTGTGTGGAGTCAGTCCAAACACATGCAGCTTAAGTTTAACTGATGACTGATTTCCTGTAGGTGTGAACGAGAGCGTGAATGGTCAAGGATAAAGAATGAAGGATACATCAAAACACTTCACAACACTTTGGCTTTTATAGAGCATTTTGCCTCATTCATAATTCATTCAATCAGATATGTCGTGCTAAATACTCTACACACAAAAACCCCCACTTTAATAGACCTACTGTCCATCTTCTCTGCATCCTTTCGGAATTTGTATTGCAAATTGCAATCATGTTGTCCTCCTCTAAAACTGTAAAGAAAACCGTCCACACTGGTGATGAAATCAGTGGACTGTGCTTTTTTCTTTACTTACTAACTTACTTATTTGTTTACTGATGAATAACAAACCTAGTTTGAAGATGCATAAGGCCACCTATTGTATTGGAGTGGGTGGATGCTGTGCTTGTAGAATACATGGGGTCAAGTATCTAAAATGCACTTTTAGAAGTCCATATTTAGAACATTGAAGATTTTCTTTGACATTTACAGGTGAGTGCAAGTGCAGCAAGGGTCCAAGCATCCTCATAATTTGACTTCTTCATCTCTCCTAGAACTCAAGTTGTTTTCCATCAAGGCCAAGAAAAAGTGGTTCGGAAAACACATTGGAACTCAGTATTTTTTCTTTATTTTTTGGGGGGACTATGAATGTCAGCCATCATCTTTTCCTATAAAGGTTCCAGCATACTAGCTATGGAGCATTTTGGTTGGTTAGCTTCTTATAATCAATTGCACTAGAAATGTATGATATATCATAGCCAAGAACTCTGGGGATAGAGTTAGACACTGCTTGAAATCTATAACTACAGCACAGGTTGAAACGCACATGGTTGAAACGTCCTTCCAAGAATTCTTAAGAGACAGACTAATCCTTAACAGAAACATTTGTGCAATTAAATATTTGGCTCACATACTCTACTGCTTTCCCTGGCCACTTTGCACTCATTGAATGTTCTCAAAGGTAAGACTTACTCTTAGAAAACAATCTCTACACCTTTTAGAGTACTGACTAAAATCTTAGAATTATAAACTGTAAGTTCTATTATAGCTATAAAATATATTATTAAGATGTCATGCACTGTACAGATCAGTCTAAATCAATTAGAAATCAATCCACCCCCATGCACTGCAATGAAAAAAGGCTGCTACATATTAGATTGTTGGATGTAGGAAAATATTGGCTGTGTTTAGTCTTGCTATAAATAGGAAGGGTGTGTGCGATGTGAGTGTGTTTTAACAGAAAAAAACTGTTAAATTAAGACTGAGTGCTGAAATGATGGATGTAAGATGAGTGGCTTAGATGGAGAATGCAGAGAGCATACTCCTCCCCACCTCAGTCCCTCATCCTCCGTCCGTCCCGCACCATGTTGCTCACACTACATTTCCTGCCACTGTCCCTAAAACAGGCTGTACTATTCAGAGAAAGAAGCTTTTAATTGCATTTTCATGTAGGTGTTTTCTGAGGGTGTCGTTCCCCAGGCAGAGGGAAGAGTGCTCTGAGACAAGCTTTACATGCTCGCCAGTGCAGTCAAGCCCCACCAGGGGAAGTGCGTCAGAGTGGAGAGGTGCTGGAAGTGCAGGCAGCCCTGTAGGGACACTTGAAAAAGCCATAACAGCCAGAGTATAAATAAATGCATGGGGAGAGCATTTTTCCTCATGGATGAAAAGCCTTTAACCTTTTGGTCCACATAAGAGCAGAAATCGTTCTGTGACATTTAACTTGCATATTCCTCTTTTCTTTGCAGATAGATCATTTCCAGCTTTTATAGGTAAATCAGCAGAGTCTTATTGGATTCCAGCAGCCTATTAAACATTCTCAATCTAGCTCCATTCCAGTGAATTTGAATACATTTGGATGTTTCAGGGGAGCACCTGTGAATTTTGAGATGCAGTCCCTTTGCCCTTGGACAGTTTATTCAGCATTAGTGAACACTCGCCACCGTCTCCTCCTGTGTAGACAAAAAAAAAAGACAGAAAAGAGTTTGTTTTAGCCCCAAATCTGTGATGCCACACTGATGCATAATTGATTTGGAAAAGGACAGAAAAGGAAACTGTGACATAAGCAGAACAGAGTTTGATGTTTAAGGGGAGGCTTACTGGTTTGAAGAGATTTCACAAAGATAATACTGAAAGGAAGAGAGAAGAGTGTAACAATTCTGCTTTAATGGGCTACAGTTGGAAAAGCAGACAAGTGAGTGTAAAATTGCTAGTTTGAATTCCAAAACCTGTTGGAAATGCTGAAAGAATTGTCTGAAAAATGTCTTCTCCCTGTTACACTGCCTTCATCCACAGTCTAAAATGGTACTTGGTCGACAGACATGTTTAAGGAAAGGACACAGATGGCTATGTTCAATGTTGCATAAGCAGCAAGGACACACAGCACTGCATGAGTGGGCCCAATCAGTTATTTCTGAGTGTATGTTAATGTGCTGATTGTGATTTAGGTGCTGCTTTATACTGTATAAATATACACGGTTGCTAAAATAATTTTTACCTCTTTCCATGAAATGATTGGGACCATGTGATTTATTCTTGATAAAGTGTATATCTTCTATCAATCTCTTCCAAACATATCACAATGGATATTAAACACAATTAACAGTGGATTGGGTCTGAAAACAAAATTATTCCGACTTTATGGGCGACCGTGTAGTAATATCAAAACTTCTCTGCAGCGTTCACGATGTTACTGATGCACACAATCCTGTGATACAGCCTACCATCAGGCTTTAATAATTGAGATGCAGTCTAGCATTGGTATTAAAAGACCTGCCAATCAATCTGACAGCCATATCAGGTTTTGAGGTTTTGACATTCAGCAGCGGGTCAATCCTTTTGCTAACATCTGAATAACAAATCGTCCCTTCAAAACACTAAAGCGGTAAAGTGCAGAGGTTGACTGATCAATAGTATCACACTATGGTTGTACTAGACAGCTGTGGGAATCGAGTACAATCACAGCGGAGAGTCACACGTGTGCTTATCCAGGTTTCACTGGATAAATAATGGTTAAAAATTCCACCCAGTCAGTTTCCCATCCATTGAAGTAGAAGAACAGCTTCGGGCTGTACATCAATGTGACATCACAGATCATAGACGTGGATCTCTGAGGGCTCATTTATAAAGCTTGTATACACTGAAGATACACCCTAAAAACTGTGCACAGCAGCTTCCAATCTCTGGCAGAGATTAAGAGAACAGGAATGTGCCCTTATGTATCACTGGAGAGGGAATAACACTTAAATGCTGAACACAAAGAAGAAGAAATTAGGGAAACACTTATTTGCACCATTTAAACTTGTACCAGCTGGAGTGTATTATGATCTACCACATATGACTCGCTTGGATGGCATATAAGGCATGTTTAATTACTTGGTTTTTAATGAGACTGATGAAATGGTCTTTCAGTATGGTGCAGCAGACTATCAGAGACCACAACAACTCTAATGCAGTGTTTTGAATGCTCAAGTCTACATGCATAGTGAGAGTCAGAGAGAAAGAGAGTGTGCACATTTTTCATTTGCAAGGCAATATATAAAGGGCTGCAGTTATTGCCCTTAACATTTATTTTATATTATAACCTGAGCTAGTCAGTCTTGCTTTCTGCCTTTGTATTAGACAGTTTAATAGTATAGAGACGGACAGGAAATGAGGGTAGAGAACTGGGGACGTCGAGGCCTCACAGTTTGTGCCCCAGCCTCTCATCCACCAGGATGCCCCCAATCTCTTTTTCCGACTAGAAGAATACATTTTTAAACTAATTTAAATTAAGTGAGTTGTATGCTGAATGGTGAGTGAATATGAATATATAAGGAGCAATAATATCTTCATAGTGTATGTTAAGGGGGTGAGAAGCTACAGTCCTCAAGAAGTGGGCAGAAAATGTGGTTATTATGGCACAGCTACTTTACTGCAAATGCAAGCTCGAGCATTAGTGAATATTTGTCTGAATGGCATATTATACAGTGTGTCCAACAGTGCTATTAGGAAATGGAAAGCTTAATTGAGAGGAGTGTAGATGTTTTGCCTGTAAATATGGTGCACTTTTCCCGGAATAATTGTTAAGTCTTCTACTAAAAGCTGCATTGGTGCTGATCTGCACACAGCTTAATTAAACTTATTTCGGTTATACTTTGCACAATCAAATTAAAAGAAACAGTAAATGCTTGGTTTGACTTTGAACCAAATGAATAATTAATTAATTAATTAATTAGCCTCTTTGTTTGTTTTTATCTTTTTTCTCACTGTGGTGGGGTTAATATTATATTATAATAGATTATTGTTTAATTAAATTGATCTACTTTATAATGTGTTGTCCCTCTAAACTTAAGGTTCCAACAGGCTTCAGTGAAAAATATGACTAATTTAACATTAAACACATAAATGCTGAAATTTGCCTTTTTCTGACAAATTCTATTTCATATAGAATACTGTGATCTTTTCTATCAAAGTAAAATGCCAATTTTACATTTAAAACATTATGGAATTGAATCCTGCTTTACATAAACTACAATATAAACATAACATGTAGTAGTGTGTATTCATTGTAGTGGATTAGGAAATGGGGGACATTAAAAGAAAGTATAAAATATGAATATGTTAACAGGAAGGATGTAGGAGTATGCCTTATGTGCAAATGAGGCTGGGGTCAAATATGTGTGGGAATGTGTCAATGTGTTCGAAAATGTATAAAAACATAGAAGAATTAGAGTGGAAGGCTGAATAGGAGATATTAATAATAACAACAATAATAAAAAAATAATTCACTGCCCCATCCTTCCTGGTTTCATCAAAGTCAAACCGGTGGAACTCTAGTTCTGATATTTGCAAGGTTTTACATTTTGACCTTGAAATATTATGTCCTGCCAGGCACATAACTGTATGTTATTGCCAAAACACAGTGCCAAAAATCATCATCCATTCTGCTTTAATCAGAATCATAAGAGTAGTGTCTGAGTGATTAGGTATACTTTTTTAATCACTTTTGCCTGAGTATTTTAAGATATTAATATTATTAATGTATATTACGTGTACCACCTTTTCTTTAAACCCCTTTTTCATGTAATCATGTACATCTTGTTTCATATTAATGCACTTTAATTCTAGGTTATATTTAGTGTGATTGCTGTATGGTATTTGTGTCACTTACTAACATTTTATCCAGATTCTAAGCATTAACATTCTTGAATCATTGAATAATATATGAAATTGGATGGCTCAGCTCAACTGAGCTGAAACTGCAAATAGATCAATGTCCGGTGGTTGTACTCTAGCCTACCCTATACAGATCTAAATGTGCAGACAAGTTTGCTAACACCAAACGAGTGTTCAGGACAAACACAATTATTTCCTGCCTACCTTTGGGAATGACTTCAATTCTGGCTGGCTGCTCTCCACAAAATGTGGCTGATCAGCCACATTCACAGGAATTAATCATGAATCAAATGAACCGGTCCGGAGTGTATTCACTGCAGTTGGACAGCTTGCAAGAATGAAAAGAATCATCTTCCCACCCTAATTCAAGTCACTGGAGTTTCAAAGAGAAAGCAACTTTCATCATCACCATCAATCAATACACAAAGTAAAGAGGGTACATTCAGCAGACTTGTCTAAATCCTTCAGATGATCACTGTTAAATTAAAGCGAAAGTACACAAGAGTACCTCATTTCCACACTTGGCCAGTGGTGTGTACATGCTTTTTAATGCTCTGTATTTTCTCCTTCACTGTATTTATCACATTCAGTGTTGCAGGCAGCTGATGCTTCAGCAGTAACTCATTTTGCAGTTTAAATTCTTTAACTTGGACTCTTTAAATCAATGGCCCATGAACAAGAAGGTTTTCATTATAACCAGTGTGTAAAACTACCACCCAATTTTGTTGAATTTAAAGAATTTCAGGGACAACTGCAATGTGCAGACTGCTGGACACTGAGGATCACTACTAGATAGTCCTTATTAAATTCACTTCAATATGAATTCTTTGGAAATAATACATATTTGGTGATACTTTTCCCCATCAGAATGCATCACTAACAATGTTTTCTATCACTCAGGATAGACTGCCCAGGGGATAAAGTTGCAGAAAATATATTTAAACAGCAATGACATGCTCTATTTGATAATATGAACTACCTGGTCACTTATCTTCTCGGTAACGCTCCCTCTTTTTCCTCTCTCCTTTTCTTCCTCGGCCTCCCCTGGGATGCCTGTATTGACAACCTCAATATGATTCTCCGACAATTTATTTTATTGTTTTGATCTTGCACTTGCTATGAATTACCCATGTATGTTGCCGAAAATGTCACGGGAATGTGCTGTATGAAATAACAATGCAGTTCACAGTGTGTAGTCTTAGCTGTTCTCTCCTCCCGCTGCCTGGCTCTCGTTGTGTCTGCTTCTCTCTTTGATGCCTGCATTGAAAAACACTAAGACATAAATTTGTTCTGTTTTTGTGCTTAGAAGGAATGTTTTTTTGTTTTTTTCCTACAGAATGCTCCAGAATGCTTATTTTCCCCTCTGTGTTGGGAAGAACAGCAGTTGCTATGTGTCAAACAAATGGTAATAAATTTGTGTCTTATTACTGGTTATTGTAAACAAGTCACAGTGCAACGGCAGTGTAGGGCTTATTCCATTGTTTCTCCTGCTTTACCTCCATACACCAAGACAATTTTTTTCTGCAAATGGTTAATGGTATCAGGAGGCCATGTTTAGAAAGGCAACTACACATATATTCCTTGCACAGTCTGTATAGCCAGGAGGCAAATTTGTGTAAAACAATCCTCAAATACTAATGGCATGCTCTCTGTGATAATACTTTATTATAACACTAACTTGTATTCCTCACCTGGTCTTCTCTCCACTCTCCCTGCCTTGCCTGTGGGCTCGTTCATTTCTTTTAATGCTGTTTTACCAACAACCAGGAGGGAAAGCATGCAAACACTAAAATTAGATTTTAATACCACCTATAACAGCATTGTGAAGGCCTTGTGTGTGTCTACAAAGACACAATAGGCTGTTTACATATAATACAAAAGTAAGCTCTTCAGATGAAAAACAGCTTACCTTTCTGAGGTGGGTGCATCGATAGGCAAACCAAAACATAGGTGAAATAATGCAGCAGTGTCCATAAACTTAGCCTAATTTACTTTTAAATGGTATTCATGAAGTGTCGAATATAGATGAGAAATAAATGATAAAACAAAGTCAATAAATTTAGCAAGAGGCATGTAACGGATATTCTCATACGCTAGACAACATCCAGACATTCAGCTTCGCGGAAGCAAAAATTACCTGCTAAAGATAAGTGCATTTATTAAATCACAATAAATGCCAGTTTTTGCACACAGTTGACTGTGTAATTTCAAATCCGTCCTTGGCTTTGAGTGCACTTTTCCATCCAACTATACAATTAGGGCTGTCAATCAATTAACACATATAATTGCATGATTGTCCATAGTTAATCAAAAATTAATTGCACATTTGGTTTGTATCTTTTTAAAATATACCAGAATGTGAGATTAATACTCTTGAACTCAGACCCTTGTCCTCCACAGCTGCAAGACAGATGATTGTGAAATCATCTGTCAAATTATATTTTGACTACACCTGCTCAGTTTATAAGCAAGTGGCAAGTTCTGGGTATAACAAAAATATATTTCAAATTAGTGATGTTATCTATGACACATTCTTACCCTAACTATGTTATGTAACTTAAAATTTGTAACATTTTTACCTTTTTTTTAGGTGTTAGAAGTTTAAATGAGTCACCCTCAACATTTGTTGTGTAGTAGTTTTTACAAAAATAAAGACAATTGGAGAAAAGTCACATACAAAGCAAGCTCAACAGGAAGATTATTTTGTTTGGCCTCAAAACATTTTTTTGGCATTCTATTATTATAAATGGCTTGAAAAAAAAACTGCATATAGCCACTGTTAATGGGGTCCTGGGCTGGGTCCTAAACATATGAACAGTATGAGAGTATAGTTTGTTTTTTGTAATTTAAACTTGAATATGACTCTTTACTGACACTTCAACACATTGGCTGTCATAGATTATTAACATGGAATATATTAACCAAGGTATTCACTCATTCCATCATACACATCTAATGATGTTGTTTTATGACTTGTAACAGTTTCGACTTGTAGCTCTGCAACAGTTTTCAGGCTATCACAGCTCCTTTCACAGTCTTGACGAATGTGGGAATGTGTAACATCCCATTACAAACACATGCAGTGTGAAGGCAAAATCCAATAATACCATTTTTTTTTACTTAGGAACCACTTACCACTGCCTCCATAAACAGCTGACCAGATATTTTTACTCTCCTGATAAAATGAATGTGCTGGCAGCTTGAGTTAGCAGCTTTTGCTTCACCCCAGTCAGATCAGTCAGTCAAATTTCAGCTTCGATTTTTCCTCACTTGGAACTGCTTGGTGCAATTAAATTGAACCGCCTCCAATAAAGCTACCTGGAAAACAAAGAATAATGTTATTATAAACATCTTCATTAGGAATTGACTTATGCTATATTCTGTTCAATTAAAGTCCAAAGTAGTAATCAAAATAATTACACTCTTCGTGTCTGTCTTCCAGCTGTATTGTGACTGTGTGACAAACAAATCAAACAAATCCTGCACATTTCACGTGTTCAGGCAAAAAGTCAAGTTGCTTCTAGTGCAGTATTTTTCTATTATTATATTCACATATGGTTGACATACTATAAATTAATTATACTGGGGAAAAAACACATCTCAGAACTTCCTGTGTTGGTGATATCGTTAATAACTGTTTTATATTGCACTTTTTTTTTAAACTTTAAGAATCACAGGAAACACATCATCAGCAGAAAGCGTTATGGTTGAGTTAAGTCACTAATGTGTGCCAGGATGGTTGTCTGATGTTTTTCTGAAGGTTTTATCCAATGCTCGTTTTTGCTGCCTTATTACCCTGTTATGAAAATGACACGTTCAGTTTCTAATTAATTCTCCATATTACTATTATTATTATTCTATAATATGAAATTGCGACTTTGTCACCAGTATTGCATTATTAATAAGCCATTATGTTAAGTGCAATCAATTATTTACCAAAATATTCCTGCTTTATATAATCATTTTTCAAACTACTGTCTGTTTATGCTCCTCTTCATATTTATTGAACAGTACGGGTAGTTCTGGGGGGAAAAATGTTTTTAGAATGTCTTGGGAAAGGGTATTTATGTAAACTGAAGTGTACCAAATATCCCTGGGTTCACTGTAGTTCACTTAACTCACTCAGTAAAAGGAAAAACGAATTAAATATTTCTACCTTTTTATTTTTTTCAAAAGATTCAAATGTGGTTTTCCAGCTAAATGAATATTTCAAGCAGAAAGACTTTGATAGAGTGCATTTGAGAGTTGGTACATGTTGTGTCACTGTACAATGGGTTTGGTGGGCTCCATGCTTGGAGCACTTTGGCTGCAGAGTGGCAGGGAGAGAATGGCCGCCGTCCAGCTGAGATAATGGAATTGGTGTGTTCTCCCTGAGCTGTGCTCCTGGCTGGAGTTAATTCTGTTAATAGCAGGAGCCTCTACAGTCAAACCCCTTCTCTGGCTTGGGCAGTGCTCAGAGAGCAAAAGAGGTGGCTTCTGTAAGATGGGTGATGGATGTATAATGGATTAACTGGAGAGTGGCACATACAGCTTACAATTGTTCTCGAAGCTGCTAATGTGTAATCATAAAAGGACTTGGCGTTCCATATTTAAATACAAGTGCCATTCATGCAAGGGGAGCAGCAGCATGTATTTTTGCATTAAGTGCATCCCTCACAGCCCCGCAGCATTAACATCAGAATGTTTCTGACAAATACAGATTATTTGTATCTTACATGCAGAGGTTTTATAGGGTCACATCAGAACCCAGCCAATTATCGCTAAGAAAACAGGGAGATCTCCCCGAAACCCTGAACTCATGACCATGACCATGAGAAAAAAAGTGATTTAAAAAGATTCTTTTCCACAGATGGCTGAGGATGCAATCAGTGTTACACTTAACCCGCGCAAAACCCCCGTTGGTGTTTGTTTACCGTGACCATATAATGACTTGAATTGATTTTTTATAGTTACCTTGAAGGCTTAAGTAAGTTTTAACTAGGTTTAACTCTTTCTCATAACCCCAGTCACATAAATGATTCAAGCAAAGTCCACCTACAATATATACCTATATGCAATATTGTCTGATTTATTCACTTAAAAACATATTTAACATTCAAGTTAAAAACTGAAAGACTTACTGCTTAGATATTTTACATTTTGATTAATCATTTCTTTAGTTAGATCAATGCTAAACAGAGTGGCAAACAATTTAGATTAGCAGCTTTAACCTTCATTGGCTGTGTGAATTGGCTAATAAACAGCTCGGATAAAGGTCATGACCTTTAATTGGCCCACATGCCAATGTTTTTTGGCCACCCATCCCCCCACAGAGATGGGAACCCTCCTCCATCATTTGTCTCTATTAAAGTAGTGCAGACAGTGAGTCAGTAAGGTTGGTTTTATTCTCTCCCCAGGATGCCATTACTCCACTATATCTTTACATAGCAATTGTTTGTTTACTGCTATAGTCATGCTCTAAATTTTACAAACAGCATCTTTATGCACACTACATGCTAACAGTATAGTTATTCGTCTGAATTACACTATAATGCCATTTTTTCACCTCCTTTTGAACTCGTCTAAGTCAGTCAAACCATGCAAGACAAAGCAAAAAGAATTCTACAGTTGAGCGAACATGCATACATTGTTCTGTGTAAACAAGTGACAGCAATGACACCTCTACATAGTATGATTACCTGAATATTGGCATTGGTTAATATTATGGACTCCCTCTGTCATCCTGCTTCTTGCAGTACTTTGCAAATCTCGCCTTTGTTGTCTTTGCTTATAATGTAAAAATGCATTAAAATGCATGGTGCAGCTGCCATAAATACATATCAATGACAAATGCCAGCCGGGTAGATTAGTGTGCAGTTTTGATCGCTGTCAAAACCATTCTCTATCAGCTGGAGCAGAAGCTATAAATGAGGCTCATTGTTTTGGGCTTAGGTCAGAATATGAATTCTGCATGATGTGTACACACTAGAGAAGAAATCTCCCATAATCTTCACCTCGAGTTAATTACTGCAGACAAACATTATGGATCGCCAGAGACTCTTATCACTGACTGCTTGAATACAGAGGAGATTTGCCCCACATCTGATATGATTTTAAACTCTAAGTAATCTTTGCAACAAAACAATCTGTTTGCCCTATTGTCAAATTTATCCCTTTTTCCATGAGCCGATCTGAAGGAGATGGATGTACATTCTCACTAATTACAGCAATTATTACTCAGTGATGATATAACAAGCTCTCAAACAATTACCCCTTCTCCCCTTCCTCTCTCTGTCTCTTCCTCCCACACAGTCTCAGTAGAAGTATTTCACTGCACAAATATGTGCTTGCCATTTATTCCAGCTCATAAGGAAAAACTACAAGCATATCATTCATTATAGTACACGCCAACATAGAAACTAAACAAGCCCAGCACCAGGGAGCCAACTTACATCCTGCTGAGCACAAGATGTTGGGATGGTGACTCTCCCTATTATGCCAAATTTACAAGACTGCTGACTAAACCTCTGCTTATGCCTTACATACACAAAAAAATATACTGCCTGGAGTGCATCCACCTTTAACATACTGTAGATCTTTACTGACTCTACTGTCACTGCAGAGGCAGTGTTCAATAAACGAGAATTGTTATTAACAAGGCATGTTTACTAAAAATACATCCCTGTTTACAGCAATAGCTATGGGGGAAGTTATAGGCTATATGTACCCACACTCACAGCTGGGAGCTACCAAGTACAAACACTACCGCCTTGTCTTGTTGGCCTCAGAGCAGATCTACTACTGCAGTTTGTTTAATGCCCTGCTCAGGGGCATTTCAGCTCTGGTGGATGACAGAGGTGAGATCACTCCTCTATCACTTCCCTGACCAGATTTGCTGCTGCTGAAACAGCACCATTTCTTTGCACAAGCTTGTTCTTTACCACTGGCCACTGCTGTGACATGCATGGCTGAAAAAACAGCTTCTTTCTGCTGGTAGATGCTTTGATATTGCATGTTTTTACACAACTTGTTCTCTATAGCAGTATCATCCATTACATTTTGACGTGAAAAGAGATGTTTGGAAAGCAATATTCAAGAAGTGATTCCTCTCTAGGAATATTTGGACTCTCATCAAAGTGCTCTCCTTCAGTTAGTTTCTGTCTCCAGCCAGCATTCTGTGAGCCACATGGCAGAGGCTGTTGAGGGCCTGTGGGGGAGTGAAAAGTGAGTACAATGGACAAAGGCATGTGTGGCACCTCACATCCATTTCTTCTCTTCCTCACAGCTATTATTGTATGAAAGTGCTGTCGACAGCTTTTGCACTGCACCATGCATTCTCAAACAATAGGAAACTTACCTGCCTTTTGCACATGGAAATGATGCCTGCAAGATCCATATCAGCAAGAAATAGGAACGAGAGATACCCTTAGATCTTGAAATTCTCTTTTAACACTGAACAACTTAGTACGCAATACTGTATAATGAATTGCTTATGTCTTAAAGCCCTGTTTCCCCTAGATTTTTCACAACGTATGTGCATTTTGATCTCAGTATTGCCACCATCCTAATTTATGTAAATAAAATAAAAATATGAATGCAGAATCTGTAGGAACCAGGACAACATATCTGGGACCAATTGGGTCTAAAATAGGTTTTGGTTTAATGCTGGTATGTCTAACGATGATTTAGCTTTTTGTTAGCGTTTTTTCTTAATGTTTGCATCAACGATGCACAATATAGATTTTTTTCAACTGATAACCAACAGTTACTTCTCATGGTTCCCCTTTATTTATATGGTTGATACCATTATCAAACCTTTTTGTACTATATTTCCGAAAAGGTTCATTGCTTGCAGTTTATGCACACCTGAAGAAAGACTAAGATTTGTTGAGAAAATATGGATGGATTATAATACCATAGCTCTGATCTAACTGAATCTAACCGACATCACAATTGTTAATGCAAAAAAAAAAAAAACAGTTTGAAAAAAGAAATCCAGTAAAGTACATAAAAACCTTCACAAACATCACGAGGCTTTTAAAGATATTTTTTTACTAAGAATTATGCACTTTTTTAAGTCAATAAAAGCAATGTGGCTGTGTATTATCAGCTGATAATTTATCAGCTTTAATTTATTTATCAGAATAATTCATAATGAATTACATTTGTCATTATTGGCTGATTATTTATTGTTACCAATGTATTTTGTGAATCCCTAGATATTACTGTGCCTCTTCTAGTAATATTGAAAGACAAGATCGTTTTCCTAAACGACGTTCCGAGTCATAATTCTCTCATTCCATTTTACTAATATATAGCACAAGTTGTGGAATTAGTGAGTACAGCTGTGCTGGATCTTTGAACCCAGATGGATGGATGCAGCTTTATTCATCCTCTTGTCCCTGGTTTACTTGCAGCCTAGATTGTTAAGGATTAAAAGATTTGCCATGTGGCCTTCTTTCTACTTTCAAGGTTTATATCTCATGTCTCCAATGTTGGCATAAAGACAATGTCAGCTCCGATATCTTCAATTAAATAACAACTTAATTGCAGCCTGTATGTTTATGTAAAAATGAATATAGGGTAATGGTAATTTGGACGCTATGTTTTCTGTGGTCATTGGACGCCAAGATGTAAACCGCTGTCTGAGGCCTTGAGATTCACCTCCAGCCTAATCACACCATCAGTGTTTTCCCCCCCTGTGCAAATGTGCCTGTTGATGGGCTGTCTAATGTGAGAGCTGTGGCCAGGCCTGGAAGAAGTCATCCACTCGCCTCATTTGGTCGCTTCATTGCACCCTGGGAAATATTTCATGAGGTCTAAGTGACTAAAACACACAGTGAGCATTTTTTATCAGATCTTTACATTTTAATATGGTTGAGATATTTAAAAGTTTGAAGTCGAGGAAAGAAACTTGCGCTTTGCTCTCTTGAAGCCTTGCTTTGTGTGGGGTTGAGAGTCCAAGAGAGACACAAGGTTGTGATCATATATAATGATGTCAATAATGATGATGTATAACCAGAACTAATTTACATTTGATGGTGCGTATCTGTTTTATTTGGGTGAACTGGCACTATTACAACAACTGAGCTTCTCTACATGATAGCAGCTCATTGCAAATGGCATATTTTTATTGTTATTCATCAATTTTAGAAGGCTGCCAATTCCCATGCAAGCTAAAAAAAAAAAGATCAGCACTACATATACTACAGTATGTTACAGTATTGGTGATATTGTTTTCCGCTCTGTGTGGTTTAAAAGGATAATTTTGGTTTATTACAATTTGTATGTTATCTTGTTAGGCTAGGCCATTATTTCTTTTGGCTATGATAACTTTATCCTTCTCAAAGTAATTGGTGGGATTCATGAACATGGCTTTATGACTTCTGCCAGATTATCTTAACCACTTGATTTGGACAGACCTTCCTTACCCCAAAAATGACTGTATAGATTGTCTGTGAAATCAGCTTTTTGCGACCCATATTTACATTTGTTGAGAGTCAGCAATAATAAATACAGAGGCAAAGGAGGAAGTCAGGTGTCTTTGTACAAAGAGTGATAAAGCCCACGTCAAGGGCGGTTTGAGTCAAATGACACAGGGCTTTGACCAAGGAGACTGCTGACTATTTTATGTAACATGACAATGTCACATACTAAACTTCACAATGTTAAACTGATCACCATTTGCTAAGGACCTATTCATTTCGATGATGGCGTGTTGGGTTTGGAGGTTTGGGGGCTGAGTGCTCTTGTTTGTTTTTTTGTTATTATTTTTTTTGTTTATTTTAAACCATGTGGACACACAACTACCAGAATCACACAAATATAATTTCATGCACTCTTGATCTTGACACATTGGGAAATTATCCAGTCATTGGTTTTCTCATGAAAACATTTGAGGAAGGTCATATTGTAATTTTAACAACATAACACAGCTAAACTGAATGTTTCCATTCGTTGGGGATGGAAATGTAGTCACATTTTAAACTGCATGTCACTAGTCACAGTACTCTTATGAAAAATATATATTTTTTAAGGAAATCAATTTTTGACCCTGGCAGATGTGGAAATTATAAGCACGTAAATATAACTCAGTTTATTTAAACTCCTGCTATTCCAATTGATTTAGCATCTTAAAAGTCCACCTTTACCTAATTAATACTTCAATTTGCTACTCTGTATGCAAACCTGTCTCTGAATACCTGAATTGCTCCTCTGTGGATCAATAAAAGCTTATCTTATAAATTATATATATACACTACATTATACATACACACAAACACACACACACTCACACACACACACACACACATTTATATATATATATATATATATATATATATATATATATATACACTTTTATTTTCCACATACTGTATGTTTTAAGGGAAACATAATTGCCTGGATTATGCTAAATTGATTTTCAGGTGAAGGGAGTGCAAGGCTTGTTTACTGCATGCACAGTGTAAAAAGAAGTTGTATGTATGTAGACAAAAGACTTGACTTTTGTGACAGCAGACAGGGTTTACAAGTCACTTTTGACTTCAGTATTTAACCATAATCTCTATTTAGCATAATTTACCAATTGCCGTGTATGTCTCATCATAACCATAAAATAGGATGCTTTATATGTCATGCAACACATGGATTTTGTATTGTAATTTGCATTGTCAATGGACATCTTGCATATGTGTTCTGTATGGAGATGTTTGCAAATTGGCAAATTGACACATTTATGAGCAACATTTCTTCATTCTGTTGATACAAATGTAATCTAGGTGCAAGGAATATGTTTCTCTTTAAAATCTATTTGCTGTTGCATGTTAGTAGTACAAAGACATACTTTCTGTGAGGGATGGTTGTTGTTGCAGCTTTGGGGAATATAGGTCAAGGATAGATGTCTTGTTAGTAAGCATGAGGACTGACATTTAGTAACTCCATACCTGTGTGTTGTCAAGTTTTCATCACATTAATTCCATCTTTAGGTGACAGGGATTACTCTCTTAGGCCATGGCTTGATGACCATATCCCCAACCCTATCACTTTGGGAGGTGCCCTTTAGTGGAAAAAAATGCCTGAACATGCTCCATCATAGGCTGCAGCGACGTCAGAAGGCAGCGCATAGACACAGCAACAGTGAAAAGAGTCTGCAAAATATGATGCATTGCATTGCACAGTATGGAAATGGCACATATACTCCCCTAATGCTATCCAAAGTGGGACTCACATACCAATTCACCCAGCAAATATGGAATGAATTCATGTGCACCAGAGGCTCACCATGCATTGCTTAATATAGTTGCTGTATATGAGATGAAGAGGTCTGGAAAGCTTCTTTTTTATTTTTGTCGTACCAGAATAAAGACGAGGACCCATGGGCCCTCCACATTTAAGTGGCAATCAGACTTCTTGGGTGAAGCATTAAAGCAAACCAATGATCACTGGTTGATCTCACCCTTGATCTTACCAAAGGACTCTTAGACCTATTATAGATCTGCTGCCAGGATCACAGGCTGCGCTCAATGGAATGACAGGGACATAAAATCCAGCTATAATCTGTTTATTGCTGAAGGAATAGCTATGAGAACAGCTGTTCGCTACATGTTTTAACTAAAGACTATACGCTAACTGGTTCGTGAGGAAGTCAAGCTCAGATATTGAACTACTATATATATAAAGTTTAACAGACCGAAGAATTTAATAAAAGTTCACTTTGGAAACCTAAATGAAAGACTGCGTTTTGCAAGGAAAGGTGTAACAATGGGAGACTGGTCTTCAGGTCTTTCTGATTTACACATTTTTATAGAATTTCTCTTTTTGATCCTTCTCAATTAACTCTGAAGCTCAAAAAGTCACTGTGGTCAAGGAATCATTGCATGTATCCACATATATCATTATATATATCTTTTTGCCTTAGACTTCCATTCAGCATCGCTCTAACCTTTGTTACCTGTCACATTTTGGTGACTTCAGCCCTCTGTTACAATCATTCATCATCTTCCCTGGGCCTTGGTAGCCAAAATAATATACCCATCCAGCGTAATGACCCTGCTGGCATCTTAATTATCTTGAGACTACATCTGTGGTGAGGAGCGTGCACTATCTCACATTCCCTTCACTTGTTTCCAGTATTTTGGCAGTGATGTGATATGTGGAATTATAATTATTATTTATTTATCTTTTGCATGTAACCTTCTTATTCTGTTCAGATGCTCATATGTCTTCACCCATGACTATCAGTGTCACTGCAATCTCTTTTTTGTCTAAATGTCCTGTTCCATTGCTGGTTCTTCATTTTTAGGCTGAACAAGTATTATTAAAGACTTTAATAGGTTTTTTAATTGTGACAGCTGACACTTTAGCCCACTGCATTTTAAACACAACTCCAAATTGGTTATATGGGTGTCATCAAATTTTGTAATATTTCAATAAAATGGATTTGGGTGACAAGGTTCCAGCTCCAGGAACATTAAGCATTGGCTAGGTAGATTCTTGTTAAAATTACCTCTGGAAAAAATACCTTTAATTATTACTTTGTTTTTTTAGTTGTTATAATCACTCTATCTATAGTATATGTTTTACATTTTACATTTCAAACATGCATTCTTTATTCTTAAAGATATCCTTCATATGCTTGAAGCTGGCTCAGTTGGTAGAATGGTTGCCTACTGATCGGATGGTTGGTGGTTCGATCCCTGGCCATGGCAGCCTACATGTCGAAGTATCCTTGAGCAAGATACTGAACCCCAAATTGCCCCCGATGCTGCGTTCATCGGTGTGAATGAATTCCCAATGGTGGCAAATGTCACCGTTTAGGGTAGCCTCTGCCACCAGTATGAATGTGTGGGTGAACGGGTGAATGAGTGCAGGCTGTAGTGTAAATCGCTTTGAGTGGTCGCAAAGCGACTGGAAAAGCGATATATAAGTGCAGGTCCATTTACCATTACCATTTGAATACATTCAGAAAATAAAATTATCTAGTACTTCCTTATTAAATCCTTATAAAATCCAGAATCTATCAATACTGTTATTCATTTCAAAAGAGCTTTTTGGTGAAATATTCTGCCAACTTCACCTCAAGTTCATTTTCACTGTATGTGCACAAGAGGGTTCACGTTTTCACAGCACACTTCTGTAATTTTCACATTAGTTTGGCTTCCAAACAGGCTGCGATGGCACACAACCATCTTGTACGTGAATGTGTTAACTCAGATTTTGGGTGAGCACAAAAACCTTTCCCTTTCAACAGTTGAATTTGAAAATAGCCTTCAAGTGTCAAACTCAACACATACATCATTCTGCAGAGTGAAGCTCAAGCACAAGAGAAACAACATTTCTCAAAAGCAAAACACATTGTTGAGTGGAGGGAGACATTAAATGATAAGGCTGGCATTTGTCTATAAGTTTAATGTCAACATCCAAAACAACAATGCATTTGCTTTCAGCCCCACTGCCCTTATAGAAGATGTACATCTCAAACTGGATTCATTATTATTTTCATTATTTTTTTAAAGGCTAAATAGTTCACTAAAACAGCTGAGCAATGTATAGTTTCAAACTGTAAAGGGTAAAAGGTGCATTTGTTGGGGACTATTTTCTGCTGTGGATTGATACACACTTGGTGAACTGGTGGCATGAGGCACTAGGACCAATTCAACCAGTACACCGGTGTCTTCAGTCTTTTTTAAACAAAATGGAGTTATATGGCACAAGGGAATATGCTATTGGATGGTTTTGGTCTTTTAATTTGTTTGGTGACAGTTAGAAAAATAAAGAATTTTATCAGCCAGCCAAATGGCATATGAATCCCATGGCAAACTTTTTTTGCACAGCAAAATAAGAGGCTAAGAGCAAGTGCTCTCAAGTCAAAATTACTTTATTTATCCCCAAGGGGAAATTCGCTCTTGAAGAATTAGACTCCAAATGGCAATCAAGCCCTTATGGTGGTGACTCAAATAAACAAAAAGTAAATATTAAGCTATTTGATTGAGTTAGTTATTTTACCATTAGTTTTGTTATGTGGTTATGTCATGTGACATCACATACTATAATAATGTCACTGTCTTTTTCCTAAGCCTGACCAAGTAGTTTTGTTTCCTAAACATAACCAAGTAGTTTAATTTCATATTGTGTTGAAAACAGCAGCCATGCAGTATTTAAACCCATAGGACGGGATGTTAAATAACATGCAAAAAGGTTAAAATGCATTGTCATGACATGCTAAATGTACGGTGGCCCTGAGAGCTCACAGTGCTGCAACTTAAGAAAACACATGCAAATACACAAAACACAAGCAGATTGAGAAAACATCTTCATCAATTTGACAACACAAGCGCAGCAATTAGAAAACGCGCTGCAAAGACCACAACACAACACAATAAGAAAAAGCAATGTAAATAGACCACAACATAACAGAAGTGTTTCCAGAGGACACTTAAAAGTGATGCACATGTCTGGACACACGTTATATCAAGTTAATTCAAGATAATGATAATTTCATGTCAACATAACAAAAGAAAAAGAAAAGAAAAAGAGCTGGAAACCAATATTAAGGAGTGGTAGTGAGTAGAAAGTGACCATGCATATTCCTACATTCCTACATCTTTTGCTGTCATTATCATTAGCATCATTATTTGCCCTTGTATTAGGGGCTACCTCCTTTGCTTTAATGTCTTTCTAATTAAATGATTGTCACTGTATTGCAGTCCTTATTTAATTTGAAACAATCATGTCCTATACATTTGTATCTTCACTTAAGAAAGAAGCATTTATGGCAAGCAATTAAGCAAATAAGCAATAACTATGCAACATTAGAGCTTGCATTACAATACGAAAATAACCTTAAACTATTAGAAACTAGATGGAATTAGAACATGAAGAAAAACTTGTGGAAAAGAAAAAGACTTCAATAGGACATCATCAAATTTAAGCAGCAGAAATGTGGGGCATTCATTACTGCAGTGCACTGCTGGCATATGACTTTGATGTGTATATGATGTGCAAGTAGAAAGGGAAAGAAGAAGTGACACTGGAACGGTAACTACTCTGATAACAGAGCTGAAATCCTGTTGAAAGAGCCATCGCTTTTCATACACTCCAATTACATGACTCTCCTGCATGGCCATCATGAATCATAGAACAGATCATGATCCTTTAATGGAGACATTGAATCACTGACGAGTTGGGCTTGGTTGTTTCCTGATCCTGTTATTCTGTGCTCAGTGGTGTAAGGAATGGACTGAAACGATTTTTACTTCTCACAAATGTGGTATGCAGTGTGAAGTGAAGCACACAAAATTACGCCTTGATTGAGGACATAATTGAGGGAACGATGAACAATGATGATGGGAAAATTCTGCCGCTAATGACACAGAAAGAAACTCGAGGATGTATCAGTATTGTCAAAGGGTCAACAGTGAAGTGAAACTGCTTTCTAAAATTCTTTATATATGACATACTGATTGTCTGTTGGCCTAATCACTGTATATTTTGATATATCTGTCTTTGTTAATCCGTTTTTTGACTGTGACTGCTTCCATGTGCACAATTACCCTGGTTTTTCAGTCTTATCCTGTTTTTGATCATATGCGGGAGAGGTATTTACATGGAGCATAAAAACACATGATCATAACAGTATCCAAGTTTCTTATCGTCTGCTCACAGATGTGTCTTGATTTTTCACCGTCTCACTCACTATGTTGTGTACCGACAATGAATGTTCAGAAACCAGGATAAGATATTTACATGTGTAAAGTATAACCAGGCTACTCCTCTGCTTAACTAAAGACAGGGAACTGCACACAGGAGAGAACAGAAATGTCGATATGTTTATCTGTATCTATGTGTAATCCCTCTGATGGGTTTGTGATATTCCAGGGTGTTGAAATGTGCAGATCAATATTAGAGCATCAATAAGTTCGATCCAAACATCTCCTTTCAACTAAAAATGATCGATACAAGCATCATTTTAAAAGTAACTTTACTGCTTTTTGAAGCCGAATGGACATCTGATGCAACAGACGAGATAAAAACAATGACACATTGCCAATTATTGTGTAAAGAGAAGCTTTATCTCTCCTTCCACCTTCTGCTGTACACAGGTGTGAAAAACAATGTGAGATGGCAACAACAATTGATTATGTATTTATGGTTGAAAGTTAGTGATTGAGTTGATTAGCGCATATTTTCAGTGAACATTCTGTGATATCTATTATCATACTTTGTGAAGAAAATGCCACTGCATGCATGGGATGAATGCATTAAATATACATATAATAAACTGCCAGTTTAAATATTGTTCTTTTCCTCAGTGGTGCATTAACATTCAATCAGAAATAACAAAAAAATGTGTTGAGGTTAAGCCTTTCATTTCATTAACCACCTCACCTACCAGCTTTTTACCACTTACCCATACTGGTCACTATAGCAATCCAAAACCAGGCTCACTGAGCTTTAAAGTTTACCCCGCATGAAAATCAAATGTTAATAAAACACATTTTATCTCCAAACCTTTCGGTAAAGGTCATATATTCCTTATCTGGGCTGCATAGGACTCCTCTTACACTATCCTTATCTTCATCTAAAAGAGCATCCTTATATCATGGCAGTTGTGTTTTTGTGTTAAATTCACTGCCTGCAGATAATCCTTGCCTTAACTGTAGCCTGCGTGGTCTGTCGTTTGACTGAGTGATGTGCTTTCATGAATCATGTGGTCAGATTTCTAAACTGACGCACTACATTTTGTCATCCTGACATCTCCATCCAAGCATACAAATGCCACGCTGTATAAAGTTTGCCTCGGAGTGAAAATTGGAATTCAGAGGAAAAAGATAATTTAGTGAGAGCTTTGGTTGGAGTTTTTAATATATGAAGAAAAAAACATGCTCAGAGAAATCTATTCTATGGTTAGAATCGTCCAAACTGACATGTATTCATTTTAGTTGGATGTGGAAGAAATGTCTTAGCTTATTCCTCTTCTGTTTTTTTTTTCCTGTGTCGTCGCTCGAGGGCTTCCCATTTTCAGGTCTTTCCAGTGTTGCTTGGCTGCCCTGTTGGAAGAGTCACCTAAATCAAAAATGCACCATGTTCTTTCAAATAAATCAGCTCATACGTGATGTCTTTTTTTGTTGTCTACCACCTATTTTTTGCCCTTTAACTATTTTTATCTGTCAAAATACTCACAGGTGATTATATTGCAGTTAAGTTAAATCACTTGTTTTGGCTCCACAGAAGGGAATGGTAAAATGTTCAAAGATAGAAACAGGTGCCATTTCTCATGTGCCACAGTTTGAGGCAGATGCACACAGCTCTCTGTGACTCTGGATGCACAACAGCTAAATATTCTTGTTACTCCTCTTTGGAGTGCTTCAGTCCTGTAAAGTTCACCCACAGTTTGCTTTTTAAGGAGATGAGGGACTCCTTTGACGGAGAGTCATTGCACTTTCAAACCACCCTCACCACTTTAAAAACATCAGGCACTGACAAGTGAATTTGACTTCGGATAAGCCTGCATAGCATGTATCCAAGTTGTAGAAGCAGTGAGAGCATTTAGTCAATGATGAAACCACAGCTAATGGAGATGCAAGTGCTAAATTTAATAAACATTAATGGGTTGATTTTGAACATGTTTGATGGATAAAGTATGTCCCTCTGCTTCTCATAAATTGGGAGCAAAACTTGAATTATATTTTCCACCAGCATAAGAACACTAAAATCATAGCTATTTTCTGTTGTATGAAGGCTGTATTAATCATCTTGTCTTCCTCACTATAATGCTTTGTTCAACAGCAGAGCTGCAATATGAAGCCATACAAAAAAGGCATATTTTGCCTTAAACCTCAAATTGTTGCTGTTGTTGTGAGTCAATAATAGTAAGGGGTAAAAGCATCCTGACACATCTTAAAAATATGTTTCAGCAAGCAAGTATGTCTCCCAAAGAGTTGTCATTTGTGTGGCAACTGCATCTGTATTATTTAGTTATCTGAAGCACAACAGCACAAAAGACCACAGTGAAAACAAAAAGACATAGCCACGTCAGGAGACATAAATCAATCTGAGACTATGCTTGTATTTCTGTGATGATGCCCAACCTGATTCAATACGAGCATGTTTTTCCTGGTGTCATTCCTGCTACCAAACACTTGTTTCCTGAGCTTGTTTTCCTTACAGTGTGCTAGAGGAATGTGTGTAGAGACAGTATATATTAGCAGTTTTGAATGGGGGGGAAATCGGTTATGCACCACTGACAGTGTAAGACATGCAGTCAGCAAAACTGGCAAATCTTTTAGTGAGTGTCATAAAATCTCCCAGACATATTTTCAGGGTCACACAGCCACAGAAATACTGTGTATGTATTTTTGGGACAACTCATGCAAGTGGGGTGTGGGGGAAGAGGCACTATGGATTTGATGGATGCAAGACTTGTATTTGTCACACAATCTAAATGTTTTTTCAAAAGTGTATTACTGCCATAAACCATGCTTGTCCTGAAAGTAATCCTACCCTTTCCAATAGCTGAGTGATGCATCTGTAAAAGCTCCACTGAGAGGAAACAAGATGTTTTTCAATGACGACACTGTTGTCTGGCAGAAGTGTTTGGTTGCATGCACATCTCTAGCACAATGCTGTCCAAAATCCAAAGTGTTTGTTATTGTGCTTTTATAATTCTAAGAAATGTGACTCCATCTGTCACTAATTTATAAAATTCTGAACCCAAAAATATCCACTCTGGGCGGAAATGTTTGATCACATTATTTACTGGAGTTAGTGTGCAGTATTAAGTCTCTCTCAGACACCTTCAGCAATCACGGTTTAGGTAATTCCCCCCATTCCTTAAAATATTCCTTAATATGGAAATCAAATATGATGCGTGTCGTCACTCCCTCTGCTGCCTGTCTTAAAGACCTTTTGTGTTTACTGAGGAAACCACACTTCACTTCACTGGGAGTGGAGAAAGGAGGTGGGTATAAGCTGTTTGACAGAACCATGTAATATTTCACAATTTACCTGTCAGTTTTCAGAGCTTTAGTAGACATCAGGGGCTGCCTGTATACATGCATGCACCATTTTTCGTCCAGAAGCTGGCTGACAATTTATTTGGGGGCTTAATCTTTTTAGCAACCTAACCTGTTGGGTTCCAATTAAGTTTTCATACAGAAATAGAGTGTTTGCATGTGTTAAGATCTCTCCCTACAAGATTATTATTATTATCATTATTATTATTATTATTATGGCACTTATACATGTTAACATGTTGTCACTTAAACTGTGCAGTTAATGTGGGGCTAATGCATTTTTAAATCTTAGATTGTGTGTCATAAATCAATAGCTGTTATGCCTCAAATTACTGTGTGTAATGGCTTTGAATTACAACACAAAAGCTGTTATGTGGCAGTGTTACAGGACATATCCAGTGTCAGACCAAGATCCAGACCTTCATTCAGACATTATGTGCTGACTTCTGTTTGTGGCAAATTGTTTGAATAGGCTTTTGCATGGGTGCAAAATGTTACAGTGACGGATACGTATAACCTGCTGCAATGTTATGCTGCGACTGCATATTCTGCTTGTTTGCACACACACGGTAGTTTAGCCTTGAAATGACAGCATTATGCATCTTTCTCCAGAGGTTTATTGAGGCTGCTAAAGAAATTATATCATATGTTGTGGAAATGAATAAGAGAAACACGCTGCCACTCATGTTAAAGTATGTGTCATGTTTTTATATTATATTGTTTTTATATTTATTGTACTTATTCTGCATGGATAACCTGGTCGGGGCCAGTTTTTGGCTTGAGATTGACCAAAAGGGCTTTTTACCCCAATAAGCTCCTTTAGAAGTAGTATCACTCTCAAACCAACAGTCAATGAATGAGCAATATATTTTTTCAGCTGAAAGAACAAAATATGTAAAATTGTTGAGCCATAATGTTGATAATAATGCCAACCAATTGAAGCTGTGAAATTACAGTAGTGCTTATTGTATGTATAACCAACATGCATTCAGTTGGTGATGCAGAAAATCTGACCAACAATACTGTTTTATTTGCATTGTTGTTTGTAGTGTGACATTTACCCACACTTCTATAAAATTGCAGGTAGCATATATTAATAGGTCAGTATATTATAAATCTGTATAACATTTATTTGCATTTGAATTGCACTATAATTCCTTCAAACTATAATGTTGCCATAATGTTTGACTCTAGGTATGGCTCTGATTTGCTGAGGTCTGTCAAATCAATAAATCAATAATCCTTTATTATGGAATGGAGTCATAAATGCAGCTATCGAGTATATTTTTAAATCTGCTGCATTAAGCGTGAGAGCTGTACTGTGCAGCTGTCGCATTAGAAATAAAAGGTAGGTACTGAGGTTGCACCGAGTGGTAAATTAAATATAATAAGTCATTAATTCATACTTGTAGTTTTCTGGCAGCTTCCTGCCTCGTCTTATTTGCAGCAACAATGCTTACTGTAATATTTTTTTTAGATTCTTCATAGATGTAGGCGGAATGTTGTTCTTCTGCTTGTTAACACGAGTAAATATTTTCTAATAGTATGAACCTGAAAATGAGCACATGTGTGATTTATTGATAAAGGTTGCAAGGTTGTGTAGTAACATTTTTTTGGGGATATGTATATAAATATTATGTTTTATTATCTGATATAAAAACAGTGTTTTGAAAGCATTTTTAATTGTACCTAAAATTGTTTAGAAGTGACTTAAAAAAAGATAATAATTTGCTTACTTTTTCCATCAATAGAAAAAACAATGGGAAGTAATGGAGGGTGACTTTTTGTGCAGCCTTCAATTTGTTTAACTCGGTTCCAATGGTTGGTATGTCATCCATCTGCATTCTGCAGTTTCATCAACACTATAAGTCTTTGAAAATAAAATACCTTATTGCTTCAGCTACTGCAGTCAACTGGGAGGAATTATAGGCTAGTGTGCACTCCCTTTGTTGCCAGCTTGCCTCAGGTTGACTGCTCATGCAGGTAACATTAACTTGAGCCCTCAGTTACACTGTAGCATGACGCCTTACAGTAGCGTGTATTCAAATACACCCAGCACCAATACAAGGTATACATGAGCACAGTAATAGTTTGTAATTATAATTTGAAATGCTACTTGTTGTCAGTTATCCAGCCCCTTAGAATAGCTTCAAGCTTTACTCAGGAAAGCTGTTGATTGGAATTGTTCACATAAAAAAAATAGAGAGCAAAAATAGAGGCACAAAAATAGTGCCGAAAGTCACTCAAAGAGACGTATTAAAGCACAATGTTTCAAGAATTTGTTTTAGAACATCCACAAATTGAACACTTTGAAACACCTGTCAGCGATTCAGAACTTCTGCCTCAGGGAATCAAACTCTCAGTCTCGAGCTGAATTTCTGACATTAGAGACACAGTGTTCAACATTGTACAGCGGTGGCAGAGGCAGACTAGTGAAGGCAAGGAACAGTGTGAGCAGCAAACAGCATGATTTAAAAAAGCAGTTTGTTGACACATGTACAGCCTCAACCTTAGGCATGTTTATCAGTTGAAAAAAGTAAGTTGTCACGACGCGATACATTTGCATTTTCTTGCCAAATGTCGTGTTTTTAACTTTAGCATAAAAGCTGACACCTTAACCCACCATAAACTGTAAACCGATCTTCACAAGTGAAGCATATACCGTTAAGAAGATTATTTTCAGGTGTTATGTGTGAGTTATTAACTATGTTTCGAGTGATGCTTCTCTATATGATTGAGTTTCTCCAACCCTGTGCATTCTGTGGGGAGCAGAGCATCATGGGGCTTCCTTGACAAGCTCATCCATCAGCACAGCATGTTCAAGTCCCCATCAAATGCCTGCACCGCTCCATAAAGTGGAGGAGGAGAGGTGTCACTCCCTAAACAGGATATATGGTCTCTCACTGAGACACAAATTAGACAGTAAATACATTACAGTGGAAGTAGCCTCTTCCACAGCAACATGTTTGTACTGCCGCTGTGCCAAAATCAACACTGCAGGGCTATTAGAGGAGGCTGCTCGCCTGCCAACAAGACATGCACATTTGCATTAGTTTACTTCAGCATCTCACTCACATTAGACTGGAGCATTATAATGACAGCTTGATCTTTTAAGGGGAGTCCAATATAAATGAGTGATTCAATTCATAAAGATGTCGTACTCCAAGGTGATACACATACTCAGACTTCTGGGGAATTTTTAATTGTTTTATAATAACCTTGTCATAAAAATTGAATTCCTTGAGTTAGTTTGGTAGCCTAATTATCATAACTTTCAAACTTGACTGACCATTATTCAAAGTTATACTGGAGGCACAGGTGGAATGCAGCCCATCACAAATTTAGATTTGACATGCACAGGGCACGAATCTGTGTTGTCCATTCATTCTGGCCTGTTCCACTGGAATACTTGTCTTCACTCATAGTACATAACTGCATGGCGCACACAAAGCAGGCAGAGCTGTCACACCGTCCAACGCACTTAATTAATTTTCCCTATTTCTGTTTCCCAGTTTGGTATGGCCAATTCCCAGCAGTGCTGGTCTCTGCTTTCTCCACTATTGGCCTGGAGAGGGTGTAGACAGCCTGATACACATGGTGTTGCCAGCCCCCACCAGTGATCAGACAAAACACGTTATTAGGATCTCCAGTCTTCATTGTACTCACTTATGACAAAAAGGAAGGAGTCACATTTAAAGCAACAAAGATACCTAAATAACAATGACCAATACCTTCTTGCTTTACCACCAGTGTAATCAAGAAATATCACACACACACACACACACACACACATTATATATATATATATATATATATATATATATATATATATATATACATACACGCACCCCCTTATATAGAAAACAAATTTGATGCCAAGGATTGATGATTCCAAAGGTGCATAAGAAAGGAGAGTATGGAGATGTTGTATTTGCTATGACAAGCACAGCCCATATTCTGAGAGATGTGTAAGGGAATTACTAGCTTCATGGGCAGCAGGAGAAATGTTGTTGGAGCTAGAGGATGAAAACTGAGGTGACTTGTCTTTTCTGTGTGATTTAACGGAGTATTTCAGTGCCCCAAAAGCCTGAATGTGAAACTGGAAGGACACAAACCAGGGACTCATGAATATGCATGCTGGAGTAAGAGGCAATTCAAACGCAACTACATTCACTAGGAGAACCCGACTGCAACAGGAAAAGTACAAATTTAGGACGAGGTTTACGAACCTTGATTCACATAAACAAAGTTTGGAAAGTTTTACAAATCCATTTGCAGTTAATGCGGAGAGTTTTTGAAAATACTGACACATATAGCTGAATTAATTACAGTGGAACAGCCCACTGAGGGCCAAGTTTGAATCTCTTGAGGCAAAAGAGTTTGCCCCTTTCATCTTAGACACAATGCCACAACTCTGCCTTGAGGCTGCCTCTGTGCCGAGTATGTTTGGAGCATTTATTTGTGTAAATAAATGCTCTCCGTGATGAGGTTCAACAATCATCTCACAGGCCCACCTGACAGACAAAAAGAGTTGTTGTTTTTTCAATGGTGTCTGTTGTCTGACTACAATGCATCATTACATGGACAACTTTCACATTTTCACTGCTTTTGTTTTCAAATGAGTGATCACAGTCAAGTATTTGCAATCAAACTAGAAGGACAGCTGCACAATGAGCAATATCAAATACAAAGATAGCAGAAAATCATCACAAAAAGCAAACACTTTTATTGAATTGATACAGATAGGATAATGCAGTGCTGCGAAAGAGGCTTTGTGTGGCTTAATTTGCAGAGAAAGATACAAAACTATCCAAATTAAACTAAATATTGACAGTATGAAGCGCTGACTGTCAGAATGTGTGAAATGATGGAAAGGTCAAAAACATGATTTGGGTGTACATGTTCGACAAAAGGTTAGTGGCTGTGTCAGAATAGTTACTGGCTGTCAGTCTACAACAAAATAGCTGGCCTGTTCGGAAATGTCACAAACAGGCTTTATTACCTACTGAGATTGAAAATGTGAACTCTGTAAATCTGAAATATATAGTATAGTGTATACACAACAATATATAGGCCTACATTAAGTTGCTACTGCATCCCCAGCATGTAGTTGGATAGTTATGTTTTGTCATGCCAATTGAAGGCGAGTCTGACAAAAATATCTTGAATATTCAGCATGACAGTGTCTCTCAGCACTCAAAGCAGTCAGAGAAACAGGCATAGCCACAAGAAAACAATAGAAAAGACCAAACACGTCAAGCACAGAAAAAAACAGAACAGAATGTCTTTTCATACCAACTGAAGGTGAACAAACACCATGTATGAGTCATATAACAAGTCTGGGGAAGAAAATGTCATCTAACTGGACACATTGCTTTAACACATTCAAAATCACAAAAAATGATCTTAGTATACCGGTAATAGTGCTCCACTCACAGCATTAAGTCATCATTTACAATAACAACCTATTTCATCCAGGTGTTTATTCATTCAAGCAGGTTAGTGGTGGAAGATTTTAATGTGTTTACCAAATTCATTAAATGAGTCCTCGATTGATTTAACATTGTCAGAGTCACCATGGCCAGTATACAAAGAGAGGATCAAAACCAGAGATCCTGTTTTTTTTCTATGCATAGTTCTTTCTTGAGAAAACCCACCCCATATCACTTACAATGCAACTTGATCTCCACTAGTGTTGCAAAATTCGAGGAATTTTAAAAGTTGGAAACTTTTACATGGGAATTAATGGGAAATTTATTTAATTTTGAATGGGTGTGTTCAGGGGGTGATTAATATTATATAAAAAAAATCAGCATTCATGTTTTTGTTGTTCAATAAATTAATTCAAACTTGATGAAGTTCTACTTACAAAAAAATCTGTTGAAATGGCATGCTTTTCAATTGTATCATTTTGCATATACGTCTGCTTATAGCTAAATAGAATACTTAATGTTTGGATACATTCATTTAAATTCCCTTCAATTGCCAGTTAATTGCCATAAATTTCCATAATTCTTATGGAAAGTTTCAGATTTGGAATATTTTGAAAATGCCCCAGCTTAATTTACCATGGCAAGTTTCTGGAAATTTACCTGACATTTTCCACCCCTTTGCAACCCTAATGTCCAGGGGCGTCTCTAGGATTTTGACACATCTGGGGCTCAGCCCAGAAGAGTTAAGCAGAGTGCGCGCCGGAATTTTTTAGACATAGAGACATTCTTCACATAGCCTAAGAACACACAATTCACACTAAGTATATTTACTCAAGTACTGTACTTAAGTACAATTTTGAGGCACTTGTATTAAACCATTTTATGTAACTTGATACTCATATTCCACTATATTTTAAGGCCAATATTGTACTTTTTACTCCACTACATTTAGCTGACAGCTTTAGTTACTTTTCAGGTGTATGCTAATAATAAAAGATTGTTTGTTTACTTCCCTCTAGTAGTTCCAGCTGCAACACTCTTTTTGAAATTATACATTTTTACATAATTTCTATTTTTTTTATTATTATATTATTTATTATATTTCAATTCCCATTACCACCTTTGCGGGGTAAAACATGGAAATCTATTTTTGTGACATGATATCTTGTTACACTTCAGCTTAACAGCTTGCTGTTGTCAAGCCTGCCTGTTAAGTGCGCATGCTGCCTGACGCCGCTGTTTTGGGTGAATGACATCACGTGCGACCTGGAGGTGTTAACCTCTTGTGTGCCAAAGCCAAAGTAGTGGCTTTTTAAAAAATAAAATAATTAATTGTTACTCAAACCTGTCCCAAAACACTTTTTTATCGAAGCATCAACATAAGATAACCGTAGTTTGGGGATGTAATTGAATTTTTTTTTTTTAATATTCGGGGCTAATTAAAAAACATCCCGGGCTGTAGCCCCGAATGTTTTAGCCTATGGGACGCCACTGCTAATGTCCACTGGATTTGGATAAAGAGCATGCTACAGGGGTATAGGAAACTGGTGCTACACCTCTAGATGTTTTTAATCTTGACTCAAGTGACATCACTGACCTCACATTTGAAGTACTTTCCAAGATATGTTAACAAGATGTAAAATCAGTGGAGTTCCCCATTAAGTTTGGTGGTCAGCCATAGTGGGCTTTTCTTTGCTTTGCCTGTTTGCTGGTTCAAGATCATCCTTCTTAGCCAATTAATGATTAAAATGGTTAAATCCACAGTCCTGATATCGAGAGACAAAAGCCTTACCTTCTGAGCTAAACCACAGTGATCATTTCTCTATACTGTATTTGGATGTACATTTACCAGAAGTTTCAGTTCTGAGAGAACACGGCCTTGTTGAATTTTACTAATAAAATTAGGAATTTGGTGATCATTTTTTATGGCTTCGGAGGGCTTTGCTACTTGATCACAGCTTTGACAGGCCGGTGGGGAGAATCAGAAATTAAAGTGACAAGTTGTGTGACAGACTGATAGAAAAGTGAATAGACTGTAACTTCATTAGTGCCATCCATCAATCAGATGGAGCAAAGTTTTACAGACATCTTTATGAGAGAACAGACATCAGGATATCTGATGAATCATCAAACTTATATGCATCTGGACCTTTTCATATTCGGGATACTAAGATCTGTCTCATCATTGCAATATATGGCCTGTTAACTTATAAAGATATAATACTGTTATTTTATATTCCATCACCAAGAGTTTAGGGGGGCCTTGCTGAAGAATAAACGGAGCAAATTCAGGTATGTAATCAGACCTTGTTGTGAGGGAAGATAATCAGACATTAACATATTGGATACAAGACATCAACTGGTTGGCAGGCCATTTTTGTAAACTTCAAACAAACCTGATCAAGTTTCATATAGTTAATGTACTGATAGACAAGTTGTTCCCCCATATTGAGTTGTGAACCTAATTATAGGAAACAAATGATATGGAATATCACCTTGTCAGGGCTTTGACATTTTTTCTGTAAGCATAAATGATGAAAGGAAATATAGATAAGGAAATATACCGACTTTTAAGGCAATACCACTTGTCATGTGTGGCATGCATGTAACAAGATATTATGTTAGCATTTATGCATTAAGGGAAATATGTCAAAAATTATTTTGGCACCACATTCTGGTTAAGCTATAGGGTTAAAACAAGGCCATAGTCCCCTCCTGTTAGACTTTTCACCGATGTATGGTTCTTAGCCAAATGTGTTGTGGTTGCACAAAGCTATTGGAAACATGAACAGAACATGTAGGTGAACATCAAGCAATTCCAGTGAAAAATGTATACATGCTAATCTATGTTTATTATCTGTGCCAGACATTTGGGGAAGTTTCTATGGGCACTATGGATGCATATGGCTGAAAGTCACTAATTAATAGGGTCACTCATGAAACTTCAACACCGGTAGTGCTGATGCCAGGCCATATGAATATTTGAATGTTTATGAACATGTAAGTACAAATTCTAATGGAAACAAATCTTACATTGATATGCAAATTGTACCTGTGAGGTCTAAAAATTAAATAAACAAGAATGAACGTCAGCAACATCATTTGTTAGTTCATTATATTATGTGTGAACTTAACTTTGAGCTATCTCTAAGTCTAAGTTAGGTCTGACACCACACTGGTTATGGCTACAGTCTCACTCTCCACATCTCTTCACTTGTATTTCGAGTGCAGTTTAAAAAAAACCCTGAATAATTCAGAATAAACAAAGATAACAAAATTGATTTATTGCATAATGTTATTTTTTTATTTGTTTAATTTATTTTGCCACAAAATCAGGTAGTGAAAATCTGATAAAATAACAGCAAATGTTAAATTAATTGAAAGTGTTTTGTAGCTGTTTATATAATTCGCGAAAATACTTTTCAATTTGGTCGGTTCGTTAATGCTTGACATTGGGGATCCATGTGAGAAAGCAAATAATTGCATGTGTAGTTGGCCTTCAAGGACTTGTCAAGTGTGAGTGTAACAGGTCAAACCATGAACAAGGAGTATGCTGTGCACGCTGTTATGGTCAGTGCACATCAGCTCACTTGTTTCATGACTTAAAGACTCCACCTGTTACTAATGATTAGAGTTTCTGATGTGAAGACACACTTTCTGTGCAGAGAATGAGACACATAAGGAACATTAGAAGACCAAAAGAAAGACTGTAGAGAAAAGCATGGCTATTGAAGGAAGAAAACAACAAGCCATATAAAAAAATAAATATTGTAAATATTGCAACACACTTGACATGAAGTTTAAGTTGTGATTTTCTTCAGTTTTTTTCTCACTGGTATGTGCTATTGATTTTTTTTTTAGTGCATCTGTGTTGTTGTTTTTCTCTTTTTTTGCAGTGAGGTCAGTCCCATTGAGACCTGTTACAACCTCCTTTTGTAGATTTTTTTTTTTGAAGTTGAAGTTGAAGGCAAAAGCATTTCGTTTTCCAGTGTAATAGTGTTAGGTACTATGTATAACTACAGGATCAAAGCTTCAGTCATTTTCTTGTAATTCTCAAATGCATGCCAGACACTGCAAAATCAGCTGTCATATGCAAATAAGTAATGTCAAAATATACATACATGCATTATGAAAGTTATTATCTGTATGATGTGCTGTCATTTTAAGTTGCCTATTCATTTGCCCCTCAGCTGTGAAAAAAATGTGAAAAACAAGTTATTTTCTTAGACTATTTCTGCTCTTATAAACATCATGTACTTTGCGCTGATCAGAACAATTTTCCACCTTTAGAATACAATTTTATCTTGGGAGCACTTTGACATAAGTAATTTGTTTGAGGCACAGCTATAATTTTCTTAACTACTCTCACAGAACCATAAGAGACTGTTACAATGTTGGAAGACACAGACAGATGATATGCAACCTGCTCAGCCTCCTCCGTTCTTTCACTGTATCCCCTCTGGCTACTCCAACAACACGCCAACACGCAAGAATGAGAAAGGGCCATTTTAACTTTAACCCTCTGACAGAGTCACCACCTTGAGGAAGAACATTTCATTATCAAGCTACAGTCACCGCATTCTTCTAAAAACATGTAAAAATGTAAAATAAATAAATAAAACTAAAAACTGCACACAAAAACAGAAACTGGTTGCTCATCTGTGCAGTGTTAAAACAAATATAAATACATTATCAACAGGTTTAAGTTGTTTACTACACCTAACACTGTAAACAATGGGGAAAAATTACATTTGTTTTAAATCTGTGTTAAACGAGTGGGTGCTTCAGCTAAATGGAACATCTTTTTCTTAGTTATACTCTCTATTTTATTGTGATCACAGTTATTTGGCATGAATATATGTTCTTTAACATTTAGTGGATATTTTTGTACTATTCACTGCTGCCTTTTGAGAAAACCGCTATTCACTCCTGATATGAATCTCATTTTGGCAGAGAGGCAGCCCAGCTTTGCATGATTGGCTGTATTGCTGTCCTCTCACACTCCCACAGACATGCATTTGATTTGTCACCAGCATCCAAAGTCTTATCTAAACACTGCGAAGAATCTCTGAGTAAATGTTCCCTGTTGGCACACTCCAGCACCACAGAAACCAGCTATTCGGCAAAAGGATCTTCTAAGTACCTTTTATTTTTTTTATGAAGAGAGATTAGAATGCACTGCAAAATAGGGAGAATAAATGATGTGAAGATGACTTGGCACATAAAAACATGCAGGCCATGGTACATTATTACCATATGATAAGATTACTGTAGGAAGTTCTCATTCAATCGTTTCTCGTGAGGGGAGAATGAAAGAAAACAGGCCAAACTTAAGTAATTGGCTTCAGAAGTTGCAGCCTTCTCGTCCTCCATTTCTAGGCTGAGAGGGAGAAACCTGCCATGCTTGTCAAATCTTCTTGACTGTTACTGTGATGGCCAAAGAGAGTAAAAATGGACTCCATCTCGTAAGAGTAAGGGGGGGAAATACAGGTTTAGTCGTGTGTGAAAGAACGTCTCGTTATGAAAGCGAAATATGTCATATTGGCAGCTACCAAATTGACATTTTTCAGAATTCAATTTTTCAATTCACCACACTGTTAAACATTTGCGAACTTTCTAAATCACTAATTAATGCAACATAGAAGAGTTGGTCCCCAAAAGGCACATGTGTGTTTTCATTTTCTAACTCTTCATCATAGAAAAGGAAATATACCAACCTGTCCGGCAATACTACTTTTAATATTCACAATTTTTGCAGTCCTACACACCTGCTAACCTTCTGTCACGTGTGGCGTGCATGTAACAAGATGTGCTTGATGGTCTGACAACTATAGATTTAGTGTTTGAGATAAAATCATAATGGTTTCTGTAGAAAGAATAGCTGAACTGGCTGCATTTATTTTTTTCTACTCATGAAAGGATATAAATGAGGAAATATTAAGGCGCAACAGAAATTCCTTAAGGTTGAGAGCAACAGTAATTAGATTTGCAACACCAACCAATACCTACTTGACAGAATAGGCTGTTTGTCAATGACTCCGAAAGCGACATATATGACAATAGTATTTAACGTTGTGAAAAGGTCACAGTTTTTAAAACATGCTTAATGTGAAACAGTTGGGAAAAAAATAAATTTTGACTTTTGGTTTTACACCAGGCGGCAATCTCCGTGTCTGAGCATGGAGGCCAACCAGGAAGTGCCTTAAGCTTGCAATCCATCGAAAATTCCAGTAGGGGGTGCTAAGTTTTGGCTGCCCATTCATTTCAGTGCAAAATTTGAAAACTTGATTTATTACCTCAGAAATTTTTTTCAGGACAATGGTCTCAATCGCTAGTTAAAAATGATCTTCAAGACAATTGTATGTCAATAGTTCTAATAATGGCCCCATTTAGAAGAAAATAGAAGATAAAGAATTGTATGATTTGGGGCGTTTCTAGCTTTGATTGACAGGTCACTGACAAGGCGAGCCGTCATCAGGAGAAAAGCAGAGCAATGCGTTTTCACGGCAACGAGTCAATAAAGTTATATATAATGTGATATAGATATAAAAGAGGACGATTACCGATTTGGTATCATAACTTTGACCCTTTCACACTGTATTTTCACTTAATGACAGTTTATTTGAACGTTTTGTTCAGTAAAAATGTCTTGTTCAGTGTTTGGTTGGACTACAGACACTCCAAGGAGTCGCTGCTCAGTTTTCTGAGGTAAGAAAGATACGTTTTGTTTTGTTTTTTTGCTAGCCAAAACTAACATCCCAGTTAATGCTCCAGTTAATGCTAACTGTTAGTGAATTAGCAGCGACTTCTCTCAGTCGGGTTGCCGGTGTAGAGAGGCGTGTAGTCAGTGTCGTCAGATCCCTCTTGCTCCTTCACAGTCCAAATATGGTCTGCTCCGCAAATCGGAAACAAGATGGCGATGCAAGATGGCGGCGAGTGTAACGCTGAACTCGATGCTTCCAATGGGCAGTCCACAAACCAATGGGTGACGTCACGGTGACTACGTCCATTATTTATATACAGTCTATGTTTTACACAGGACACAAACAGGGATCTCCTGGGTGAATGTCCTGGGATTGTTTGACCCATCCATCACCCTGTGCTACTCCCTGGACTTTGTCACTTTTTATACTATGTCACCTAACTTCGTCCTTTGCCTCTGTCATTATTATGACAGCCACTAGTGGTTGCAGCCTAAAAAGAAATGTAAATATAGGCCATAATAAGCTGCTTGCAAAGACAACTTGTGTTTTGGAGGGTTGAGGACTGTAATTTTGAGGTGTTGAAAGCTGAATGTTTTATTTCTCTGTGATCTACGTCAATACAATATGCATACTTCTTGTGTCCTTGAATGATTATTACGAAAAATAACAGAAATTCTGAGGCTTGGTGGCTCAAGAATGCATTTGATGACTCTTCACTAAGAAATGTATTTCTCACAACGATTTATTTGGAGAGAATTTGAGCAGAAATTGCTTTACATCATAGCTATCTGGAATAAATCAAATGCAATTCCAAATGTTTACAGATGAAGGCTTTTTTTTCTTCCTTACTGTGCGCAGAGCATGTGTTTGCATTTAAAGACATTTTGTTCATTTCGCTAACCTTCAGACTGGATAAGAAAACAAGTAAATTCAAACAACAGGCTGTAATCCCAGTAAACAAAAGCAGGTATTGTGGTGAAATCTCTTTAACTAAACCCACATTTCATCACTGTTTTAAGATTTCCTTAAATACTGTGTAATGAGTTATCGTCATTGGATTGCACTGTTGCCAAGCACACACAACTTCAAAATTCTGGTCTGCATTTCCAAAGATACTTGTAATCAACTGAGTCCTGATTTCCCAAAACTGATTAGCTGCTGCCATTCAGTATTTGGCAAGGAATGCCTCCAACTGTTCAACTTTCAGAGCGGTGGCTTACATTGCCATTTTTTTTTTTTTTTTGCAAGTCTGTCTTCAGACATACCATACAGGCTCCAAATGTTTTAAAGAAAGTTCTATCACACTATGCTATCCTTAGTGAGATAGGAAGCACAATACAAAGCAGCACCTGTAAGTCCAGCTCATTAAGCAGCACAAAATCAAGCTGTCTTCAGTGTTCAATAAATCCTTTGGGAGGAAATGTGAAGTTAAATTCTACACTTGGCAGCCAGATAGACTTCACCGCTTTCCTGAGATTCTTGCTGCTCAGTAGGAGATAAACAACCAGGCTAGAGGACGTGAGAAGGTGCTGCAGCCTAACATTACATCCTGACTCCTCTAGCCACAGCAACCCCCTACCATGCCCCCTACACCTCCACAGCATGAAGTACAATCTTCAAGAGATTGATGTCATCTTGCAAAAAAACAACAAAAAGTTGAAGCCTCTGTGAAGGATTTCTATTGGTTTCAAGATTTTGGTCATTTGTGAGCATGCGTTTACAGTATCTCTACAAATATTACTTCTTTAATGCAAATAATCTTTCTTTAAAAAGGGGGGGGGGGGGGACTAAAAACATCTGACACATGTACCCCATATAAAATGTCTTTTGTCCTGTTTTTAGAATATGCATGTGTTGTTGCAGTTACCTTTCTGAGTGCATAATTTGAGTTTTTTTTATATTAAAACCAAAATGCAAGATTAAAGCAGAATCCCTAACCTTCAACAAGTCTAGTCGTATTTGTATGGCAAAATGGTTTTTAAGTGTTTGCTATACTTAGACTATTTAATTGCTTTGCAACACTTTCAGACAGACCTGAAGCCTTTATATTTAGACAAAAAAATAGTTTTGCCTTGCAGAACATGATGGGTGATGGATGACTGGTATGGTACGGTATGGTCTGATTCACCAAAGCCACAAAACACTAACACGTAAACTCCATGGCTGTCTGTCGGCAAAGTAAATTGGCAAAAGAAAATTCTACATATAGCTTACAGTTAGACCGCTGTTCATTTTTCAGGTGGCCTGCCTGTTTCTCCAAAGTGGGGACCTGTCGACCGCCATCTACTCTATTTAATAAGTACTTTTGTAATAGTATGTTTCCATAACCTTTTTAAAAAAAACACGGCATTTGAAAAATGTTCATTTCTAATTAGGTTCTGTTTCTTTGCATTTCTACGGCATGCAAAGCTACATAGTGCAGACTTTACAGCAACAACATTTATGAAAAACTAGGATTAAAAATAATCTCAATGCCATGCCCTCGCAAGACATTTTTACAATTACAGGAAAACCACATCATATATTTTTCGAGAAAAGGTGCATTTCACATTCACTCTGTTGTTGTGCAGGCTGTACAACAGGGAACAACTATGGAGAAGATAAAATGCAATGGTTCAGCTTCCCTCATTGAACAGATTTGCGTCCCATATGTCTAGGGCAACAAAGGAGAGGCTCCTGAGAGGCAAACAGAACCTTCAGGAGTGATACAGGAAACAGATGAGATGTTGAGATCTTAAACATCTGAAAGAATGGGCTCAATTCCAAAAAAGAGCTTTAGAGTTGCACGTAGGAAGTAAACAAGCATGAAAACCCTTCTGGCTGGGAACCGAGGTGAGAGGTGTGCTGAAGGAGCAGATAGAATGTTTAAAGCCTAAGGAGGGAGACAGTGATATTCAATTACGGATTTTCTAATTTACTAAAGATGTGAATGCAGGGGGAAAGAAGAGGAAGTGCGTTTATTTAGTTCAGAGCGGAAAGAAAAGGAATAGAGTGAGACCTTTATTTGACGAGTACTAGACACACGAGGTGAGGGGAAGAATGAAAGACTTTTAATTAGACAAGATCGACAGTGAGAGGTTGTGAAGTCTAATTAGGTGCGTTTGAAAAAACGGTTTTGAAAGTGAGATCGCTCAACTGAATAAGAGACTTCATTATAGCTGGAAGAAAGCAAGAGATGGACAATGTATTTTTTAAATACTTCGGGCGACATTTTAGATAACAAGTGCTTAGTTCTTTTGTGTGTTTCATTAGCAAATGAATGTCCTGTCAATTTAATTTTCATGATACAGAGTGCCCTAATTGTGTACCAGAGCAGATCAAGCTCAGTGACCTTGTAAAGTGACAGTCTCATTGGGAACAAGCAGGTATTTTCCAGCCTGCACCCTTTTGGTAATTTCATGGCTCTCTATGACATCAGCTGTAACAAAATGTGAGGGGGCGCACACTAAAGGGAAATGACAATAAAAAGAAAGCAATCTGACATTGAATATTTTGCAGCCCACTGATTTTAAATGTGTTATCACAATGGCTGCCATTTGGTGCTGTTTCTTTATATTTAGCTGGAGAAGGCACAAAATAATGTCTGAAAAGCAGTATAAACCCCTTACCAATTATTTCACTTTTGGCTTTTTCTGCATTTATTTCACTTTTAAAACTATCTCGTATAGCACTAAACCAGGAACTTTTTAGCCCTAACCTTAGAGATGCATTTTTTTTTTGCCTAAATCAAATCAAATCGAAACTGCAACTGTGCCTTCTGTGCCTAAACCGAACAACACTGAAAGTGAAATGTTGCGAAACAGCACACATGCTCAACAATTGGAGTTGTGAAATCGACATACTGTTACTGCCTAGAGTCCATCCCAGGTGACATTGGGCGAGAGTTGGGTACAGCCTAAACAGGTTGCAAGACAACATGGTCTCACAGAAATCTGTGAAATAGCCACGGATTTCGCTTAACTCAAAATCCATGGAATAGCCACGGAATCACTCAAATTTCCGTGAAACTGACACGGATTTTGCTGCAATGTAAGTTAATGACAGTCATATCCTGTGGCTATTCCAACAAACAAAGTGATTATGTACATTCACTGAGTGAATATTTAGAAAATAAAACATATATTTCTCGCTAGAAATGTAATCAAAATCCATTTTTATGCAGAAACAGTCAAATTGGCAAAAATAGTCAAGAAGTCAAAAAATTAATTTTTTCACTAAAAATGAGAGAACTGTCCACCATGTTTTTTGTTCTGACCACCGGAACCTTGAAAGTCACGTGACTTGGACACAAACCAATAGGAAAAAATATCAATGGGATGGCCACAGGATATGACTGTCTTTAACTGGCATTGTAGCGAAATCCGTGTCAGTTTCACAGAAATTTGAGTGATTCCGTGGCTATTCCACGAATTTTGAGTTAAGCAAATCCGTGGCTATTTCACGGATTTCTGTGAGACCAGGTTCCGCAAGACTATCACGGTGCTTACACATGGTACACACAATAAGAGGACCTTATTTGAGGAATCACTGTAGTGCAGTGCTGTGTTTATTAAATGATCAGGAAAATTAAGCAGTTCAGGAATATCCAATGATGGATGTATATATTAGACTTATATTTGCATCTTATATACATTGTGTAACTCATGAGACAAGTGCCTTCCTTACTTGGGATTCTCTATCAAATTGAGTCTAAATACTTTTGCGGGAGCCCAATAGAACTGGTTAATGATTGAACTGTGAATGAATGGTGTTGTTATCTCCATAACAAACCATTTCAGAATTTTTATAAGCCAACCCAATCATTATTTATAAATGAAACATTAAAGCAGTTTGTTTAATAAACTTGTCCATTTAGAGAGAGAGAGCAATATCTAGCTACCAAATGATCAATATATTATTTTCTTATGCAGGAGTAACCCCATACACCAAACGTATTTTATTGGAGACTGCCAATTAGGAGATACCTCTATCACTGATTAACCATCAGTTTGCATTCATGGCAGAGTTTCTGAAAAGGCCTCAAGGTATTGCTGTCATATAGATCTCATATCGTTTTCACCAGAGACATCAACCCCATCTCTCGTCAATATTTAAGTTACTACTCACTTCGCTCTCTGCATTTACAGCGCTGACTCATCTTGCCATGATCCCACTCTACTCCCATGGCACCATTCAATATTGTGCTAAGGGTGTCTCCCACTCAACCTCATTTCACACATGCAACTCACTCACTGCAACAAAACTTTTCTATACACTCTACTTTCCCATTTACATTTCCCAATCTCAACTGGGCAGGTACTTGAAAGGGTCTACACTTTTAAAGGAAGGCATAGACATGCACATTTGCTGGCATCAAAACAACAAAAACAAACTAAGATATCACCCAAATGTAAAGCACAAACATTGGAGTTCACTGGTCCGTTTAGTTGTAGAATTGTTGACACATTGTTCCCAGATGATGTGTGCTTATAAAAAGTGCATTATCTGTATCAGATATTAATTTCATCCAATTATCTGGCTCAACCCTATTGACAGATAGACCTTGTGGTTTTTTATAATGCAAATAACTCAATAAAACTAAATAAAAACCACAAGCCTTAAAGTTCATGACTTTTCTACAAAGTTTGAGTGTTTTCTGAAGTACAAGAGGTATTAAAACACAGAAAATGTTCAAGCATTTATACCACCAACTGCCTTGTGGTCAAATATAGATGTAGGCTATTTATGTTTCAACTCAGAAAAATGCATATGACAAGTTCAGTAAATTTTAGGAATTCACACACATATATCATGTTTAGTTTTAACTTTTTATGTCCACAGAAGCTTCTCTCTGTCAATAATGCATGTGTCCAAGACACACACACACACACACACACACACACACACACACACACACACACACACACAAGGACACAAATTCTAGATTGTAACAGGAGCTTATGGGGCTCTGAGGAAGGCCAGCTTTTCAAAATAAAATGCCCCGCATGCAAACTAGTGCTCTAAGCCTCAAAAGGTAACGTGAGCTTAAAGTAGGCTTTAGGGGAACTTTCAAAATAAAAACCCTTGTACTGGCAGTGCCTACATGGTTAAAAATTCAACTGATGGTTTACCCTCTTTCCACACAGACACCTAAATGACACCTCAACACCTGTTTCAGACACTGAAGGGCATTATTTACTTACTGTCAGATTGTAGGACTAATGTCTGTTTTTTTAATTGTTAACACTGCATTTTGCATCTTTATCCCTTTGATACTACTCCAACCCTTCATACTCCTTCAATTTCTCCTTCATATAAAGTAAAGGCAGCTAAGCAGTTTAGCTCACAGACATTTATCAAGCAATGCTGTCCAGCTCCAAGCTATACATGAAGCAATACAATTCAGCTTCCAGCTTTCCAAACAATGCAGTCCCACCACAATTTCTGAGGAAATTACATTCTCTAGTCCTCTCTCTCTCTCTCTCTCTCTCTCTCTCTCTCTCTCTCTCTCCCTCTCTTTATGTGTGTGTGTGTGTGTGTGTGTGTGTTTAGGATATATAACCAAAACACAATGTTTCCACTGCATTAAATAGGTCCAAAGCCAATTAATAAAATCAGGCAGAAAACAGCTGCAGCACTGCACATCTACTGCAATGTCCTTGAAACCAGTCGTAAACCACTGACTGCAGCACCAGAAATAAATTTCTGATCATAGGACCAGAAGTAAACAGCTGACTACACAACTGGAAACAAACAAGCAGCAATGAGACCAGAAATAAATGACTGACCCACAGAGCTGGAACTAAACTGGTGATCACAGGAGAGTAGATAGATGACCAATTATCAAGCGGTGAACAGGCAAAGCTCCAAGGGTTTGACATCCGTGAGCTGTGTGCGTATCCCCCTCTACAAGCTGGTGCCCTTTCGGCTGCCTCTTAAAAGACTTGGTTGCTGTGAATTTGGTGTCTACTCTGACTGGCCCTGAGGAGATGGACCAGTTCTTCCTAAAGGTTACATTCTGTCACTTCAGGGGAGAGGGTCAGCCATTTGTGAGGATTACAATCCACTAGTGATGTATTGTGTGTGTGTGTGTGTGTGTGGAGAGAGAGTGACAGGCTAATAAAAGGCTTGGATTGGGAGCAAAGTGGGAATGTATACTATGTAACAGCATAATATATGCATAAACAATTTTGAAATAGCATCAATATGCTTCTGTACTGACTGCTCCATTGGGTAAAGGTGTTCTGTAGTAAGTAAGCAAATACATCTAAATAAATTGATGATATATACTTTGCTACTATCTAATATTGATCCCCACTGAAAGCACATCACAGCACAGATAGTGCTAGTCGATAAATGTTCCACTGTTGTTGGTAAAATATTCAAAAACTGCTAAATGCAGAAGCACATTTCATCCAGCCTAAAAAAACTGGCATTTAAATATATAATGTTAAAATCTAGCACTTTCAAAGTCATAACTACATTCTGAACAAAATCAGCAGTGTTTAAAGTACAGTGTGTTAGTTGTGAGATTTGTAAACACTCACAAATTAATTCAGCAATAAAACCCCTGGTGAAATAACAGGTTGTTGCAACCGCATAACGTAAAGTCTCACACAGAGATAATATAGCGTTAGGATAATGAGCCAATCAATTATTTGGATCTGCTCAAGTGACAGTTGGCTCTCACCATTCAGCAAAGTCAACTTGCTGCCTGCAACATGTCTTCGGGTGTTTCTATTTTGCACAAGTCTACCGTCACCTAAAACTAAATACCCTCAGAGAGAAGAAGACACATAAAACAAAAAGGAAGTACAACACCTCCCTTCTGGAAGAAAGTGAACCACAACCAATTATTCTATCACCTAGAGGCCTCTATAAAAGGTTGACGGATTGTATGAGACAGGTGATTAGTTTTGAGTGTCAGATGATTGGGCTGTGAACTCTGCACTTAAATAACTATTACTAGGAGTAATGGAAGGAAAGCTTATATTCCTACGAAAAACTCCCTAACAAGCTTTCTTACTTTCTTACTTAAACATAATGAACCCACCTCAAATGTTGAAACAGCTTTCTCTTCCTCAAATACCTAGAAACCCTTTTAGGTTGCAGTCGATGCACCAGGCTCAATGATACAGGCTGAACCGAATAACTTCCAAGTGAGAACTACTACTGTACTTTTAATTTGTGCATAAATTAGAGAATTTTACACTTCATCGAAATTAAAACTAGCATTTGAAGTTACTGAAGGTTAGTCGGATGCATTGAGTTACTCACCAAGAAAGATTCTGCTAATTAGACTTAATATTTAATTACAACTCATGGCCTGTAAATTATAACAAGCCAAGACTATCTTCAACAACAGACTATAATGCCCTCAGGCATTATAGTGTTCTACACATAGCTCTTGTTTAACATTTCATTTGCTGTGAGATTTCCTCTGTTCTTACAGATGACTTTGGATGTGTCATGCTATTTCACTTGACGGCAAATCTTGAATCTTAATGAGTGAACACGCTCTGATACTGTGACCCATTTATGTCCTTTTGAGCAATAGGCAATTAATGCTTTCAAATCTTTAGCATATCATATGGATAATATTTATTTATTTACCTATTTTAGTCTTTATTGGTTTGTTGTTCATATATTTTTTATATCTCTTCTACTTCGGGACAAACATGCATATTTTATGGCAGCTGTCTGCCCCTGTCTTCACTCACCCCCTGCTTTTCTGAGCAGCCTGTTCTGGCCCTTTTTGTGGTTCTTTACAGCGGCTCATATTACAGACAGTATTAAGTGCCACACACACCTCTTCCAATCCATCCTCCAATCATTTAAGTTTGCCTTCCATTCCAATCTCCACCTGGTTTGAACTGGGTAACATCAGTCTCAAAAATGTTTCTTTTCCTGTAATTGCACTTGACAAACAACCCGCTGGCCCAAGTAACTGTTTATTGACTTGTCTCTGTACAGAGTGCTGCTGCTCCTCATGGTGCAGTGCCACTGTAGTCGTTTGAGAGGCATAAGGTGCTGGCTTGCACCCATCCCCACCCAGGTACCACAGTGTGTAAATGTAATGATCGATTTCAAATTTGTTGAGAGCTGCAGGGAATGCCGGCGGTTACACAAAGTGTCCCATAACCACGGAATCCTAACTTCTCTCCCTGCAGCTTTTCATTGGGAAAGATATTATTTGCTCTCTTTTTGCTCACATATTCTTTGTCCCTCTGGCAGCAGCAGCTAAAAAGGCCTAATAAAAAAAATGAAGAAAATTGGGATTTGTGTGTGAAAAAAATGTGTGCATGCCTACTCTAGATTAGTCCAGTTGCATAAGGCATGTTATTGATATGCTTATTATTTTATTTGGATAGTTTTCACACATTCACATTAAAGTAAAAAAAAATCCAGGTCTTAATGAAATGCAGTGAATTTATAAAATGCTGTGGGTGCTCGTAATAAATTTGGCTGGAGTTCTAACAGTACATCTAACTGAAATTCAAGTGGGCACTTGAAAAAAAAAGAAAATCCTGCCATGACCTCCAATGTCGAGAGCCTTTATTAGTTTTTGCAGAGAGTAGTAGACATTGTAAATGCACAGCTTAAGCTGTTAATGGAAATGAGCAAGAAGGAAGGGAGAAACTGCTAATGTACTTTAGACATCTGAAGACATCTATGTATATGCTGAATACATCTTAGGCGAATGCAAACTGTGTTAATTCCATTTGGACCTGTAGTGGTGGCTTATTAGATTACTGCTTAAATGTCATGTTTGTCAGGTTTAGAGATGTAAATGGAAAGTATTAAATGTATCCTTTAAGGCTACAAAGAGGTACTGAGTGAGCTCTCCCTGGCTCGCAGAGAGTTTGGAAGAGAATTTGTGGCTGATTTAATCTAATACGGATCGCTGCTGGCCCACATGCTTTTGAGTGTGTGGGTGGTTTACATTAAACTAAGTGAATATTTGGTGCTACAGTCAGCCAAAGTATTTGGACAATGAAATACTGTTTGATATTGTGGCTCCATTCTCTTTGTACTTGAAATTTTCAATGAGATAATGCTAATGAGGTTAGTTGGTTTTAATTTTAGAGTATCTTCAGATTCAAATTAATATTCAATGAAGCGCTCGTTCTTTTCTTTTATTATTTTACTGTTAGAGCCATTATGTGCATGTGGTGCCTGGAGATACAAGTGCCTCTCCATGAACAAGGGGCTTGTTGTGAACAGGGGCCAGCAGCACCGAAGCACCGCTCACCTGTTCAGCCCGACAGCCAACTCCACTCTGCTCTGCCCTGCCAAGCTACACCACAACCAGCTGGTGGCAATCTTCAATTACAACACCTGAGCCGCATTAACTCGTCAGCCTCGACCCTAAAAGCCAGCAGGTGCATGAGGGAGAGGTGCAGGGGGCGCGTTGGTACCTGCGGCCAGACTTGGCAAATGTCAAAGGAAATGAAAGTTGTTGTTTTTATTTGACTATAGCGTGGATTTTTCCTCCCTTCATGTGTAAATTGCAGATTTGTAGTGGATATTGAAGCAGCACGTGCCTACAAAAACAACAGAGCCTTTTGTGACATTACAGCTGATTATCTCATATGGAGAAAATCTTCCAAGATGAGCGGTCACATATTAGATAGCACCTTCAAGTAACATAGAGCAAAAGTCAAAGATGAACTAGAATTATTTGAAAAGCAACACACTTGGGGTTTCACAGCTGAGTAATTGCACAAGATGATTCCTGACTTGTTATTTGGCCAATTACTTTTGACATAATTAAATGTAGCCACTGTGTACTGAAGAGATGTGTTTTTTTATTGATATCCTTGATTAAAGTAAACCTTCTGTCCTTTCACCTCAGTCATTCTGTCTTTTCTTTTTAAACAAATCATTACAATGGAGTAAAATTCAATCTCACTCAGTGCCATTGCATCAAAACAAGCTCTCGATCTTGGTGGCAGTGTGCCTCATTGTTTGAATTAATTTCGAAAACACTCTCAGACACTAGCTCTATTTAGACAAAGATTTATTCAAGTGAAGATATTAGCTCGAAAATTATTTCTCTATATTTTCATAGTAGTCCTGACAGTGACAGCTAAATGTGAGAACTCGTAAAGGGTTTACATCTGTGCAGTAGATTTGACAGGGAGTAAATCTGTTTTCCGGATAATGATAGATTCATTCACTTTATCAATAGTTGGAGTTGGTCAAAAGCTTTGAATGATAAAAAATAACCAAAAGATTCAGACAATTTTCTGATACTGTACTATTGATTGTATCATCAATCTGGGTATGCCTTTAATTGTTCTTTGTCAGAATTAACATCTGACCTGACTTTGTTTGAGGGCTTGTCGCTCGATTACAAAAGGTCTGTCAATGCAAATGGATAGCTTGTAGGTAATTCTGTAATGACTGCGAGTGTGCTCAGGTGGGAGGTAATAGAGTGTTAAATGAGTGATGCAAAGCCTCACAGACTGAGCTGAGTGCAGTGCTGGCTGATACACACATACAGTATGTCCTTTTTCCCCCACTTTTTAGTATGTGTGAGAGCAACTGACGGGCAAGATTAAATTAATGATGATGTTGCACATGAAACATACCAAGTGCACTTCTCAAGAGTACTTATTCACTTAAAGCAAACGTCCTGTAATGATGATTCACTTAAATTTACTTCATCAATTTTAATGCTGTAATAACATCGTCAGTTAATCAAAGTAAAAATGCCGGGCAGTAATATAAATGGCTGAGTGTGATCAGACTTAAAGACTTGTAGCCATTATTTGTTCCACTTATATTTCTGATATCAATCATTTATATAGAAATGGCCTTGAATTGATGAGTTAAGAACTGTTGTGTTTGTCTGTCTGGTACTTGTAATAGTTGTGCACACACAAGGATGCAGATTTAGATTGATCACTCAGGCATTTTTCTCCTCCTGTGAACTAAGCGTGACAATGTCTGGAACGTTGTTTTGCTTTTTTGAGTGCAGAGCATGCTTGAAAAAGCATCAGAGTAACAAGTCAGTGTCTGATCCATGTTGCATTTGTATTCACAGTAGTAAAGACATGGATTTCTTCATTGTTCTATATAGCAACCATAGTGCAGGCTTTTAGAAGCATAGCTCCCAGGTGCATGGTTTATTATATGGAGAGCAGATGTAGTTTGAAGAAACATTGCTATTTGAAAGTATTTAATTGGAGACTGCATTTCCAGACAGCCATCCCTGCCGCTGGTTTTATTCTAATTGCCAGCAGCAACGCACTTAATGAAGCGAGTGGTGAAGAGTGTGGGTAAAAGAGTGAGAGTGACCAGGTTTCCACGGCAACAGCAGCGGTAGCCGAGTGGTGTTTTCATCTTGAGAAAAAGGCTACAGGAGAGCAGTGTTTCCCTGCAGTGCATCCTGCAGGTTTATAATGAACATCTATACGGTAATAGATATATTCCTGGAAATGTTGCAGAGCTGAAAAATGTACGTAAACCTGTAGAGTCAGGCCTCTACAATCCACCAGAGGAACAATTTTTTTCCAAACCTTGGGATTAGATTTGTGTAGGCCACTTCTGATGTACAATAGTGCACCATCTTAAAAGTACTCTGCAGGGAGAGAGCTTTGAAATCTTTCTTTCATAAGATCTGAACAAAGAAAAGGGCTAGTCATTTTGTGCCCTGCTTGTCTAACACACACACACACACACACACACACACACACACACAAATATCTATGTTAGTATGTATGCATGCACATACATATATATATATGTGTGTGTGTGTGTATATATATATATATAGATAGATAGATATAGATAGATATATCTATATATATCAGGTTTGGGGCTCTTTGTTGTACTCCAGCCTCAGGTTGTGTTCAGGTTTGGTTATTTTCAAATATCATTTATAAAGAAAATTGCTCTCTCTTGCTTTTCGCCAATCGTCTGGATCTATGTATGTCATGTGTTCCAAGTGGGACAGACCATGCCCAGCAGGAAAAGAGAAGGAGAGGCAGAGCGTAGCCGATGTGTTGCATTAGCCTAACGGTCAGTAATGGATGAAATAAAGCAAAAACTTGCTAAAGGGAGAATCTCAAAATCTCCAATGATTCCGGCAAGGCTTCTTCACTGTAGCAACATTATGACCTTATATGAGCCACAGCTATGACTTTGGATAGAAGTGTTAAGTTCAACTAGGAAAGACATTCAAAGTTTAAACAAGCCAGAAACCAGCCAGTACTGGGAAGAGGCAATTTCCTGATTTGGACAAACAATTTCTCAAACCCACATAATAACTGCTAGTCTGTTGTTATCCATGCAATGTGATAATTCTGCTATAGTTACGATCTTACAATGTTAATATTCCAACTTGATGGGACATTCCCATGAAATTTAACAGTCCTGAACAAATTTTTACCATTATTCTGACATCACATGAATGCAGCACAAGGGTCCCATCTCAAAATGTTAGCAAAAATGAAAAATAATTCATGTATCAGCCCTGTGATTTGGATTCAATTTGTCTTTATTGACAAAAAAAAACAGTCTAAAACTAACTATCTCTCCAAAAGGCTTCCAATGAAGACTAAAACTAGATAAAACAAGCGGTGCATGTCTTGGTAGAGCTATGCACTCTGCAAGTGCCTTTTTATATTAGATTTACACTATGGCTATAACTGACTTTTTATTTATTTTCTCATCTCATTTTGTTCTTGAAAAATATTTTTGTCATAGTTTTTGTCCACTAACACAGCAGTTCAGTTTGGGTATCTTAACTACTTTGTTAAGATTAGGCAAATAGCTTCTTCATGTCAAATCACTGATAGGGTTAGACAACTATAACATTTGATGACATTCAGGGGATGATGAATGAAACCCTTTCTACACTCATCCACCACACTGGCACCAACACCCTCATTTTTCACCGTGCTACAAGCAGAGCTTCTTCCGAAACACTGGCCCTTAGAGGAGTTAGGTAGATGGTTTATTATTATGACATATTATACTTGAGCGTTCTGTAATCTGTCAAAGGTCACTGTGTTTTGCATTATTTTCACTATCCAGTACATGTTTTTTTTTCAGAGAGACAGGAAAAGCTAAACTATAATGTCAAGTCCTTTTCCAGTCTCAAGTGTGGTACTAGGTAGATATATTTGAATAACTCAGTTTGATATTCAGACTTTTTACAACTATCAAACAAACTCTCGTGTTACCGAAGTTGATGCCAACCTACTTCACTGTAAAAGGAATATGATCTGTAAAACTGAATTATAAGTCAGGCCGCTCATGAGATATGTATGGAGTTATTGATTCAATTTAACATCTTCAATTTATCATCTTCCTGGCCTCATCTTTATTGCGTTGTCAATTACCACATGGTCTCGGGTCTCTCTCGCCCAATTCTGGGTGACTCCCCTGAATAGCAAAACACTTCCATGAGTCAAAAAGCAGATAATAACCATAATACTGAGACAGCACATCCCTCAAGTAAGAGGGTCTCCAGCAGAACATAGGCACATAAATAATTGATAGACAGAAAGCCAGCCCTACACGGCAATTCAGTGAAGCCCAGTGCCTGCCACAGGAGAAATTTTCAGCAGCAAATAGGTCTTGAAGGTGCCAGTTATGTCATCTTTCACTACAACAGTGAAGTGAAATGCCGAGCAAGTCTAATAGACTAATAAATTACAAAATGGAGCCCCTTACCCTGAGTTAAAATTCAGTGGAGAGTACAAATGCTGTAATACCTCAGTAACATTTTGACCGGTGATACCGTGAGAAGGCTCCAAACTCTGGTATTTTAACAGGTTAAGCATTTGGGCTATCCAACACATACCAGCATGCTATACTACTTTGGCTTTACCACTGGGTACACTAGGCTTGTAGAAATATAGAGCAGACTCCCCAGTCGATCATTCACTGCACTGTAGTCCAGCATGCAGTATCTATCACTGAGGTAGATGATGTTCTACGCACAGCAAGCCAGCTGCCCATGTCCAGCTTTAAGGTTACATGCAATTGATAATATTGGCTTCCTCTCACTCCCTGGGAAGCAGGGTGAGCTAAAATTAACAGCAAGTTAAGCATGGTTCACAAACTGGTAAAGTCAGTATAGTCACTCATGCAAGTTCTTCTTAAAAGGAGCGTATGAGAAGAGAACCTTGGAGCAGACAATTGTGTCTCTTTAAGCTTTTGGAACACCTGCTCCACTCTGCTGCATGGAGTGAGAGAGATAATTAATTAGTCGAGCTGAGCTTTTTTGTAAATATTATTAATTAGTGCAACACAACAAAAGTAAGTGAACAAAAAAAAAGTAACAAAATTACTGATCTGTAAAGTTTTACCAACAGGAAGTAAAAAAAGAGATTATATTCAAGCAATAGCTCACGACAGGCCATGGTCCATCCATAAAGCGTTGTTCTTACAAAGAAATAGTCCCTCCTGGCCGGCAGTTGCTATGGAACGTTCTTTCTTGTTGCTGCCCTGTTAGCTTATCCTAACATAGGCTACCGGTTTAGCCTTATCCCCGCAGTCAACCCAACCTCATAACGTTATTGACTGTGTTATCAATCAATCAGTAATGTTTGAGGGCCGACACTACGTAGTAGTACTTTGTGGTATCCGCGCTAATCTCCTGCAGCGTGAAACCAAGCAGACGATTCCCAGAACTCCGGGAGCTTCAGAGAAACAGCGCTAGACGCCATCGCTGTGTTGTACACTGGAAAACCACTTTGATACTAATGGGAGATTAGAGACTCCTGCACAAGCTATTTTGGTTGCTAAGTAACGGCAGGAAGTCCCAAGCACCTCATATAAAAAGATGAAAGTGGAGTGCTATAGAATTGTGACAAGGAATTGGACGTCATAGCCATGGTATATGGGATTTATACAACCGCTAACAACCAATTAGATTGCTTGATTCAAGCCATCCATTTTATAAAGTCTCTTTTTTATGGATCGACTACAGACTTCTAGACTGGAAGTCCCCAACTCCAAGTGGGAGACACCAGCAATGGTTGTCAAGAAAGGCCAAGCTTAGATCCAGTGGGACTTCAAGTTCCAGACTGACAAGCAGGTGCTGGCTAATGACCCAGACATTGTGATGGTCGGCAAGGAACAGAAGACAGGAGTAAAGAGCAGTGTAGCAATCACAATGACTTCATTTGACATGACATGAGTGATTTGAGTTGTAGGTATTGGAGATATGACCAGGCCAGTCCTGACTTTTCAATAAGTTCTTCAGAGGTAATAAAAACTAAATATTGTATAATGCTCTGATGCTGTATGAACACTAAAAAGCCATATTAAGCTGTTGTGTATGTACACTTGACACAACACATGACCACATTTTGAATCAAAATTAGGGATGGGTATTTTTAGAATGTTATGAATACTCCTATTGGTTTTTTATTTTAAGTTTAAAAAAATAAAGAATAAAGAAAATATAATAAATACAAACAGGAAAAGTATAACTAAGGGCAGCCCTGTTTCTAGGACAGCAACAATGTTTACAACAGCAAATTCGCTATAGAAACTTGACCATATCTCATTGGAAACAAATATAAAATGTCAATGAAATAAATCATATTCTTGACATCCCAATACTGAGTGAAGTTTAGAAAGAATGAAAAACACACACATCAGTCAGTTTCAGTCATTCATTCTGTCTTCGTCCCTTTGATGATATGATTCACTGCCTGCACGTACCGCTGGTGGAGGAGGAAGGACACGTTTGCCTCAGCCAGCAGGTTTACAAGAATTTACCAAATTCAAGGTACATGGGCTTAGATGAAGATGAGAGTGGTGAAAATTGATGATGTTATCCTGTTAGCTCAGACTGTGGTCCTAGGTTGTACAGTGTCTTAATATAACTGACTAATGATTCTCTGGACCAGAAACTGAAAAAAGGAATATCTAATAAACTTGATCAAATGCTTTTTTTCATGTTATTGTTTAACTCCCATAGCCTAATTTCTATGGTCAGTCGAAAAATAGGGCTGGTATGGTTTGCCTAAAACTCAGGGACCCGAAAGAGTTCTTTTCTTTCTTTTGTTGAAGTTGTTTTGTAATATATTTCCCTGATATATTATTTTATTTGCAGATATTGGATTGTAGTTCCTAAATTAAAAAACACTACTTTAACATTACTGTATTATATCAATCAATTATCATTTATATTTCCCAAGTTTTATTTATTTATTAAATTAATTTACTTCTCTGGATTTTTGCCATGTATTTTGTGATTGTTTGACTTTCAGTTCCAAATGTTTTCTTTTTTTTTTTTTTTTTGCAGTTTGTAAAGTCATTTGGTGAGCTGTTCGAGAAAGTCATTTGTGTCGATAAAAGATGCCCAGTCTCCTGAAGAACCTGTCAAAGTCTGGATCTCTGAGGAGTGAAACATTAAAGCACCATCTGGAAGGCTGTTTGTAAAATTGCTTACTGTGGAGAACTAAGGACATAGGGGCATGGGCACTTATTACAATTGAAGGGATTGATGTATCAGTTATGTCCTGTATGAGTGAGTTACTAGTGAGGAAAAACACAGTGCTGAAGAATGAGTGATGATGTGGCAGCGAAAAATATGAATATTCATTTACTGTTGGATTATTTATACACCAACTGTCACCAAGTCCTAACTCCTCCATATACAGTTTTGTTTTCACATTTGATTGCCATTTCCTGCCAGTTGTTGTTGTTGATGGGGCTATTGTTGAGTTAAGAACTGTGTTAAAATCTCCTCCAATAATCATTTTGGAAACTGTGAAATTGAATGGTGTTAGGACCATATATTTGCAATTACAAGGTCTAAGTTCTTGTTGATAATGAATCTTCCATCTGGGACTGTAATACTAGACATAGGTTATAAGTGACTTTATTGTATAAGTAATATGGATACACCTCTTTGCCTTGAATTGTAGTAAGAAGTTAAATTGTTGACTGAATTCTGGTGACTAATCCACAGATTTTAGGGCTTAAAATTTGAGTTTCTTGAAGTAGGCATATATCAGGGTAAAATTTATTTAAATGAATAGATATTTTATTCCTTTTGGCATGGGAGCCAATCCAGCGTATGTTCCAGCTTAGGAATTTAAGTGGGGCAATGATTGAAGGTTTTTAGGATGACGCGTCCTGGTGAGTATGTGCCATGAGTAATGTGTGTTTGTGTCTGATTATGCAAGCTTGTCTGTGCAGAGGTTTGTATGTGTGTGTGAGAGGTTTAAAATATCTTGTGCTGTCACCGGTTATCATATTAGCAATTGACAGCAGCATTCAGTATACCGGCAACAATAACAAATCCAAACCCATAGAACAGACAATGCATAAACATGAATTTGAGGGGTGGTTGTTCACATTGGACACCAGTGGGACAAAGAGTCTGTTATTTGTATTATTTGTTTGTTATTTGTGTTTGAAAAGGGAGGGCGGAATGGGTGATTCAAATCATTTTATTACAGTCGCTGATGGGTTGACATAATGTATTGTGTTAGAGAAGATGGGCTATGGTATTGGGGTCACAGTAAAGCTGTCCGTCAGTGTATAATTTGTCCACAATTAGATTTGCGTATTTGTTGTTATATTTCTGTATTTTCATGATGCAGTAAAGAACTTTGCATTGTTTGCTTGTTTCAGATGCAAACTGGTTGACTGTTTTAACTTTCCATTATAGTTGTTGTCAAGTTTAAGGCTTCAACAGAGGTTTTTTGGTTTTTTGAAATTCTGATTTATTGGCGAAGTAAATAAGGACACTGAACATTATTTTTCATAGTCTGGAAATGGAGAATTAAAAATGCGGAAACACCATCTGTTACACCTCAAATAAGAAAATGTGATCTCTGCTTTCTACCAATTAGGGACAGGAGTATGACCTAAATAAGTGGAGTAGATGATGTACACTAGCATATTTAGCTACGTTATTGCCTCTGTTGCTGCAGGCCGTAGTATTATTAGAAAATGTATTTTATGCTGCTTACCGACAACCCTTTACCACAGGAAACTGAAGCTGTTATATCCAAATGCTGTCTTCAAAGCCACCAGACTACATTGACAAAAACAATAATTATACCTCACAGAAGACAGGATATGAGGGTACCCCGCTGATAGTTTTGTTACTTCCAAATCCCTTCAAAACAGTAGTTTGAGAACTAATGTCCTGCCTCACCTGCTAGTGCAACTACCAAAATAAAACACACATACAATGTTAGTTTGTACTCACAGGTCTGTTGGGTGTTACCTGAAACATGGAGGAGGTTTGAGGACAGATGATGCATGGTGAGGGAAGGCTCAGAGTAGATTTTCGGCTCTGGATGGTGGCAGCAGTTCAGAAAGATGCTGCAGCAGGCGGGAGACATCTACTCCTCTCAGCAAGGGGAGTTCCATGCTCCTGTCTAATGAGTACAAATGTATCCTCAATCACTTTAATGGACCAAACTCATTCACTTTATCACAAAGAAGTAGTTTTAGCTTTAAGTCTTAGCTAACTACACAAAGCAAACATCTCCTCAGTCATCTTAATGAACCAAAATCTCATATTTTATCATACAATAGTAGTTTGCGCTTAAGGTCTTAGCTAACACTACCAAAGAAATGTCTCAGTCACTTCAATCAACCAAAGGCTCCTAATACTTTATCATACAGAGGTAGTTTTAGCTAAGCCAACGTGTCAATATATCTTTATCAAACAGACGTAGTTTTGGGTAGGTTAAGGTTTTAGCTTATATTGGCAAACACCACTTATACACAGTAACGTACTGATACAGCACAGAGCTGTTGCTAATGTCGCTAGCATGCTAACACGCTAACACGCAAGTCGTGATTAGCATTACAACTTTTACAAATTACATCAAGTTGTTACAGCATTCAAAATACACACACACACACACACACACACACACACATACACACACGGTATATTGGAATACTGCAATGTGTAACTGATAGACACATTGTTAGAATTTGTTTGAGTCAAAACTTGTTAGGGTAGTGTTGAGAAATACATTGAGGAAACCTTTAAAATTAAATTATCTGACTCCAATACAAAACCCTTACCTATTTCTTGTTCGTTTGATGGGGAATATTGAGCAGGAGACGTCCGAGTTCTCAGTTTAACTTCATTTTATTGCAGAACGTCAAGAAATGTGCAGTTTACAGATTCTCTCGGTTCAATCAATCCACACGTCCCTGACAACACATAGGCTGGTCAGTTCATGAAGTTCTGAATGCAGTCTAATTTCCCATAAACCCAGTTCTATAGCCTAACAAAAGTTTTCTAAGAATGTAGGTAGATCTCTCCAGAAGTGCCTCTTCTCGATCCGCTGATTTTGTCAGTTCATTCAATACGTGGACACGTCATGTCACCAAGCAGAGAAGACAGTTATCTTTCTGCTCAACACACCATGTCTGTGATCTGACCTGGAGCAAAACTTTCAAAACACAAACTCCTGCCTTGATATGACTTACAGAGATATTATTGGAGACACATATTTTGCAATAAACAATAAAACATAAAATGTAAAATATATATTTTTGTGATTATAGAATCTTACTCTAATAGGACAGAGAAAGTTAAACAAGTCATCTCAAGAATCATCTGATGTGCTTAAGTTTCGGTTGTGTCATAGTTGAGCTTAAATGTAAAATATCTATAGATATTAATTGCATAAAAAATATACCTCCTATGCACTTTGTCAGAGATGTTTTGCTTTAACCATTTTTTAAAACTTTAATCAGTGGCATTGCAATAAAAAAATACTAAGTGACTCCACAATTGTCCACCATTGCAAATCCTGTATGGTCTACTATACTGTTATATATAATATTTATTAAAACTTGCCTGCTTACATTGAGGTAGGCCTATGTGATGGTGTTTAGAGATATATCCCCTTGCAGTGGTTGTTGTCTCTTACACAGCTACAGCTTGCCATCAGTTAAGAGGCTGTGAGACCTTTGCCCTCTCTGTCCATCCAGGTCAAAAATTCATCAGACTTGACCGGAGCTGTGCCATTCTGAGGCCGTCCTTCATACCTAAAAGCATTAGCAGTTCTCTCAGGTCTAGGATGGTCCACTTGGATGCTTTTCACCCTCCATCTCACTGGGAGAAAAACATGCATCACAATTATGCCCTGTGCTTGCCAAGCATGTTATGTGAAACAAACAGGTGCACTACGACTCACAGCAGCTCTTTGTCTGTTCTGCTTTCAGAGGGGCGGGTAAAGGGGCTGGGCAATGGCTTTTTACAGGCCTGTGTGGAGAAGATGGTGGCTAGCACCCTGCCTCAAATGTATATATTGTGTGTGTCGAGGTCTCTCTTATGGTCTTTTAATTTTGCACTCTGGTTCAAGTGACCTATGAGCTGTTATCCATTAGCCTTCCCTTTCGCTATGTAATGAAGAGAGTGTCTGTGGTTTACTGGCCCATATCCTCACATTTACACATGACTGGATCTAATGTAGAGCTGAATGTAACATTGTATTTGGGATATATATTCTTTTTAATAAAGAAAAACAGTGATCCTTAACACTTGCAAGATCCAATTAGCTGTGATGAGCCAGTTTTGTGTAACCATTTTATAGTCAATGTCACTTCTTGCCACTGTTCACTGAGATAATGTGTGAAAAGCAAGCATACAATTATTGACTACACAGGAATCTTGATGTAACAAAGCCATACATTGACTGGAGCCTTAGCCATAATGCTAACTGGCAGCTATGACTGAGGACGATGTGCCTAATGAGTTTAGATTAACAGGCTTATACAAGGGAGATTGTTGCCTTTATCTATTTCCAGAAGAATGAATACTGTTAACTCTATTAACAGTTCTGTTGGATGGTGCAGATGTTGAGCAGTATCAGCGTGCCTGTGTTCGATAAAAAATAGTTCCAGTTGGCTTGTCCACTGTTACATGGCAGTGAAAGGCAATTTTAGGGGCCTTAATGCTAAATATTCTATGGTGTTAAATTGTCAGCCTGGTTAGCTGCATGACTGTAGGGATGGCAATGTTGGTTGGTTGATCCACCATTTTGTTTTAGACTGTAAGATCTCAATAACTATTGCTTGGATTACCGTGAACATTTTTCTTCAGACTGGCATGGTTGACATCTGTGATTCAGAGTGAAATGTCTCAACCATAGACTGTATAAACTCCTACTGCCATGTGCACCTCGACACTTTAATTCTCATAATGTAATGCACCCCTCGGATACTTGCTGCCAAACTTATTTTGACAACACTCTCAGGTCAATGCTACTTTACTTCGTCCACTTGGTCCTTTGTTTTTATCTTAAGCAATTCTGGTAGTCTACAATGGGTTTTCTCTAAAATGGGCATAAAAAGCCTCACATAGGCGCTGACGTGGTTTGAGTCTCTTTGCAGCTTTTTGCTCTTTCTGATTTTTTATTTAATGCAGGCTCTTGTCATTAACTCTGGATTTCAGAAGTGAGCATGATAAGTAGTTACTCAGAGTACTGTCCACCTCTCTGACTTGACCTTGTGTGATACATTTTGTAGTGTTAGGGAAATATATGCATTCTTCTATTTTAATAATTACAAAGGACAAGGTTTTCTTGCCATTTTTATACCCCAAGTGAATAAAAAATGAGGGCTGTCTTAAAATTCCTTGAACGCAAAAACTGCAAGCAGCAAGGAGTAAAAGGCACGGTAAGTGGCATATAGTGCTATAATCTCTCTGGTCATGTGAGAGAGAATATACAGTAGGACTACATTACCAAAGAGTGACTCAAGCCTTGGTCTTGGATACTGTTTGCAAAACCGACCTTAAATTGCTTAATCACTCATGTTACATTACTGTAGTTCACACATTATTAAATAAAATGGTATCTGTGCAACAATGATTAACTCAATTAAGTTTGCAGCTTATGTGCTAATGATCACACACAGTGGAAGTGCACTGAGCATGAACATCAGACATGGAAAGAGTTCCGCTTTCACTGAATGCTTTCAACCGTGGATCATTGTCCATTAAAGAAATTCTATTCTCCCTTTAAGGAAAAGGCACATAGACATATCAAAGTTAACATCACAAGACAGCAGTCTTGTTAGCCTTGCACTAAACGTGTAGCAATGGCCAGCTCATCAATGCTTTAAAGAAATGTTCTGAATTAAGCTAAGTGCATGATCGGAGCTGTGTACTTCTGGCACATCGTTCTTCTCGTTGAAGTAGTGAACACAGGTCCTGGGACTCTTCTACTTCAGGCCCTGGAATGCTTCCCTCTCAACATTCTGGGGCTTCCTGACTCAGAAATGAGGCGCTGGTCCCCACATGACAAGAATACTAGTTCTCCTTAATGAGCCTGGGTCCTAGAGTGAGACACATTTTACACAATGTAGCTCCAAGGCTGCAAAACCTCTTATAAAAATGTAACAGCCAAATCCTTGTTTAACACTCAAAAGCGATGAATAATAATAGAAAACAAAGAAAACACTGACAGCATTCATTTTTTCCCTGAAGTGATTTTATTACAAAGTTCATGAGGACTTACAGTATTACAAGAGAATTTGTCAACATGCGAAAACAGAACAAAGCAGAACACAGGAGTTTAACAAACTGGTAAGATAAGACGATCCACTGTTCACAATAAACATAAAAACTGATTAAGTCCTCAGGAGGTGGGAGCCGGTGAATGACTACAGTGCAGGCATAGAACGGCCACATTCACACTGACTCAGCAAAGGTCAATCCAACCAAGGCAAGATGTGCACATCTCAAGAAAACATGTTACAATTTTTATATGCCATCGGCTTTTCTCAGAACTTTTAGAAAGCTTCACTTGTATGTACATAAAACTGTACAAAAACATGGCATCACAAGCATTTTATCCTATATAAATATACCAACAATTAGGATAACAACTAGATTCTCTCTTGCAAAGACACATTTTCAAGGCAATTGTCTTTGTTCTAGATGAACTGTGAAAAACATGAAATGTTCAGTTAATTTCAGTTCGTTTTGGGAGAGGGCCTTTTTGAATATGAACCAGCACTGACATTTCAGAAAGTAAAATGAAAGAAATAAGAGTAAACAGTTTTTACCAATTATCTTTGGAATTCATGCTAAAATCATTGCCGGCTTGACAGCAGACACAGGGTTGTGGAGATCTATGTACACTACACCACCAAAAGATTTTTCTTTATTTTTTTTTTTCACACAACCAGTTTTCTAAGAGTCTTTGATCAATAAGAAAAAAAAAAGAATCCCTTGCCAATTCAGTACAGTAATTTGTCCATCTGTCCACAGAAATGATCACCGTACGATACACACCACAGATAGGCAAAAGATACTCAAGTGAATTCAACATTAAATCAATGTTAAGTACAAATTAAACATTATTCAACATACTTTTGAGTGTATTTAGGTGCTTCATGATGTCCTCTTACTTTAATCAAGGAGAACTGTTCTGTGTTTGAGAGAGAAGTAAACACAGTTCATTCAGCATGAGTTCAAAAGAAAGGTCAAACCTGGTGATATATTGTTCCAAGGGTGAGTAGCAGGAGGTCATTATCGGCTGGAGTGAAAGAGTCCAACTCATTAAGAGAGGGGGAAAATAGGCCCAGGCTTGTTTTTTATTTTGCAGAGGACTTAAATCAAACTCCTGTCATTCTGTTCAGAACAACAACCGATGATTACGACTTTGCTGCTAAGAGCTACCCCGTTTCTTTCACTATTGGTGATCAAAGAGACAAATCTGAAGATACCAGATTCACTAAAGCGATAAGTGTACTTAGGCTGGAATCAGGTTAAAGATTTAACCCCCTAGATAAATTTAGATGCAAAGCAGTTGTGAATCTGAATCGAGTCAAAGCATTTAAATAGATAAAGTTGTGATTGAGGCTATGTGACATTGGTGTTATCACTCATCGCTATCTTTCTCACTTATCATTAATTCCAGGTCAGTGATCTTACCCACTGCTCTGAGTTCATGAAGCGGCTATCCACAGCTCTGAGAGGGGTGCTTGGGGGAGCTGTGGGGGTTTAATCACAGTGTATCATGGCTGTTGTTTGAATTTTATTTCAGTCGCTAAATGGCTTTGAAAACGGCATAATGTGCTTTCTCCCCCTCAAGGCAGGATAATCGCCCACCTTATTTAATCATGGCCATGTCCAGTAATTTCCATATGTTTTCAGTTTAATTATTCTAAACGCAGTTTTCAATGGCAGCATGATGAGGTAAGTGCTGATAAAAATACCCCTTTTAACTGATTGTAGCTCTGCGGGTGGATTTGCATTATCTGGTGGGTGCCGTGTCCTGGGGGTGTGCTCACACATGCCCTCGCTCAGGACTCATTACTCACCCTAATTAGGAAATGTCCACTCAAGGCTCTTCCACCCTTACTCAGAGACACAATCTCACTATGGAAATACTTTGCAGAGGTGAAAGGTATCTACAAATCTAATCAAATCAATGTTTAAATCAAAGACACCAGCTAGCTCTACGATGTTGTAAGGCAGGCTAGTGTTGTCATCATTAACATCCAATTACTGACTAATACACAGTGTCCTTCAGACATATCCTTCAGATTCACTTGGAAAATCTTTGTCGAGATAAATGAAGCCCACGGGCATGCCCTATTTTTTACTCTCTGTTTGATAGCCAGAGGAGGAAAAATGCCTAATAATTTATTAAGCAGGTTGTCCTCAATAGAGGGAAATCATAATAACAAGAGTTGCAGTAAATCGACTCCTACCACCTTAACTTATGTTCAAGCTCAATAATATTCTGCATTTGCAGATTTTAACCACCGACATGAAATTTTTACTTTGTAACCCCTCATGTTATCGACAATAACTCCCCAGATTTCTCCAAACCCATCTATTTATTAGACTTCAAGGTTTAGGCTGTCTGTAGACTCAGTTTCTTTAGTGTGCACTGTGTTCCCACTTCACCTCTGAAGAAGTATAAATCTAGTGAGAACTGCTACTTTAAAAATCAAAGAAAGTACTCTCAACATAGAGCACTCGTCAGTGTGATATTAACTTCCATAAGTGCCCAATCTCTCCAGTGTTTTTTTTTTACGCTCAAGTGCTCTTTTAATGTAAATAACTCTTTATGCATTCATTAGATCTACAGAAATTCTTGTGGATCATGAAGGGGAAAGGACTATGAGGTTCAGGGGAAAGGGTTGGGAGAGCCTGTCTGATTGTCACGACAGAGAGGAGCTTTTTAAACTGATACACTGGTATGATTTCATCAACAGAGTGTCACAGGGTTTTATATGAGAAGCCAATCAGGATGTGTCTGGTGAGTACTCTGGGTTTGGTCATTGTGACTCCGGGGTACTGTGGCCAAGTCAACCGTTTTCATGATGAACGATAGGTCACAGTGCTGAGAGTCAGTGGAACATAATGTCAGTTTAAATGTTGCCACACAGCTTTCTCCACCAGTGGCAGAGCTCTACAGGGAGCAGAGGTAAAGGTTATTCTACTATGATTAGGGGTCGAAGGTGTGAGTATGATTGTGTGGAGCGGATAAATGCCTTCCACAATATCGAGCTCCACTTCTGGAGATGGTTTCAATCAAGTTTAAACAGCAGCAGCAAAGAAAAGCTTAAATATGCTAAAATTCTGAGGCAATTTTTTTCAGCTTATGCCAGACAAAAATATATGTAGAACACACCATTCAAATGTATTTACAGCACTGTACATTAAGATAGACCGTTTTGTTTGATTGTTAGTCAAAAGTGTTATGCCTGCTGATACGGCTGGCTGTCTATTAAATTATATCTAATAATGGCACAAGAGCACTGATCACAACTTCCAAGTTCAATAGATCACTTCACAGAATGGGACTTGGCTAACTACAACAATAATTAGTTACTACTAAAGTAGCAATTACCATCTTCATTTCCTTTTGATCTGTTATAATCGTATCCTTCAGGATTTTGTATAAATAAATGAGTGAGTGCATCAATTAACTTTGTGGAGTTCTTAATAAATATACTAATAAATTAATAATTTAAGGAGGAAATGACAAAAAACAAGTGTTCATGCCAGTGATTGAATGAGTCACAGCCTATTGTTACCTACAAAACGGGCATTGGCTTTAGCATGTGGACAGCCTGTTTCTCCTTCTGAAGTGGATGTATCTTTTCTTCATTTGTGCACCAATCAGATGATGATATTCCTCACAGGTAAATTTCTCTTTTTGGAGTGTGGGCAGAAGGGGAGGTGGGCGGGAACTCAGAGGCAACGCTCAGGGGCATCTCCTCTAAGGGGCAGTCCTGACTGGCGTCGTGACCACTGTTGGAATAGGCACTGCGGGAGGGCGGAAGGCGCGACCGGTGCTCCTCGCCACCCAGCCTGGCGCTCCCGTTAGCCAGGCGTCCCAGGCTCCCTCTCTCCTGGTAAGGCACGAAGGTGGAGAGTTTCGGGGGGTTCCTGGTCTTGCGTACGGGGGAGGGATGCCCGGGCATCCAGCAGGCGTCTGAGTGGCCCAATTCACTGCACTCGGTTGTGCAGTTTCCGGTCATCGCCACATCAGGGATGGAGCGGATATCTGTGGGCAGGAGAGGGAGAAAGCAGCGACATCAGAGACAACTTCATGGTGATAAACATCAGAAGAACATTCATAAAAAAGTTGTAAAATGGCATTTTTGAACAGAAATGGTGTCATCTGAAACACCCCATGAAACCCACCCCCCTCCTTGATGTCTTTGCAGCTGTTGCTAAGCAGTCAGCAGCAGTTGCTATGTAGCTGTTGCTATGCACTGTGTAATGAGCACTACTGTGTGTGTAGTCCACTAGCCGATGTGATACATTCACGAGATGGCATGCTGTGTCTGTGTCATTTAGAAGTATCCAACAGCAGTTTGTCTGGTATGTTTGTAATATATCTTTGTATTGTTAACACTTTCAACACATCATGCATTATTTCCATCACATGTGATCTGTATTCTGTAAAGGCTGCTCCACTTAAGTGTACACATAAAAAAGACAGCAAGAATGGACAAAATACTGGAACAGACACACATAATGTATGTGTTTGGTTACAGAGTGAATGGCTGCATCCCTTTGGGCAAAACCATTGTTGAATGAGTTATTGATTGACAGTGCTGAAATGAGTTCCCTGCCCTTGATTATCATCCATTTTTTATTCAACTGTTCCTAATTAAATAAATGGGTCCATGACCCAGTGACCTCATTTAAATGTACAAGCTGTTAAAGCTCCAAAATAAGTTTGCTCCAGCTATCACTCTAGAGTATGCCATGGTTTCTCAAAGTAAAACTGCATTGAGGAACCCATGTATTTGTTTACCAGATATGTGCAGCTGGCATCTAATAGACTTGTTAAGCAGCCCACCTGTTGACAAGCTAAACACACAGCCCAGATTTAATGGAAAATACCACTCAATTTATCTTTGTTATCCCTTCAGACTCTCAGAGAAGAGAAGAGCAGACAACTAAGATCTGTGAGTCTGCGATGCCACCCCCATGTAAACTTTTGATTGCCGTGATAAATGCATTACTGTAATGCCTCGACGCTGTCCACACCATGAAAGAACACGTCCATCACAGTCGCTACACGCAGGACAGTGTGTGAAAGAGAGTAAATGTATTCGTAGGGAAAGCGGAGGGCTCAGAGCTGCACACACAACTGAGCAGAAAGATGTTGCAGCATGTGAATGATGCAACCACAAGAGATGACGTATTAGAGACAGTAGTGAGAGTTCACAGCTAATAGAGCAAATGCCACCTTGACAGTAAGCCTATGAGACGTACCATCAGTATTGTACTCATGACCAGTGGCAAGATAATTATCCCACAAAATGTCAGACCTCTGGGGCTGAAAAACTGCATCTGGTCCACCAAGACTTCAATCAATCAAAAGCCAGCGAGACAGTCTGTGTGATGGCGTGGCACGATTTAAGACTTTAAACTGGTGAATAAAAAGCAGTGGAAGGTATTTGTTCTTTTTTTTAAATTTCCCTCATTTATGTCGACAATATTCATTTACCATGGGTAGTAATCCATATACAAGTATCCCATTGTTTATTAAAGAATGCATAGCTCGATCTATTGTTGCCGTTAATCTCATTGTTCCAATAATCCTAAATTGCCAGATGTTTAGGCTATTTAATACATTTACTTTACAATTGAGGAACGTTCTATTCATGCTTAATTATATCATTGTGCTTAAGTGGCAAATTCTCCTCTCTGTTTACAAGGCCAATGTCAATGATTCTTTTCAAATGAATGGACTACATTTTTATGCCTGATTAGGAAAGAAGAAGCAGAATTTGGAGCTCTAAGAAAAGACAAAGCAAGCGAGGCGAGAGTGTGCCTGTGTGCACCGCCTCATGCATGATGATTGGAGTTTCATTTTCTCAGCTTCGCTAAGAGCGTTGTCTGTATGCATCACTGCAGTGAAATGGACTCTTGATACAAAAGATGTTCATGGGAAAAGAGTTGGGGAGAGGGTTGAGGAGTACGCTTCTAAGCACAAGCACAGTCGTGTAGGCATCTACTCCAAAAGGATTTCACACTTGATTAAAACCTCTCCACAGCTTCCAGGAGGTTTATGCCACACCAAGCGCCCTTGTGTAAAATTCTGTGTTGCTCCACAACTAAGAGTCAGTGTGCGGGTGCATTCACACAGGTTTTCTAAAACACTTTACATGCCACAATTGGACATGTTTCGGTCTTTAGAAATTAGAAATGACTAGTATATGTGTGCATGTTAAAGGGCTTATGAATGACATGCCACGATAACCCAGAATTTTGCATTTTCTTATTTTAAAAAAGGGCTAATCACCTTAAGTTTATGCACACCTGAGGGGAAGAAAGGCAAAGATGTAGTGAGAAAAGATGGATGATTGAACTTTTTGATTTAGTATCATCAGGCGATAATTTATCAACTATAATTTTAGATATACAATACATAATAACACAAATTTCACGTTATCAGCTGATGATTTAACGATACCTATACCATTCCTACACACAGGTAGCCAGACACAATTGTGTCCCATATTTGCCTGTTTAATGTATAATTTTTATTTAACCCATTCATATTTACAAAAGAAGGAATAAAAGACATAAAGGTTAACACTGATTGCCACATCCGCACTGACTGTCGGGATGGTAATTGACTTTAGGTCGACTGTGTTTTTAGAAAATATAATTTGGACTTAATGTAATGAAATGGCAGTTAAAAGAAAACATGTAATTCAAAATGATGGCATGCACCAATGACAGGAATTAAAGCACATTCTGAACCATGCTCATCATCATCAGGGGCCAGAAAATCAGCAATGACAGCTAAATACGCCGTCTAGCTTGCCAAACCCTGCCATTTTCTTCCAACAGTGCCAAAGCAGATATCGCACACCATCATCAGAGAACATAGATGCTTTAATGCAAGCTATTTCAGTCAGCCATTACCTTGTCTGTTAGTGTTTCATCAAAATGTTATATGGTTTTATTTATAAAGTAGCTCTGACATGTTGTCTGTTCTTAATAGACAATTTAACAAATGAGAGGTGTATATTCATCTGTGACCTGTCGTGTTGGAGTAATTGGCGCTGCATGCTTTCATTAGCGTTTTATAGTGTATATAATGTTCTTTTACACATGTCAGATCAAAAATAAATGTCCACATGTGAAAATAATGAATTGGTTATCATATAGTAATTGGCAGCATGCTATGATAGGGTGTATTGTTTGTGAAAACACAACGCCTTATATTTGCTTGCTCTGACCTTTTTTCACACTCAAATCTATCTACAAAATAAAATCAATGCTGATAATTGTACTTTTGTGTCTGCCTTTTGCTGTGGCTGTTAGCCATCTGTAGCTGTAGTACCCACTTACAGTGTGGCACAATAACGTCCGCTCTGCACATCAAAACACACTCCCACACTCAGTTGAAACGATCATTGTTGGAATATTTGCTGGACATGATGAAGCAAATGAGTCAAACACTGGGTTAAAGAGCAGACAAAGTCACTGTGGGAAAATGGGTTTGTTCTCACCCACTCAGGCCTGTTTTTTTTTTTTTTTTGCTGTACCTATACCTGAAATAAATCTGCTCACAGTCTGGAACAAACCCTTTAGAGTTTATAGTCTTGTAAGTCATGGATGGAGAACCAAGGTGGACAATGGAGGACAGATGGGCAAACCACAGCACGATTATGCCAGTGGCTGGAACAGACTGACTGGATTTAGAGAGCTTGTGATTTGGTTTTGAGGAGCAGTGACTCAATGACATTTCTGACTCTCTGCACAGCAGAATTCTTTTCCTCTAGACTTGGAGATAGATTGCACCTGTAGCTTTCTCCTTTTATATTGGGTCGGCCCCATCTGCTTCCTTAAAGCAATATCATAAAAAAAAAAGAAAAACAGTAATTTCCACCTTTTTTCACCTTCAGTACCTCATCACCGACTCACAGTGAACCTTAGCAAAGCTTCTAACAGCACCTCCACTGCAGTAGCATAACATGCACTCCACAGTGCAGTTACAGAGTGGGGGTACACACAGAGCTTAACCCCCCGGCTGACAGATACATGTGAGGGGTGGGTTTGCATGCTGCTTGCATCAGGGTGCCAGTGGGAGGTGTTGAGTGTCTGAGGCAGGCTTCCTCATCGTCTGATCCCCTGCCCACGGGCATGGGGGAAGCTGCCTCTTCCTGAGATTTCACACTGCTACTCTCTGTTTGATTGCAAATGCTGCCTCTCCCCACCGGCTGCTTTCCAGCGTGTGCGCCACACCGTTATGATCGATGACGAACAAATATGAGAGACCCACAGCTCATAGAGGGATAACGGGGAAAAAACAGCTACTCGTTTGGGAGTGCGTGAGTGATATTAATGGTATATTTGTGATCCCAGCAAAACAGTTTATGTGGTAAATGACTAAAAAGTTCCAAGAAACAAAAGGAGAAAGAAATATCCCACAAGTGAACAGACATTAGTGTCTGGTGCTGGCTATCAGTGTAATAACTGGGTGTGAATGTATTCTGTGGTTGTCATACTCTGTGAAGAAAAACAACAAGAAACCAGGGTTTTGTATTTCTTTCGCTGTGACATGTCAAGTCTTGTTATTCAAGTGTTCAGAACAGTTTCTCACAGTAAGCAGAAGCTACCAGAAACAGTCTTTTTTTCCTCCAGAGGGAAGCATTTTTAACAGAAGGAAACTTGCTACAAGCACACAAACATAGTGTTGACGTGCACATTTTCCTTGCTTATTGTAATGGAATACAAAAGAACAACGGTGGAGCTTGTAACCTCAGACATGCACTTTCACATCTACCAGCAAAATTAGAATATGTAGGCTTGAAGGCTTTGTCACCTTACCTCTACAGAAAGTGACATGTTAGATAAGGCTGCAGTTAACCATTTAGTTACAACACCACAACTCTCATTCTGTAAATAATTGGTGTGCGTGGTGTGTGTGCAACAGTTCACATACACAGCATGCCCTGCTTTTATAGACAGCATTGTTGAAAAAGTTTGTTTTGTGTGAATACAGGTAGTGAATCCACAATAACAAGTCAGACTGCATGACAGTCAATATAGGAAAATAACCCGACTTCTCACTTGATTTATTACCACAGTTAAGATTCACAATTCGTTTTTACCCTTGCAATTTCTATACGTCTTATTACAGCACAATGTTTATTTAGTGAATTATAGACCCATTTTAAGTAAAATACATAGTTAAGCAGGTTATGCTTTTGGGCGGGGCTAACTTTGGTCTCACAGTGTGCTTTCACTTCAAAGCTAATGAAATATTTTGGTTGCTAAAAATTGTTCAGAGCTTTGTTCGGCCAACGCACATTTTAAGGAGTCAGCTGTTCATTTTGAGTAACGGATGGCCCTTCCTAACCAAACTAGGGCTAGCAATATCTGATGCAGCCTGATCTGTTGTTTGTGCAGTGTTCGCAAAAAAACAAAACAAGGTGGTGACAGCCACCATATCAAGGCTTCAAAACCATAAAACCAATCAGTGACTAAACGGAGGCTACCACCATCATTTTCACCATCGTTTAGGAATGAAACTGCCCACAACAAAGTCTGTGGATTATCTTGACTAACTGGGTCATAATATTTGCTGTTGGGTTTCTTCATTTGTTTGATTGTTCATAGGTTTTTGTTGCTTTGAGCACACAAGCAAAGTGACATAAAGTTGCATTATAATCGCAAGAAGGCAGACAGTTCTATGGCCAATATTTCCAACAATCAGCAACTTGCATCAAATAATCAAGATGAAAAAAGCTGGACAGGTAAGACAAAAAAATTTACTTGGGGATGAACTGTCCCTTTAAAAGTTTTGGTTTATCACACTGCAAAAAAAGAAAAGTTGGGTGAACTCAAAATTTGAAGGCAACAAACTTCGATAAAATTTTAAGTTGGACAATTAAACTAAATATTTTAAGTTTTGTTTTTGAGTCTGCTCAAAATTCAGATTTTTGTCAGCTTAACTGTAAGTTATAACTTATAGTTTTACATTGTAATAACTCCTGACTCCTGCTAACTTCTGCAATGTGCTGAATTGGCACGATTTTAACACCGCTATGAAATGTCAGCTAATGTTGCGACCACAATGTTGAGATAGCATTGATACGCTAAGGCTACTCTTGTAGCTGTAACAAGCAGCACCGCTAGCATCAATTAGCCGCTAGCATCAGTTAGCCGCTAGCTTTCGCTAATGACCGAATTTCACCGATTTCCCTCATTTCACAACAAAGAAATAAGAGTTAGCAGAACTATTGTCCCTTGTTGTGAACCCTGACTTAAAGATATAAGTAATAACAACTCACAAACTTGTTTTTGGGCATACAAATGGCTTCCTTTGTTGTGCTAACTTACATTTTTGCCCTAAATGTCAATAATTGATATTTCCAAGTTGTACCAACTTAAATCACTGTTTTAGGCCAAATAAATATAAGTTGGCTTTTTTGCAGTGCAGGCTTATAAGTACTCTAGTCCACAGAAAGTAATGCCAGGATGAGAGTTGGTATTTATGTTTAAGGAAACAGGTTTGAATTCTCGGCTTCCTGCTGAGGCGAGCCTCTCGCTGACAAAGGCTGAGGAGTGGACATGTCGGCCAGAGGCACGTCAGGAGGAGCCGCTGTAGATGGTTCAGTGGGTGATGCTACACCTCCTGTCAGTTCTCTCACCATCCACCATTTTGTCTTACAGTTCCTCTATTTGAAGACTGCCTTTCGTATCACTGCATTTGACAAAGCCTTAGCACCTGCTGACAGATCACGCTATGCACCAGCTCCTCCAATTGAGAAGTTGATATGCGGTGTGATATGTCAACCAATACTAAGGCTTTGTCAAACTGTGACAAACATAAAGCATCTCCAGATAAAATAGATTCAAAACATTGGTGGAGGACAGGGAGGAAACGGTTCTAAATGATGATGTAGTTGCTTTTGTGAGTAATATAATCGTTTCTCTGTTGGTGTGCAGAGGTGTTTGTGAAATGCTTGTGTGGAGAACAGCTTCATGCCTCTGCCCACAACAATATGTTTGGCTTGCTGGCCAATTACTGACTGGAAATTGCATTCTGAACCTTGACAACACAATATTGATCTGCAGCAGCTGCCAATGCAAAAAAAAAAATAAATAAATAAATAAACAAGAACAAATTATTTATCACAAGCATAGGAGATTTAGGTTTATGATTATTATATAAGTCTAGTTCACAGTTTTATGACTATTATTCAATTGACTCAGTTCAAACAATACCTTTCGTTTTTTTTCTGTAGGTCTGTAAGTGGAACTGCAAGGAAAAAAATAATAAATACAAATAGGTCTCCAGATAATCCATCAAATCATTTGCATTAACACATTATACAACATACAGTAGGTCTTGACCATAGACCTGCTGTTACACCCATCAATGCTGCCCTAAGGGAGAAAAGATGCCAACATCGTTTTGCTTAAATCTTTTATTAGTGCAGTCAGCTTGGATAATAAACAGCAGCCCCCTATATGCTGTATCCAATCTCATATTCATGCAGAGAGGGCTTCAGGGAGAGTTGAATGTGCATGTTGAGTTTGAAAGGCATTAGTTAGACATCAGTGCCTAAATTTAGAAATTTGCATTTGTTCTTTAGGCCAATACAGGTATTTTATTAATGATGCATTTAAATCTTTATCACGGGCTGCGCCACCGTTGATGCAGGGTGTAATACTAAACACAGGGAAGCTGATTAGGATTAATACACAGCCACTGCTTTATGCATGTTCAGTTTGATGTAAACACAGTTTAAAGTAATATACATGGATGATATTAATCCTCTGGCATAGGGTTTTAAAATGTAATAATCGTTTTTACACTCTAACAACATGTTAGATGGAATAATCAAGGGCACTACTCCATTTAGCTGTCATAGGTTTACAGGAAACAGAATTTGTAAAAGGTTACTAACTTGTATAATGCTATCATATCTTTATGTTATAACCTGCTTGCATAATTACATTTCGGCCCACTCTGCTGCTCCTTCTTCCTTTCACTCCTGAAATAGGAAACCTCACATTTCCTATTCACTTTTCTGTGCAATTTAATTAGAAATGCTCAAAGAAATGTAGACTAAATCCCTGTGGTGTGGGGTTGTGACTGGACGCTCAATAGGCTGATGTTTTTTTCTTCTTTGTGGCACAAAGTGTAACTCCATTACAAATTCTGCACAGGTCAAGGAAGCTTAACCAAACTTGTTTAGTAAATGTTAAGAATACATTTCTATTGGAACAATTTGATTGAACTCTGCTTTGCTCAGTTCTGCTGTGAGTGGACGTGTTTGTCTACAAGCAGCAGAAGTCTGCCTCTGATGCAGATGAGCAGATAAAAAAAAAAGAAATGCAAGATTTCAGTTGGTTTAATAATTGGTGACAGCACTGAGGTTGGAAGTGAAGATGGAGGTGAGAAAAAAAATGCCAAAAATACGTTTTTGTGAGGTTTATGACTGATTTAATGAAAACTATTGTCATGATAATTAGACAGACCGTTTTATCGACCTACCCTTCTCTGATTACTGTGTGACATTTACTTGAAGAGTCACTTGTCTATTCCTGTCTCACACCCAAACGTTCTTTCTTTCTTCTTCTTGTCTGAATGTCTCTTTCTTGGTCCCTGCCTTTGAAGCTTTCTTCCTGCTTTAGGCTTTCACATTTGCACTCTTTGGCCCTTTCTACCACGGTGGCAGCGCTCCATGGCCTCATCCTAGCAGGTAGGAGATGTTTCATTTTGCAATAGCAGAAAAAGAAACATTCAGTCTTACTGTCTCTTGCATTTAAGCTGTTTATTTCCTTGAACCGAATTTTCCTAGAAACACTTACTGTAATGGGCTTTTTTGCTCAGGTCTCAATATGTTACTGTTGTGCTTTTATCTTTGTTTGCCGCCCACACACTAACCTGTCTCTAAGAGCCTCCATTTAACCCATCACAGATTCATTTTCTTGTTTTCAGTATAAAATGCATTTTCTTTTGTGAGTGAGAAAGAGTGGGAAAATATTCCTATATACAATATCCAATATGTTGACTGGCTTTTACTGGTTCTATATTCAAATCATACAAAATAATGTGAATATAACTCACAGCAATTTTCTTCTCATCAATGAGAAAATCAAAGACTTCCTTACATGTGATCTACAGCTCTAATTATCAAAGAGGGAATTATTTTCTTCTCAGGATTTTCCCCTGGAGTTAATTCCTATGCACCACTTTCATGCTCACTATCTTTCACTCATTGATCTTATTGACATGTTAAACGGATGTCTTCCATTTGTTGTTTGCCTTCCCCTTTCGATCAAGATGTCATCTCTTTGCTAATCTTCCTTTGATTTCCTCAGTCTGCAAGTGAGATGTGGTTAACTAGGGAGAGGTAAAAGAAAATAGAAATGAAATGCAGAAAACAGTTTCAAAGATTTTTTTACTCTGTAGTGACATTCTCAACATTTTTTCCACATCTTGAGGCTACATAGCCTATGGCCATGGTTGTTCCTGAACAACTTTTATCATTTGATCATACATCATATCCTTAAACCAGAAACCAAGTGGTCAGGCTGGCATCAGAGTTGTCCTACATGTGGTCTGGATGAAGTCCAGGCAAAATGCATGTATCGACCCACATGATACAAATATTTGAACTGTTTTATTAAAATCTCTGTTTATCATTACCAGAGTCACAGAAGGCACATCATTTTAACCCTCTGGAGTCCATCTATTTATATTTATTTACAGTAATGACTTTATTTATATATGATATGTAGACAAGCTGAGAAAGCCAGTGGAAAGTGCAATCATAGGAGCTTTCACAGTGTGCCATTTACGTGTCTAGACCATTTTTTAAAATGTGAACTTTCTTTCTACAATGAAAACTATTACTATTTTTAGTTTACATGCAAATAGACTGTTTTGTAGTTTTATTATTTATTATTTTTTCTGCTTTTTTGTGTGTGTATAAATGGTAAAAAATAGTACATTTCCATAGACACCTTTGTCTTTTCTTTGTATTTTTGGTTCCTGGCAGCTTTATACTTTGCTAATTCAAATACAATGAAAAATCTGACTGATAGCCAAGTTTGTGTGGAGAAAAAGGAGCCATGCATGTGATGTAAGGACAGACTGAAAGATGCTAAACACAGACAGAAATTAATGCATAGGAAGTTGACAAATTTGAACCAAAATCTCCTGGACTTCAGAGGTTTAATGCAAAGTATGGAAAAACACCAACATTATCTCACAAAATCCGATCTTTAGAATTGTGTACGCAGTCCATGCGGCAGCTAAATAACGACCCTGAAGAGGCGAAGCTTTATTTGACCGTTTACTGTAGATAGAGAGTTGCTGCATGACTGACAATTCTCTGGGAAAGTCAAAATACTAACCCAGTCAGACGGAAAGCTCTGTTCCCACAATGCTCTGAACAATACAGCTATGTGTTTGGAGCCGGACAATTCAAATTTATAACATGATGAAATATGAAAATTGCCTTTTGTGTAGCAGAGAGGCAAAAATGAAAAGAGCAGCAGCCATCTCCCAAAGCTGCTCTACCCTTCTATACCCTCTGCCAGGAGATAGTTTTTCTGACAAGGCTTTCATTAAGGCTAGGGGGAAAAAATCAAATGGCATCACAAGACTGATTGAATATATAATTATTAAAGGAAACTGCACATTTCTGTCTTTAAATATGGACTTGAAGAGAAACGCAAAACACAGAAGGCAGCAGGGGGTCATCATATCGGCTTTTAAGGCCAGCGTGATTCCACCCTCCCCTGTTGTTCCTTACTGATCAATTGCATTCAGCTGCTTGCGTTTGATTGACTCTTACAAGCTTTGGCATGCTGGATAAGAGTCAATGTTCATGTCCTTTGATGTTGTTGAACCCCTCGAACAAAAATGATAATCTAACGCAACAACACAGTTGACCTAATATCTGCTCGGATATGGGTGTAAATGTGGCGGGGAGGCAGGAACACTTGGGCATAACTGCAAGTATTTTGGTTAATTGAATGAAGACCACACCTGCACTTTAGTGCTGCCTTGTGTATTAAAGGGGCATTAAAGCGGCAATATAAATGTTTTATCACATTAAAATAACATAAATGGACAGGACATTCACTACATCACGAGATAATAAAATGAAAATTTAATGAACTGGTGGGTAAATTAGGTCATGTACACAGTGCAGTAGCTTGGGTCTGTCTGTGACCCTTGGTGTGCTCCGTAAAAACGCCATGTTCGCCTGAAATGTGGAGACTTTTTAATGATATTTTTTGATAATGTTGGCCGTATCTACTCTTCCTTTGTGCCACGTGACTGTGGCTTGTGGTGAGTTAGATTTGGGCTATCAAGTGCAAAGGAGCCTTTGCAATAACAACAATGAAGTGGGAAAACAGGAAGAGAAGGGAAAAAAGACATACAGCAAATGCACAACAAGAGTAAACATTGCTGTTGCTTTTTTTATTAAAGTGGCTGCACTCGCCATCTGTTTTTTCAGTGCCTGTGGTGGCTGCCTGTTTGATGGGTACCTCATCTCCAGGCTAGATACTGTTTCAAAGTAGACAGCTCATCAAGATGAGTGACAAGTGTTGGACCTTGCGACATGACCATCTGAGATAGAGTTAGCCAACGGGAAAGTGAAGAAAATTGTATAATTGCTGTAAGTAAAATGGCAATTTGTGGCGACCAAGAAATGCAAAGATCTACACGTCTCTGTTACAGCTCTGCAGCTTGGAACAGGCAGTAAGCTGTCACAATTGTACAATGTAGTCAAGTAGGCTCTCTAATTAGAGCAGAGATCCAGCAGAAATGCACAGCGGAAACAAGCTGCATCATGCAAAATTCTGTCAGAATTACTTTACTTTTGGCTTCAGAACAAGGGATAGCAGGAGCCAGAGATTGAGTTTTAAAGTGACATTTCAAAGCCAGAAAATGCTAGAACAGGTGAAGTTGTGGAACTAATGAAAACCCCTGTAAAAAACCCATAAAAATATTCAGTGCAATAGGGCAGTAAAATGTTAGTTATGTCACATTAAATGCAAAGCACTGTAACATGCTTGGCCGTGAGGTTAAGCAAGACAAATTCAAGTAATTTCTATTTAGCTTTAGGCATGTAGAATATCGACTGCATGATTTACCATGTTAACACGAAACCACAAATTAAGAATTGATCTTTTCACTACACAGATATTTCCATTTGTAAAAAAAGCAAAAAACAAGAACACACAACATACTGCTGCTTTCCATTTAGTGTGGAGATGACATTTTCAGTTCCACTGCATGTAGTCCTCACAGACTTTGTGAGGTCCTTGAACTGCAGTGAATTCTGAGATATCCTCAACTGACGGTACGAAAGCCTTAAAGCAAGAGCGGCTCCATTCCTCTGTAACTCACTGGAAATAAGGAAATGCATGTCAGAACCATACAGTACAATTCCAGTCCCTCAAGTGCCATCCATCATTGAAGGGCAGAACACTAGTTAGAGGGAGGTTCAGCGGCTCTCGGTCCCCATCACACTATGATGGAGAGATGACCCCCAGGGCCTTTCTCTGATGCCGGCTTGAGCTGCCCGACCAACTGAGGTTGAAGTGGATCTGGCCCCTAGCCAGCATCCCCTCCCCAAAGCACAGTGCTCTACCTGCTCTACGAATCACAACTGGGGTGAGACTGGGTAAGACCCACTGAGAGGAACAGAACACTACCACCTCTTTCTATTTCTGCCTCCATAATTATCCTTAAAGTTTCTACTCAGGGACCTGCCAGTGGACACTCAGCTAAAAGGAACGTCTCATATTGCCACAAGCTACACCCGGCTAATTAAGAAATTTTCTCCATGTGTCTTTATAAACTTGTACTTTCAAGCCTGCATTTACACACACATCACCACCTCCAAACCTGCTGCTTCAGCATGCTGTTGCCCAGACTCACTGGCGTGGCAAGAGCAAGCAGCGTGCTATCCAATTTTTGCCTAAGTACAGAGAGCCATCCACTTTTGTTAGAGTAATACATGAGCACATCTAAAGCTTAGGGATACTGGCTTAGGCATACTGGCTCACTCATTCATTTTACAAGCTTAGTGCTAAAACCGGACATTTTCAGTGGCAGCATGGTGTTAAAAGCACTATTTATGGAACCTAATGTGCGCTTATATGTGTGAACTTTTCTTTCTGTGCATAATTCCGAACACTCATCTGGGTTTTCATCCATGTTATATACATGTGGATAAGAGCCGAGTTGCTTGTGTAGATCTAATGTAAAATGAAGAGGGCTGGGGATCTGTCCCTGGGAAATGTTGTAGAAATGTTCTGCTAAATCTCTGATCTATGATTTTTCATTTCTTACTATTTAAACTATTTTTTTTTTTATCATTGAACATACATTTCTCAGTTTTTCAGTATTTTCTCCTAGAGCATAGGCAATAACCAAATATAACAAAACCAAAGCAAATGCATATCCAAACTAAAATAACTACAGCCCAAATATGTTACAGGTTATGACAAAAACATGCTATTATCACAAAGTCTTCCAGTCAGCTCAACATAATGATGAAATTATAGAGAAATCACTTTTAAGTGTAAAAAAAAAAGGTAATATGAAATTGAATGCAAGGAGCAGATAATTGGAATAATGGGACTTCCATTCTGGTTCTAGATTTCACATGTGGCTGCAATCTCTGCAACACAATAATATGTCACTTCACTCAGCCAATTACAGACTTTGCTGCAGTTAATGGTCTGAGCTGTGATACCATGTCTCTTCTCTCACATGGCCCCCTTCAAAGGTCTGGCCTGTCTGCAGTCATTGTAATGTGTAATGTGTGCAACCAAAGTTTGAGATGAGTGTGTAGGTCTCATTGTTAGTGATCACACAAGCGAAAGCACATTTTTGGATTCAAATTGGGCGAAGTGAAATCTAGACACATTCAAAACTGTGACGTGTTGACACATCATCAGTTCCATTTTGAATTCAGCTGCATTCTCCCATAAAGTCATTTGTAAAAGGGCCATAGTTAACCATTGTCCACGGTGTCAAAGCCTAATCCAGGTTATAGGGTTTAATTCTGCTCCAGTTGGGCTCTTCCAGTGACCTATTTGCTGCAACATAAAATTACAAACAATTGGGGGTAACAAACAGCAGCAGCTGATGTGAGCAGAGCATAATGCGTGTGCTAGAATGAGTTTGGGATTATAAGCGTATTACTCATGACAACTTGCCTCAGGGGACCACTTGTAAGGGCTTTTTTTCCACAGAAGCTTCCACAAAACTGCCAGTCCCATGACCCGTCCCTGCTCGGGTGGTTGTGGCTCCACAGCAGTGGCTGGCATAGACCGATGTGCTGGTACAGGCTGGCGTGGTCTACTCCACTCCACTCAATAGTACTAACAGGCAGGGACTCTGACAAGGCACAATGACATCTGTCTGAGGAAAACCACATCCCTGCATCAGCACACTATACTGGCACCAGGCTATGAGCCCAAGCTGGCACCATAAGACAAACAAGCCCCATCAGGCTGACGATCTGCCTCTCTGTCTGCACAACGTCTTCCTCCACATCTTTCTTTGTTTAAAATGTTTCTCATGCTTTGTACACAAACAAGCCACAAACCAAATATTCACAGGGAGCACATGATGTTAAAGCAGTGATGGCTAAAACTGTGGTACCCTGTATGAAACTGATATGGCAAGCATTGAAAGCAGAGGAAAATCCCTGACGACAGGATATTTAAAAAAAAAAAACAGATATACGGGGCTACATGCATCAACTGAGAGATCTAAGGCAGCAAAATCAGACAGCATTACTGAAGAACCTCATTATCATGCAAATGCCATTTATTCCATTTTATCTCACCCTTCTCAATAGCCCATATGGCAGTGAGTCCGAACAGTGGAAGACACAGGGAGACCTCACGCTGGGCAACCGGCCACATCAAAAATTCCTCCATCTGTGGTCAATTGAGTTTGAGTGTGTGTGTGTGTGTGTGTGTGTGTGTGTGTGTGTACACGCTGGTACCAGTCTTCAATCCACCTGTGTCCTATCGGTGCTAGCCCTCATATCACAGCCAAGACGCCTAACCACTGATCCCCAGAAGAGTGATTATTGTCTAGGTTGGACTGGACATGACGGGATTGCTGGTCAAACTTGTGTCCTAAGAAGAACGAAGAGGCCTGTAACAGGTCCCGGATGGCTCATGCCCAGGGTTAAATAATTTCAGTAATGTGTCTTCAGGGGCCCGATGCCTAAACGATGTGTACGCACAAAGACTGCTCCTTTTAGCAGGCACCGGGCACATGCATGGTTAAACCTGATAACAAAATATTACTGTCAGGTTTTTGATTGTCCTTTAGTGCTATTATTTTTAAGGCTGCAGTGTTTGGCAAAATGTTAATCAAAGATGCATTAATAAAAAAATGTAATCTCCATGTTAAAGATCATTTCAGTTTATTCTTAACTGTGAAGCAATTTGTGAAATTGCAATTTGTTAAAAAGTTTTAACATTAATTCTATCTGTGAAACACTGATCTTCACTCTGATGTTTATTAATAATAATAATAATAATAATAACAATAATAATGATGAGATTTTAGCAAGATGATGGTTTGCAGGAAGGTGATGAATTAGTGGTAGGGACTCTACAAATAGCCACAGCCAAGTTTCATGACAGCTGCTGGCATGGCACATATGACACAGTCAGTGAAATTACACTTTTTGCAAAGCAAGTTTGAGGGCATTTCTTTGTCCATTAATTGCTCGCTGTGGGTGTGGAAATTAGGCATATGCATATCTCTGTATCTTTGTACACAGTTTCAGTAGTGATTTTACACAAAGTTTAATGCATCTGGTCCCGGCTGTGTGCTGGGGCTCAAAATATGCTCAATGACTTGGGTTGATGTAGATAAAAAAAACAAAAAAAAACAACTGTCAGCAACAACTGATGGAATGGAACTTAAGAAACTTTGTAAAACAAAATGACAACAAGTCAAATGAAGGATCAAAGAATGAATGTTGACTCATATCATCAACATTAGCTAGATGAAATGCAAATGAATGCAATCTTCTGCAAATGTTTTTTTCATAAAATTCATAGTTTTTGATACTTTGGACTTGAAATATATGGAATGTAAATAGCAAAAGACACAAAATTATGCATTCTCCTTGTAAATTAATCAGCAATACTGTAAATCAATGTTACTGTTAGTGTCTTAGACACAGTGGGTGGACAGATGGGACAGACAGAGTCCGTCCTCGTTCTCTGATATTACTGTGGAGGACAAATCATACATCTTGACAGCAACCAGACATACACGATAAGCAGTTTTCATGCTGTCTAAAGCAATCAATTTAAAGAGAATTAAAGAGCTCAGTGATTATGATGAGAGTCTATTAAAACAAAATAGCACTGTAATCAAAGTGATTTAGAGATTCAGAGTGTGATGCAACTTCCTCCTATGCAAACAAATACATGCATGCATGCAGGTGCACACACACGTGCATCTAATAGATAAACATTTCTGATGAGGTTAACCAACAGTTGAGTGATGTGCACGCTACACGCGTGAACATAAGAGTAAAAAAAAATTCACATGGGAAACTGAAATGAAGTGCACTCTGATAAAGCCTGAAGACAAGAATTATAAAAAAAATGGGGGGAGGGAGCAGCTGCTCAGGCATACGAAAAAAGGAACTCCAGAAATTAATTGCGGCAGATCAGGCAGCACACATGTCATATATCAGAAATTTTATTACTGTAGTTTGAATCGACTCTTAATTCCAAAGCCAAGAAGCATGAGGGAATATGTTGATGTCTACTTTAGTGAACCAGAGACTGCCGCAGACCACACACTCCCTTTCCTCTCTGCCACCCAGTCCAATAAACCAAGGTCATAGTACTTTAGTCTAAAAAATCTTTAAAAGGCAGCAAACTTAGATCATTAAAACATTCAACATGAATTCCACCAACTTATATAAATCTGACATTAATATAATTAGACTCTTACCATATAACCTTATTTTTTTGAGAGGTAGGGGTGGACAGGGTATATTCAGGGGTTGATAAAGATCAGAAGTACAATCCCAATTGCCTCTGAAAGCAATTATTGTTAATATCAGATGCTGTGAATGATGAAACTGCATGGACCAGGCTGCAGTCACACTGGAATGCTCACCAAGCACAGCTTGTACTAGTAACATACAGCAAAGGTCTGACTGACACCATACTTTCCAAAAGTGGATCTAAAATAGATCATGAACTACATCATTCTCCACTGCAGGCCACTGACACTCTCACAATGTAAATTCACCACTGTCAAAGTTCAACTTGTATAACAAAAAACACATCCATGTCGATATTTCCGGGGCCCAGTGATGCAAAGGCTGACAGTCTGGGGTTCATATATTGCGTTTTATCCAACTTAAATGGAGTGACATATCGTGCTCACCTCCCCATTTTTTGCCTGTCACTCATTTGTACTGCAATGAATAAAGCTCTGCACCAGTACAACCTGTCACTCTGTCACTCAAATGCTTAAAAAAAGACTTCACGTCACGGTTCAGGTGGAGCTGGGGAGGAATTCCTCTGTCTCGTTTGATTTTTCTGTCTAATCCTTCATTTTATGTGGGCTCTTTGTTATCTCCCTGAAGTGGGAATCACATTTTAATTAGGTCTATCCTTGGTTAGCAGTTCATCTTCGCATCTCCCTGTCCTATGTACTCATCCTATGGGCTTTGCTTCCTTGTCAGAGACTCTTAGTCCCCGCTTCCTGTCACAATCTAACATCTCCCCCATCTTGTGCCATCTTTTCATCCTTTAACTGCTCCATCTCCACTCACAATCTTGCTCTCCTGCTGCTGACAACAAAGAGCGCCCTGTCTGACAAAACCTGTTTTCTGCAGATGGGAGAAACGCTATAATCAGCTACAAAAAAGAAAATGCACATATTACACCCTAAGTGCAAAGAGCAAATGGAAAAAGTCAGCTGTTGGCTCATGGTCTGTAAACAGCCAGCCTTTATATAGGGCGACTCAATCTACCTATTAAACAGAATGTTAAGCCATCCCTGACCGCTATGAGGCCAGAGGGAAAATCGCTATTGCCAAGAACTATCCTCTTCTGCACACCAACAACTTTGATTAATGGTGTCACTAATTGACATAAATACATAAACAAAAAACATTTGCAGTACAGATGAATAAGCTAGCTAATGAGATCCAACACAGTTGTCTAGTAAAGAGGCAACGCATCACAATGCTACTATACTAATAATAGAACTTTGTCATCTGCTGTTTTGGCACGACGGTGACACAATTTAGCCTTTGATCCTGGAACGTTCATGCAACTGGGAATGCTTGGGATTGAAATAGTTTCTTCTTCTCACTTAAATAAAAGACAGAAGTCTGTCTCTGCACTTGGAGTCAGTCTTATTGACAAAGGTATATTTGTGTCTTGTTCACTCACACTGTGACAAAGTGACTGTCGATGCTGATCAACAACACTATCCTTGCTGATACCTGCCCCATTTGTACGGGGCAGTAAAAGCCTTAAAATCCATATGCACAAAAAGCAGAACCGCACATGCTCTTGAGATAAAACCATACGTTAATACAACAAACTAATGATATACAAATATAAGGAGAAGGGCGAGACGTTCTTGGTGAACTATCACCATGTAAAAGTGTCTAATCCCGAGAGCGGTGCAATGCAAAATACCATAATGACTGGAAATGCACCATGTGAATCACTTATCACAGTGTGTTACAAGACAGGTAATGGATTATGTTTGGCAGCTTAAGGCGGCAAAATTATTATTATGATACACAGTTCACAGAATAGCAGTTACAGCTTTGGCTATGAGTTTTTATTAATATGGACCTATGCTGGGACCATCACTGTTCAGCCTGTGGATTGATTACTGTGGCTAAAAATTATAGCTCCTGCACACCTAAGCTGCAGTGTGTAACTTGGATGCAGCGAGCGGCAAAGAAATGCTTGGAGTAAACACAGTGTTTTCTGCACAGATGTCATGGTTCAGATTTATTTAGAGGGCAAATGCTCCATTAGTTGGGCTTTTTAATTAGCACACTTGTGAGAGAGGGTCATTAAGGATGTCTGACAGTGGACCTGCTGATGAGGAGGATGGAGACACTGCTAACTCCAGCCCTGATCCCGCACACACACACAAATGCCCACACATCCTCCCACACAAGCACAGATCTGCTTAAAAACCAATAACATTTCACACAGTCATCGACAAACACAGCAAGTCAACGTCACGGGTGCCACAACATTTCCACTCTAAAATGGCCACAGAGCACAACAACAAATCTCCCACAAATGTCTCCATCGCCAACAACAACCCCACACACACTCACACACACACACACACACACACACACACAAAAAGACCCTATTAGAGTAATTTACATTTAAATACATATTCATAGAGAACACGACAGAATGGAGGGGATTGTCAGCGTACCGTTTTCAGGGTGCTCGGTCTCTCCAATGCTGCCATCTGGAGTGGTTCTCTCATAGTGGTCTTCAGGCAGGGTCAGGGGTCCAATGCGAGGACCAGACGATGACTTACTGCTGGGAGTCTCTGATTCCTCCAAGCCGCTGTCATAGTAGCTGTGCTGAGAGGCGTCCTGCAGGTCCTGCACAGGGTTGGCGGTGGAGAAGGTCACTCGCCGATGGGGATGCTGGAAAAGAAAGACAACAAATGAATATCTTTGAAGCAGAAAAAGGATTTTTCAACTACACTTTTGTACACTTTGTACATTTTTGTTCCTTTTGTTCGATGGCTCCGTGGAGACGGCGAGCAGGTTGTACCGTAACTGTTTTAGGCTACCGTGTGGCCTTTTAAAATTCACTCTTCAAAAGTCAGAAAATAGTATTAAATATTAAACACTCTTAAATATTAAACAGTCTTTTGCACCGTTATTATTCTGCTGATATTATAGGGTAAAAATATATGAACATAGTGAGGACTTCAATTATAAGGGTGGGCGAATTAGCAGTTGCTGGAATTGAATACATGAACTATTGAAATATCCCATACTATCCCAAAAAAATACCTAAATATGGGGCTTGTGTTTAAATATGCTGAATGATACTGTCCTGTGTATGTACAATATAACAGGATGTACTGTCACATTTTGTCCCCACAGGTATAGACAGTGGGGACACAATGTGAAGGATTGTGCATTTTTATTTGTTATTCATTGTCCATCTTATCAGGAGCTCCAGATGGAGGTGAAGGTTCATGCACAGAAAAAAAACACAATGTACAAGTAACATTTACTAGTAAGAGCAAGTGTACAATATGTTTAAAAAAAAAAAAAAAAAAAAAAAAATATATATATATATATATATATATATATATATGTGTGTATATATATATATATATATATATATATATATATATATATATATATATATATAGTGAGGTATGGAGAACATTTCTATACATCTGTGAGGTCCTGGAAGCAAACGTAAAAAACAACAACAGTCTCATCCACAGAGATTGAAAACGTAAAAAGGATTATATTTTCTGTTATTGTCATTATTAGTCAGACAAAAGTTTCATTTTCTAAATCTTCCACTGCCAAATGAATTCTGATGACAATGATTGGTACACTAATCAGTGGCCCCTGTGAGCTACTTCCTATCTCCATATTTTAATATTTCCAGTTTCCAAAGCTTTTGATGTTTAACTGAGTGGAAAGCTAGACAATATTTCTGCGGTTTAACTAAAAAGGAATCCCAAGAAGATCTAAATAAGGCGAACAAAAAGAACAAAACAGAGCCGTGTGTGTGGAAATACCGTGTGTGACCGTCACTGTTTTGCCAGCATTTGAATATCATAAGATTCGATTTTGCCATTAGATACTGATGAGATTTGAATGAAATAATAAATGAATGAATGAAAATACGGATGATATCCTGAATTTGATAAGTTGAAGAGTAGCAGAGCAGCATATAATAAATCATTCAACATTGCACCCTTTATCAAATTGAATGGCTTGTAAATACAGTTAGGAGACCATTAAATTTCCTCTTCCCAAGATCAGTTTACTAATGGCTACTTACCACCGATCCACAACAGAAAGATGACTCCTTACAGTGCACGTGCCATCACACTCCTCCCCCACCCCCACACATGAGCACCTCTCGTAAAAGTCAGGAAAGCACTGATACAGCAGAACAGGCCTGCCTCTGCTGCACGAGTCAGCCCAGATCAATACCACGGGTCTGTGCTTTCTACCATTCAACCACTTTTCTGGCAAACAAATCCATGCTAGAAATCATTCGAACCATCAGCCTTTTAGTACATACACACCAGATATTGAGAAATGCTTTTAGAGCTTAGGTAAGTGCTATCAACACTGTGTTCTTAATGCTGTTAGCGGGCTTCAAAATGTTCCCAGAAACCTGTTCATCTCCCCATCATCTCAACCATTCACATTTTTCTCACTTCACAGATGCATCTCCTGCTCTTTCATCTAAATAATGATTATTTGAGTTCTGGGGTGCATCTTGTTTTTCTCTCTTCCAGCAGTGCTACTACATCGCTGCATCAATAAATCATAGATAGATATAGCATAAAAGCTGTCTTGGGCTTCATGGTTATTTGTAACATTAAATGTAACTTAAGCTAAATTTCTTACAAAAAGCACATTTATGTCTTTGTTTGTGATAGCAGTCTGTATGCTTGGTGCATAAATGAGAAAAGTCGACACTGAGTTTTGGACATTTGCATATTGTCTCTTCCTATTATTTGCTCTTTGATTGGTGCATCTACACACAATCAGTAAGTTAGAGCACACTAGACTCCACTTAACAGAAGTATCAATAGAGAAGCCATCCAAAACACCACACAATAGTGAGTTATTTCACTATTGTTTCTGTGATACTTCAATAAACTTGCTATTGATCAATGTGGCTGGACCAGACGTGATGTGTCTTAATGACGCATTTCTAAAATATGATTGGACGTCGCCGAAGCTCCACGACTGTTTAAATGTTAGGGGGCATTTAGTTGTTTAAATATGGATTCTTGCTTAAACTTCTCCTCAAGGCATCACTCCAGAGAGTCAGCATGTTTCCTGGGTATGATAACTAGCTAAGGCTGCAGAGAGATGGGAAATAGATTCTCCTTTTAGTCAGAGCACAAATCCTTTGCCAGGCCTTGGGGGCTGCAGGGATGCGGCAAGACGGAAGGATGGAAGGGGAGGCTGAGCAGGAGCGGGGAGTTGGTCAGGCAGACACGGACGGCGCTTTGGCTGGAGGGGACAAGCAGAAGGATTAGATTCTGGGAGACTGGAGGCGGAGAGAGGGGGATTGTTTGGGCATTGTGGAAGGAGTAAGAAGCTATGGGGCTGAGAATGAAAGAGGGGACATTTACGATGACATCCGAATTCATAACCCCATTTAGATTGGGCTAAAATGGCCTCATTTATATGCCTAATATTAAAATTCCAAAGCAGATGGCAAGATACAGCAGGATTCTGTCTTTACAAGGGAACCAAGACACATTTTAAAGTAGCAATAAACAGCAATCATCCACTCCGTACCTTGAGCTCCTGTAGCTCTTTAGAGACGCTTTTTTTTTCTGTCAGACTGCCAGAAATATTATATACAACCTACTGCCTCAGAATAATTTCTAGCCACACATGAATACAGCTGAATATTTCCACTGATATGCTAAAAAGACAGAAAGAGAAGCAGCCAGTTAGAGAACAATGTTGTTTCTTCTTCACGAGGTATTTCATGGTCAGATGTAAAAGGAAAAGTAATAATTACACTATCAATTGTGTGAATACATTTTTTATACAATGAGAAGTGAGCTCGTGGCTACTACATTAAAACTGAAAAATTAGCTGTTCTGACTGATGGCCTCAAGCTATTATATAGCAAATATATTTCCTATACCTCATCACCTCTGCCCTTAGTCAACTTTGAATAAGTATTCAACAGATTGTATGCACACTGTCACCTTGATAAAAGTTTCTCTTGTGGACAATAACAAAAAGAGACAAAGGTGTGTATCTCACAGCCATTAACCGCTAAATATTTCCCTTTTCTATAGAAGTTTTAGTCACATATAAAAAAGGCCTTGTTACAGAAAATAAACATTCTTTACGCACTCAGGCTCAGCAAGGAGAAAGGACCATTAAGTCTTTTGATGTGCTTGTATTTGCAGTTGTTGTGTAAGCTGAGCATAGTCGTTTTTAATTAACAAAACTATTGATGTAATACAAAAACTTCTGTAAGAAAAGACATTTGACTTCATAAGCCCTAAACTTTGTTCTCCCTCTCATCCTCTAATTGATTTGTCTGAGCCAACAAAAAATATAGGCACTCACATAATGTATACATCTAGTAGGGTGTGTGTGATATCTTATAAAATCTGACTTTATTTATATAAATTTAATGTAAAATTGTTACAAAAACATGTTTTAAACATTGTGAGCTGGAACTACTTGGTTAGGGTTAGGCAACAAAACTACTTGGTGAAGGTTAGGGAAAAAGAACAAGGCTTAGGTTAAAATAACTACTTTCAAACACTGTAAGAGAAAACCTGTTGTTTTAACGGTAAAAACGGCAGCTGCAGGTTGCCAGAACTTTACCGTAATAAATACGGTAGAGATTTTTTAAATATTACGGTAAAAAGATATTGGCACTGTTGATTTCACGTTTAAGATTGCCATTTTGTTCAATTTTTTAATGTATAAATAAAACTTTTTTCCATCAAAAGAAACGCTGTTTTGCCATATAACTGACAAGAAAATACTTTTTATTAATGCCGCATAAATTAAAGATTTTACCATTAAATATTACAGTATATTTTGGTTAGTGATATGGTGTTTAGTACATTTAACAGTGAGAAAAAGTTTTTTTTTTTACAAAATATAAATACATATATTTATTATAGATAGATATATTACATTAAATACATATAACAATGTATTTTACAGTGGAGTAATGTATTTTTCAAAAAAACAAAACTGTAAAAAATACTGTTTAGGCGGATATATACATTTATAGTGTTTCATTGTTACTGAAACTGAATTCACTCATTTATTATTTTACGGTCTTTTACTGTCATGGTTTAGCAGTTTTTCACCATAAAATCTACAGACATTTTTACAGTGTACATAACAACTGGAAGTAATTAAGTAGGTTGAGTAAAATAAAAGTTGGTTTTTGGTAAGATTCATAAGGAATCCAAATAATATATTCATAACTGATGATTTGTGTGAGGTGAATCACGAGAATGAGGCTTCAGGAATGTTAGGTTTTGTTGAGACTGGCAGCCCATATTAAATTCTCGGCTGAGACATCCTTTATCAGATAAAATTCAAGCCACATTCATGGTTTTGTGGTTTGATATCCGATATAAAAATGACCCTTTCAAATCACGCTATTTGACACTTTGAAGTGACGTCACGTCCAGAAAGCTGTCAGCCCTGTTAGCTGGCTGCGACTTCTGCAAAAAACATACATCAACTACCTCTGTCACTAATGTTGTCTGGTGTGATGGAGGACTTCTGCACTGAGACTAGATATTGCTATGGTGTGAAGAGTGAGAGGATACATCTCCATTATTCACCCAGCCTGCAGCGTGCTGTTTTGTGTCTGTATTGGAAAAATGCACCACCAGTTTGTGAATGTACTCACGCCTATGTCGTTTCCACGGCCACTGACGCAGATGGGTTATTGTTAATGGTCATATCTAATCACTTGCAAATAACAGTCTGGACAGTCTGTCCTAAAGATTGGATTTGAAATAAAAAATAATGTTTTTGCCTGCAGCTTAAATGAAGGAATAAAAAGGGACTCCTGGGGCAAATGGCTGTGCCTCAGCAACAAGGAGAGCATCTTGGTGACTGTGGTGCATCAATATTGCCATTGCTGATTTGCACCACTGATCCCTGATGGGACAGCAGACACCACTGCTGTTGTGCTCTCCCATAGCACTGAGTTCCCGGTCCACTGTGAATGACCTGGAGCTACCTGACACCACTCTGCCGTCAGATGCCCTGTCATCCAGCCAAGCCTCACTGATTGCCAGTGCACAGGGCTGCTGGTACTTAGGCAGATGGGAAAGCTTTTCCATCGTCTCTGCCACTTTTTGAGCAGACTTCCAGCAGAGCCGCAGGTGACTTAGATTCAGCGTTTGAATCTCTGTCTCATGCTTCCAAGTTTGCATTTGTGTTTTGACTGATCTGTATGTGAACATTTGGTGATCAAGCTGGCAACTGCATTGTCTGTAGTCTAACTACCTTGTTGAAATGATTCCCCAGCGTACTGTATTTCACAGCAAGTGGCAGCTTAATGGTTGGTACATATGGTGGAACTGCAATCTATATAGTCTGGAGCCAGTGGGATATAACAGGATATTAACATATGAATAAAGTACATTTAATAAATATAACTCAAAAGGTGATATTATATTACGATAGTAGAAAAGTACCCCGGTGGTTCTCTACAAAATTGCCTCAATTTCATATCAATTTTAATAACAGTACATTCCTTAATATCTAACCTGAGATTTAAAGCTTGAGGGAGCATTGACTCTTGAAAGGTGTTAACCTCTGAATTTTAAGCCTAAGTGGTTGGTACCCCATTTATATCACATTGATCGTATCTCCATTTATAGAACTTTGACTGCTTGCTAAAACACATCTGGATCAAAGTCAAATATTGCATAATTTCCTATGAATTAATCATAAAAATTATATTTTTTAATTAACCCAGTTATCTATGTTTTTCCCATGGCAAACAAAAAAATGTGCTAGATTGGTGTAGCGTAATGAAAAAATAGATCATGCTATATAGGCCTACAGTAATCTAAAGCGGCCCCTCTTTATCTCATTGCTATGAAGTGAAAACCTCGTTTTTCAAAAGCTGAAAACAGCAACAGTGCCCAAACACTTTATTCAAATAAAATATCTTGTTACTTTGTTTTTCGTCACAGTTAAGTTGTTGCCAAATGTTTTTATTCAAATTTTTCTAACACAGAGGTATTGTTTAAACTGTGTCACTGTGACCAGTGAAACATGCTGAATATTCAGAAAATCAATTGGAGGAGCAAAGTACAACAAGCGGCTGAGCTTCATACCTTTGAAGAAGACTCATGAATGGGGATAATAACCCGCTAAACATAATCATCGCTATGTTTTATTGCAACTTGGGTGCAATTTTTTAGTGGAAAATAGGGCTTCTACAAAGACAGTTTGGGAAAAATGGAATAAAAGTAAACTGGTAGACTGGGAGGCACCAGAAGTTCAAATATGTTTCACACAGAGACAGTGTGAGGGGAAGGAATGTGTAAGGTTATGAGCACAAGCTGCATTTCATTTAGAATACAATGGAGTGTTTTGACCAGTTGTGAAGCCAAACAGCTATAGTATACTCAACTGGAATACCCTTAACTTTTCAAGCTGCTGGGAACCTATGTGGCCCTGTTTATCAATCCTGAGTCGAGGTATATCGTATGTGTACTGGAGCTGGAAGCCAGACTTTTCCTATTGAATCACAGCTATGTGTCTCTGAGATATTATGAAATGGGTTTTCTGCCCATGTTAAAGGAAACGGCTGATGTCTCAGTGCCCCTGTGATATGAAAAATTCAATTTAAAAGGATGAGAGAAAGAATGGTGCACGGCCTATTTTCATTCCCCCACACTGAGAGATATGAGAATGATGTTCTGTTGTGTGGAGGAAATGATGCCAATCGTACTGCAGAGAAATTCCTTCATAATTCAATTCAATTTCGTCTAAATCCCAATGGCAAGCTCCTCTGCCAAAGAGAGGCAGAATGACAGAGACAAAAAGGTAGGGCTAGAGACTAAGATGGAAGAAGAGGGGACTAAAGATTGAGACTGAAACAATGGAGAAATAGAGACAGAGTCGCAGACAGCAGCCAGACTTTCTGAAAGGTAAGAGGAGGAGACGGCAATACAGAGTGGAGGGGATGTGGAGAGGAGAAAAATGTTTTAGTAATGATTAATTTTGATCACTGTGGCATTTTAAGTATAGCCAACCAATTTTCTTTAATTACCTCACTGCAGCATCTGACAGACGTGGAGAAAAGCAGGACAAACGGCTTTTTGTGAAGAAATATTCAGACTGGTAGTGTATAGTAAATGTATAGAATACACAGGACACTTTCTGCTATTCTATCTGTAGCTTTAGTTACAAAATGTGCGTGTAAAGGCTTTGATCGCCTGTGAGAGTTCCCTGAGTGTGGGACTTAGAATTTCCATTTAGTTACAATCTTTGTGAGTACATCCTGGCTCTGGCATTTTGGGCGTGTATGCAGGAATCAATGAGCTGCTGCCTCTGAAGGCAGAGAAAAAATGAGCTGCACCAACAAATATGACAATGAAGAAGTGCACCTTTCAGTGTATGCAGCAAGCATAAAACCATAAAGACTGAAGCAGTTGCAAAAGAAATGCATATGGAACTGTTTTTATTTTCCATTCCACCATTATGTCCTCCATTCTCATCCCATCGACTGCTCTCTCTTCTTTCCCTCTTTCTCTACTGGCACACACACACTCACACACTGGCACACACACACTCACACACTGGCACACACACACTCACACACACGCACACACACACCCACACACACAGTTGTTTTTGTAGGTGCAATAGCTCCAAGGCAAGCAGCGTGGAATTGGAGTCTTCAAAGAGTCTTGGATTATCAAAGAGACACAGCTACCAGAAAACTAGGGGACACGCTGGAGAGGGGGAGGGAGGAACATAAGCGAGAGGCGGGGAGGGGGAAAGAGTGCAGAGGAGTCAGCATGGGTTTGGGTGGAGGATGAAGTGATCAGACAGTGGAGGGGTGGGGGTGAGGGGTGGATAAAGACCAGAAGTCCCTTTGTTCGCGTACTGTAAATGGAGAGAAAAAAGGCTAGAGTGCATGCATTAAAAAACAATCACATAGACCTTAATGGTCTTGATAGGCAAGACTGAATTCGCATTCTTCACTGTCTGTGCAGCCGCCTATTCTGGAGTTTTTCTTTTTCCCTACACAGAGGATTTCATTTCAATGGGCGCACTGGCCTTGAAATACCATAATGTTGTCACAGTAAAACCAAGTATTACTGCAGCAAGACCCACCATGTGTGAATATAGCTGCCACATCTAATGACAAATCTGACTGTTCACGCCATTCCATATGACAGGATGTGGGAGTGCTGGTGTAAATGCATCACCCTTCGACAAAAAGCTCTCCGTCAGCCCCTCTGTCCCACAATGAGCTATGGATGTCTTTTTTTTCCATTATAAGAACACCTCTCACGATAGAACACATTTCAAGTCGGTGTATGAAACTGATTCTGGTCGGCTCACTGCTGTCAGCTGCGGGGCATCATCCGCCAATGAGCCTGTCCCACAGCCACAGCCACCACACATAAACTTCCCACCGTCACTGACCTGGTTTGAACTAAATTACTCATTTAGTGTATGATCAGGCCGTAAAATGCTCCGAACACACAATGTCAAAAACAAATCAAAGTCCAAAAAAGTAATCTTTCTCCCGCTGTGCAACTCTTTCTGAAAAATGTGGTAACTGTGAGAGATGGGTACTTGGGAGAAAGAAAAAAGAGTCCCCCCTGCCAGCATCCGTTTGGTAATTTTGGGGAATGCCGTGACGTATTTTCTTTTCTGACAGGAGTGCGAGTATTAGAGTGAGAGTTGCGTCTATGCACAACAAATTTTTTAAACTCTTATCTCTCTGTCTACCATGTGCACTTGTTCTGTACTGTTTTAATGGTGGCAGTTAGTGAAAGCACTCTCATACAGCAACACGTACAAAATGATCGTCCAAAAGATGGAATTTTGAATCTTATAAATGAAATACCTGCCATTATAATAAACTGTATGTATGGCAGACTGTTGTTTTATTGTTAAACATTATCAAATAGGGCTGATTGATTTTGAAAAAAAAACACTTTTATTGAGATTTATTGATATTAGAGGAAATGCACATTTTTAAATTTTCTCATTTACATTAAAAAGGGTGATTTTTTGTGGGATCTTTCCATGGGAGTTATGCTGGGGAATTTTGGAAACATTCAAAATCCAAAAAACAGGACATTTCAAGTTTTATTATTTTTGTGAACAAACCATTATTTCATTGAACAACAAAAACATGAATGTTGAGTTAAATATTACTCACTCATTATTACCATAAATTCCTGTTTATTTTCATGGAAAATTTCCAACTTTGAAAATTCCCGGAATTTTGCAGTCCTATCAATTAATCATAATTTGTTCCTGCTTCAATTTAATTAGAATTTATCAATGGCATTTTTTTGCTTTACATTTGTGTGTATGTAATGTAAAAAGTGAATATACATAGTGAACCAGACTTGATACACAATATATTTTGAGTTAATTGGTATTTTTTCTGACATAATGAAATAAGATGATGGAATGGGGAAACACAAATGTAATATTCTTTGGTGTCAAGAGAGATTTGGAGGGGAGGGATGAGCTCTGGGGAAGCTAGAGAAGGGATCAGTGGTAAAACTTAATTGGGAAGGGCACAGGATTAAAAATTTGATTGGTTTAGGGTTTAGATGGTGATGTCGTTCTAGCGACACTCTCGTTGTCTTAAACTGTTGGGACTAAATATGCTAATATGAGCTCATAGGGTCAAAATAAATCTTATAGGTGGAACATGATTCCGTAGCGTTGGGGGTTGCAGTGGTTGTGCTACTAGAGACTGTAGAAAGGAACAAAAGCTCTCAACAGAGAAACATAAAGAAAGTACATAGGAGAAATGGAGGACACAATATTGAGCAAAAGAAGAAAAGGCAGTCAGAGGGACTTATAGCAACTGCAGAAGCTATTATCTGCCACAATGGAGAAAAAACAAAGAAGGAACTGAAAGAAGATGGTGAAGTTATAAAAGATTTTACCAAAGACAACAATGTTACAAAGATAGCCAGATTAATATCTGCAGCAGAGTTAAACACCACAAAACTTATACAATTAATATGATGAGGAGGAGGAGATTTATTGGTGGTTCATCTTTGGGCCAGTCTGCAACAACAGACGATGATGTTTCCATTTTACTGAGTCAGATCTTTTGACCCTTGAATGTAACAGAGTTTTAATAATGCACTAAAAAAGTTTTATAATATCAACGCTGGGCTTTACACACTGAATGGCTGTTAAATTTAACCATGTTCGTGTAATTCCCGTCAGGCTTTAAACAACTTTAAAAACTGGCATTTATTGAAATTATTGTTGCATTCAAATATTTTTTTCCACAATAATCTTATTAATGAGATGTGGGAATGCTAGCTGAAATTTACATTTAAACAGTTGTCCTTTGTTGGATGCATGTTTTCTAATCTAATATACTGTATCAAGCACTATACTAGTTAAGTGTATTGCTTTATTTCCCCGATGTAAAGGGTTCATGTTCAGGTCGACTCATTCAGATTTAAAGTTTCATCAGTTTCTCTTTGAGTGATTAAGCTCTATAAAACTCAGTTGCTCCTTAGACCCAGACATTAACACTTCCTTGGAGGCCAAAGCATATTTGCAGCCTAATTTTCAGCAACCATAACAACAGTTGCCTTTATAAGGAGAACTGTTGTGAATTAGAGTGACTATATTGTACCTTGGAGTAGGGCCAGCAGGGTGCAGGGAAAGTGAGAAGCAGGAAAGACTCTAGGAAGTAGACAGATGATAAGGACCCTTTACTATTTACCAGACAGACGAGTCTTTGTTTGTGTTATGCTGAGGGCTGCGGTGTGGTTCTGTATAGAAGCTTACAGGCAACAGCTCCCTTTATGCTTGCTACGGCTGCCTCTTACACTTTTCTTTACATACACAATATAATTAATGTTATGGCCTTCATAGGTTCAACAATCTGCAGAATGGAAACACTACAAAGGTCGCTGTAGTTGTTTCATACCATGTAGTGAACCGCTGCCTCCGTATTCACATCGCAACACATGAAAAACATGGTGACGGTGATTTTAACACATCCAGAAATGCGGTTTCAAGTTAAAACGTGACACAGTCTGACCTCAGCAGGATATTTTTGGTGGCATATATCTGCACTGTGTGACTCTGTACCAAGAACATCACAAGCTCCTCTGGTGAGAGAGAGCTAGTGCAGCACTGGTGTAGAGTTTACTGCTTGAACAGAAGTTAAAGGGACTGCATTAATTGGTTATGATAGCAGCCAGCTTCAACAACAACTATAATATGCAATTTATCCTAATATGGCCCCTATTACTGCACTGCAGGTAAAACTATTTTGGTCAAACCCAAATGATCAAACACTACAAACTTGAGCCAGCAGATGTGCTTAAAGTGTGAAGTAACTGATTTTCAATGCCAAAAGCAAGAAAAATCAAATTTTACATAAATGTCTGGAATTGGCCCTTAAGTATGTCAGATCACATCTGGTCATGCTCTATAATGCTGCTGAGCAGACGCTTTGGCAGCTTTGCAAATTGCGATATGTGTGTGTGTGTGTGTTTATTGGTTCTGAGCCCTCCGATGGTCAATTGCAACTATATTTTCTATCTAAATAATGTCCCTGGGGCAAGTTTCCAATTCAATCTCCAACAGCTGCGGTCCTAAACAAAACTGAATTAAAGGAAGGCAGAATTTAAAGGCAATACTTTAACAGAAAGAAGGAGTAAAGTCAATAGACTGACTTCCCACCATGTTGATGGTAAGTAGAAACAGGTCAAAGAAACACAGTCATTTGGATGGTTTTGCTGTACACTACTGGAATAAATATCATTTTCTACCTAAAAGTAGTTCAATTCACAGCCTTGTCTGACATGGATTATGGCTGATATTTGCTGTTTACAGTACAGTTTCCATTTGTTTTAGCCTGCAAGCAGTTGCTTCAAGTTCTGTGCAACCAATCAATATTTACTGTTTTTCAGCCCAGAGCAGAAGTTGCACAGTCACCACACCTTAATAGCTGTCTGTAGGCCAGTATACACTCTGTCAATGTACTCGTGTCAGCAAGGAGTGGTAACCTGAGTTGAACAAGGTTCACGTCACATACCCACATAAATATTGTAAAACTTCTTGAATCACATACCAATAGCAGAATGTCGATTGTCAATTAGTCGTTTTCTCATATCTCCTTTCTTCGTTTCCTATAAAATAATGTAAAATAAGCATCCACCAAACTGCCTTTCTGAAAGATATATCGTGAGTTAATAACACCAGAAGGGAAAGAGAGACAGAGAAGAAGATTGTCTGATGGGGGGAAGTAAAGAATCAGACATGAGAAAAATTAATCCTCAATATCCACTCCCTGCTGGGTACCTTATTGCCTCTCAAACTTCCCATCTTCAGAGTTAATATCTTTATTGCTGAAGCATCTGGCTGAGAAGCATGCATATACTTCCATTTGTTTGAACTGGAGCATAATTGGATTGGGGAGAGGGATGAAAAAGCCTTCAACCATACTTAAAACTTATTTTTTTCCTGGCCATCCTCGAGTATGTGCACGAGAGTGTGCGCTGCGGTGTTTCGGCCTGAGCGTGCGTGCGCATGCACATGTATGCTTTGCTATTAATAGCATCTCTCATGGTCTCGCTTGTCTTGATTTGTTACCCTGCATCTGAGATGTCCCGATTGGCAATACATTCCAAGAGCTGGATGATTTGGGAAGTGTTTCTGCATCTTGTTCTTGCACTCAAAGTAATCCTTTCGAAGCAACTGGATGGGGAGCCCTCATGCTCCTCCATCTTATCAAGGAACTGAAAAATCATGCTTAATTAGATTCATAGTGACCTTTTTCATCTTTGGCTACAAGCGCCCAGTCACTGCTGAAGCAGGATGTGTTCTCAACATTGATCTTTCTGCAGACCCGGGGATTGAGAAGAGCCTGGCGCAGTGAAACGAGGCAGAAAAACAACATATCAAAAATCATCAGATGAAGAGATTACTCTGTTTGAGTGAGCTGCTCTGTGTGTTGAGGCCTTTAGGAGTTAGCGTGTTTTTGTGAGAAGAGCTCTGTAATCCACCTACTGCATCTCAATCGTAGTGCAAATAAACTCACACACAAGTATCAAGTCCCTGCCCTCTGTCTCATCGCCCATTTGCCAGACATGCACATGTAATCCGACTGCCTTTCTTGTTTCCAGATCCTACCTCCACTCGCTTCTCCTTTTGCATCCCACCACTCTGCTTTTCACAGCAGTGTGCAACTGAGCAAAGATCTTCCTGCAGAGTTCAAACTTAACATGACTTACATGTTGCATCTGGAAAAAAAAATACATACAACACTGATGAAGCCAATAAGTGATGTGCCTTTTCCAGGGGAAAAGCTGCTCTCACATTTGCAGCACATATTGCTATAGCTCAATTAAGATTACACAGTTAAAAAACAAATAAGTAATGCTATTAAGGCATCTAAACAAACCTTCTCAACTATAATAACAGGGATTTCTAATTTTGAAATCTTGAAAAATGTGAGCAGATTTGATATGTTTGTCAAAGTCTCTCTGCAGCTTTAGTTATACTGTGGGGGGATAGACTAGTCACAGTTGATACAGATATGGTATGATATTGATGACAGATTTGATTAATCTACTGATGAAATTTTGGTGTGAGTGCCCCACAATGGGCTTTAGACAGAGCCCCAAAGCAGAATATCTAGTATGAATACTCTATTGCCATATCCTTTCAGAGCTCATTTGACTCATATCTGACATATTTATGGCTCATCATGTCATATCGTAGCCATCAGAGTACAAGCACCATGAACCATTTAAATACTGTGGGCCATGCTGTCATCTCCTGTTAGCAACATATGTCTGATAGATGCATAAGAAGAGGCACTCAACTGTATTCTTTCATAGTGTGGCAGAGAAGCTTGAGCCCAGTCTTGGTGAATTTACTGGCAGGAATGATTTTTGCAAGTAGGCCTATTTAGCTGAATAAAAAATTGACAGCTTAATATTGAATTGGATGTATTAGGGCCAGAGTAACCTGAAGCATAGGGAAAAATACAACAAACATGAGCCATATCTGGATACAGAACGGTGAAATATCTTTTTAAAGAAGTACAAGTTAGCAGTTGCACCCAAGAAATCTATAATGATCCTTTGTGTGCACCTTAACAGAGTTGCCTGGCAACAGAACTAGAGCTCTGCAGTGAATTTAAGTGTCAAACGAAATACATTTGTAATCCAAAGGCAACATGGATTAAATTTGAGACAGTAGGAGTGCCTCTTGGACAAGATTTCAATAGCTAAGGTGGGCAAGTGAATTGGAGAAAGGCAAATAATTTTCTGCAGCTTAATAACTTTCACAACACCGGCTCGCACCTGAATACGGATGGTTGAATGAGCACAAAATAAGCACAACTAATTAACTGTGAAGTTTTAAAATGGGCTGTCTTAATGGACACCGTTATTCATCCACCTCCAACGGGAATCCATGAAATATCACTAGGGTGGACGTGAGGCTGATAAATCATGATAGCATATAGATCAGTGTCATACCTTTTTCCTCTGAATTATTGATTAATTCATACACAGAGCTGATGTTTGAAAACACATTTCCTCTTCGTATTTGACCGCTAAAAGGCGCTTGATAAATACCACATCCAAAATGGGTTCATGGAATACAATGCTTCTAATACGCTTTATGTATGAACAAGATGAAAAATCTGAGAAACACTCTTGCAGCTTTCCCCAAGTCCCCTCCTCTCTGTCTCAAACACACACACAAATGTTTTATAAGCAGACTGCTTATTTTCTGCTAAACAATGTTAAGCATTTACACAAAGGGACCCAAATGAGCCTCTGATTGAAGATAGAATCAGTGCCCAAGCGACCCATCACAGAGCCTCTCAATCCCACATATGCATGATTAATACATCAAACAACATCAATTCTCCTTCCTCTTCCACTTGTCAATGGGCGCACACGTACACACCCACATACACAGTATACGGAAAAACTCACACACACATGCGTATACACCCACGTGCACACATGGAGAGAATGTACCCAAATCCTTACAGGACTGCGCATGAACACACAGACACTGCCCCCTCCATCATGGTTAATACATCAAACAGCATTAGCTTCCTGGATTCCTGAAGCTTAGACAGACATGGTTCTGACAGCCCATGATTCCTCACTGGCTGCCTCCCCCTCCAGCTTCCCCACTTTCTTTATTCCCTATGAAGTCTGTTTGGGTGGTTACAGAACATGCTGCCAAAATAGATTCACTTACATATTACCTTTGCTTTTTGTAAGCTTGTATAATGTCATGTTAGAAAGCCATCTCTACAATAAGATGACACTGCTGAGGAGCTTTAGAGGCTTGGGAGACGTAACAATAATAACCGCAAGCCCTGATCAACAAACTCTATATTTCATAAGATTTCCATATTCTTCTGACATCAGCAGTTATTTATAACCACATGTATCTAAGGTTTGCTTTTTTACCACCAGTTCATGGACATAAAATAGAGTTTCAGATCAGCATAAAACTAAAAGGCCATCAAATGCATTCAAATCTAACCTTTACAATTCAAATCTGTTTTTTTTTTTGGCAAACTGTAACATCAATGAGCAGGTGGTCCATTGGATGAAATAAAATGGACACTCATTAGTATATATTTAGCATAAAGTGATGTGTAATTATCACGAGTAGCTTGTGTCTTTACAATGCAGTGTTGCTTATAATCTCCATTAGATTTTATGGTGCTTTCAGCATGATATTGATTTGAGCTTGATTTTAAAGATCCAAGCTGTAGCCTTTTCATAAATTAGTCAACAAGATTATTTGGTTTTCCTCTAATGAACTCTTACCACAAAGGAATTATTAGTCACAGTATATCTCCCCTAATATTATTGACAAACTGTCAGTTTATGTGATGCTTTCAACATCGAATTAAGAAACATGTTGTTACTTTCGATCTCCATCTGTTTTCATTACACTGTGTATTAACTGCAATTCAAAGCCTGAGATTTACCCCATTCCAATTCAAACCACACCATTCTGTTATCTGAAAACTCTGGTATCTGTTATTTCTTTGTTATCTAATCTTTTTTTTTTTTAGTGTGAACAAGTGATTTACGCTTTGAGCTTCTTAGACACCAAAGACAGATGCAGGCCTGATATTTTACCACAATACTTTCATTGGCGTAACCTTAAGGCACTCAGCAGATTGCTTCATGATTCTGAATGGTATCCAATGAGTACAGCTCCTTGGTAAATACAAAAACGAAATGAAAAGAGGTTGTGTGTGTTATGGATAGCCTACTGGGCTGCTGATAGTGTAGCTGAAGTGCAGGGAGACTCACATGTGGTCTGCTATACTGCAAATCCTCAAAAAGAGGATAAAGAGGCTTTAAAATCACATTTACAGCACAGGAGCAGCATCCCGCAGATAAATACAGATCATGGTATTTGACCCTGTCCATCAGCACATTGAAAGGCTCATGGCTTCTACACTATAGAGTCACAAACCAGGCTTTGTCACTAAAAGATACAGGGCAACACTTCAATAACTCTAAATAATAGCGTCACTTTGTGAGACCTAGGAAACAACTGGGGGCAAGTCAACTATGACTCCTGAGTTTTACAGAATTCAGCTCAGTTATTTGACCTTTTTTTTATCTGTTAAAAAAAAGGGGGGAAAAGTCTTGATTTTAAGACTTGTGTTGAATACAGAGTCCACTGTGAAAGATGTGGTACGTCACACACAAATCGATAGGCTTTCTAAAAGCCTGTATGCCATATTTGTTCCCTCATAACATTCCACAACAACCTTAAATGTCAATACTGATCACCATCTGCTAGACATTTTCTGTACTACCAGAAAGGAATTAACTTCACAAGATTACAGGAATTCAATGGCAGCAGGAGCATGAGTCTTGCTCCTCTAGCCATGGATGCATTGTTATTGCTGAAACCAATAACCTACAGTGTGTTCTTAAGACATTCATAAGGTAATATGAAACCTGTGACCTTTATCGGGCCAACATGTCACACAAGGATTTTAAGCTAATAATACAAGCAAGAATCCAACTGTGAAGATTAGCTGTTTATTTGCACAGAGTATAGCCTGCAGTTTAATAATATCTTGCAGAAAATAATATTTGATCTTTATTGATATTTATCCCTGCAGAGGGCTCAACGTGTATGGCTGTTTATTAATTCACAGTTCTAGTTTTGTAGAGAAAAACCTCTCAAAGCTCTAATGAATACAATTAATGGATATGGAAGTGGTTTTTAAGGATGGGTTTGTGTTTCATCAGCCTTGAAGTTTCATTGATTAGAAATATTTTATTGTCCCCACAATCCAATGGGGGAAAAAAAAGACTGTGGAGTGGCTCCTAACAGTCTGTCTACCCATTCACCATGCACAATAATGGATCTGGTTTTGACAAAACAGCAGGAAGCAACGTATGTCATGATTTTAAGCAAGGCTTGAATACAGTGTATATCAAATGTTTCCATATTCATGTATACTGTATGCAGGGATGCAGCTCCTAACATCTGCATCTGTATATGCTCATGTCATAGGCATCCACATTAGCTTGTCAGGGGGGAATTTAATAATTAAACTGGACGGGAAAACATCATACATGAGCTGACATTTCCTAGTCATTTATATTTTGATGTGAAAACATGAAAAAAAATCCAACACAAAGACTACAATAACTGTAGCATTTATAGGCTATTGTTTGCAAATGTTGTCCCTAGATGGATTTTATGTAACAAGTTATGTATGGTCGTTGGCTTAAAGAATTGTCCGCATGCCTTATCAGTGAGAAGTTAACATACACAATAAAAAGAAAGCAGCCGAATTCCGTGAGATCTGGAATTCCTTCCCTATGACCGTTGGGAAGCTATGGAGCCTTAAAGATTTTATGTACTGGAGAAACTCCAATATAACCTAAGTCTTTTGTCATAATAATAAAAATAATAATACTTTTTTAAATGTATATTTAATTTATATAGAGCTTTTCTAAACCTCAAAGACACTTGTATTCCTTACTAAGTTGTATCTTAACCTGTGTCTCTTTTACATAGTTTTGATTTAACAGTGTGTTTTGTGTTATTTTGTTGTCCTTGTAGCGTTGTTTTATTTTGCTTGTTTTGTTTGTTATTTTTTTGTTCAATTAGGGTAGGGAGAGGGTATACATGTGTTTACTGACTATTTTATGTTTATGTTCCATGTATATGTATCCTTGTACCGTTATTTGGAAAATCTGAAAAAAAAAAATATATGTGAAAGTTATGCATAAGCAGTATAACTAAAAATACACCTATCTCCAAAGGAAAAATTCCCTGATCAAATTTAAAATCAGTTCACAATGAGCTTTAAAATGGTCCCTAGTAGTAAGTTTCACATATTTACCCAGTGAATAAAAAAAAACTCCCAGAGTAAGTGAGCCAGAAACCCTGAGAGGTTTCAGCATGTCACCGAGCATATGGAGCAGTTACATAAACATGTACAGATACAGTGAGTTTAGCATTGCAAAGTCAATGAAAGTGTCATGCTTAATGCCTTGAAAACACAGGAATAATGAGGTCTTATTGGCTTGCCATCCAAAATCTTTATAGTATGAGATCTGCTGACTAATCATTGTCTTAAGAGTCTTGATTATTGTAGAAGATGCTTGAAACAATTAACTTGCACACCAAATTAAATGCAAGGGAATCCACTGAATGCATAACATTACTGTTAACATTAAATGGTTTCCGATGAGTCTAAGGGCCCTAAGTGCATTTAGGGTGTGTCTAACTCCACTTCTACTGGCACATAATCTGGGCACAGAGTAAGGCCCCAGGGTCCTTGTATTTAGTATCTTCATTATTCATAGGTGTGTTTTGGATGTACCATAAATGAAACCAATCAGAGTGTAGACTCCCATTTCCTTTAAAAGCCATATGCACCACTGCTCTCTGCTATGTTCACACTTTAGAGAATACAATTAATATTTTCCTCATTAATGATGCATTATTTTAACCACCTGCAAACCCAGCCGCTATTAATCAGGGGCCTTATTCACAAAACATTTTATTACCACAAGGAGAACTGCTAAATAGCACTAAAAGTTCCTGGCCAAAACTTTAAAAGATATTTACTTTCATTTTTTTTCATTTCAAAGAATATGCTCATGAACACACCAAAGAGGGAAGACCTCAACTCGGGAAAATGCACCATTGGCCTTGGCAGAGGTTTGAACTCTTCAAGTGCCATTCTCATTATTTATGAATTTCAAGTGAGGACCTTTCCCTGGGAAAAGAGCTTATCTACAGTTTTTTAAGTGTTGTGAGTTTTTAATCATGCTGCTAGATTGCTGAAGCTACAACAATACACAAAATTATACTTCTGCTACTGCAAAAAAAACCCTCCACACTCCTACAGACAATATAGACACAATTTTTAAAATATAAAACTAAACTGATTGCTGCCATTGGAATTCAAACACTGTAGATGATCAGATAGGCCTGGGATGATAGCCGTGTTATTTGATGGAGATAATGAACAGCCACTCCAGGAATTCAGCTGTGTTTTCTTCCTTCAGACATTAGAGGCATATGAGAAAAAAATAGCTCTATTTCCCTGGTGGCATTTTAGTGACATTTTGATGTGAAGCGTCTCTGGTGAGTTGGAAAGAACTGCAGTGTATATGTTCAAATAAAAAATCGTCTGTGCCTGATAACCACCTTGTATCATCTATCTGATCGATCGCTGGAGCCAAAATCCAGATGACCACCCTGAATCAATAAGAGGAAATTAAATGTGTCTTCTTTATCTAATCTTCATAGCGTTTCTCTCATAACTAAAGTGTGCTTCCACATTGTGCTGGTGGCTAACGCTGCTCCTCTCCTGGTGGAAGCAATGGCAGTGAGGTTAAGTTTTAGAGTAAATACAGTCATGGCAGGTTTTCACGAGTGTTGGAGGTGGTTTGTCATGCTTTTCCCCTTTCCAAAACTGAATGAGAGCAGACCTGGATGACTCATTGGCACTACAGTAGTAGGTTCCTGCTTTATTTATGAGAGCTGGTGGTTTTCTCCTGCGTGTCTCCTAGGCCCAGTGATTCATGAATGGACTAGACAGCCTGAGCCTGCAATTGTGGAGGTGCATTGGGAGCAGTGGATATTGAGGATTAATTTCTTTCGTGTCAGACTGTTATTCCCAACCCCCATCAAATCCATCTCTCTCTTGCTCTCTATCTACAATGACTTTCCCATTTCTTAGTTTAATAGAGTGAAGCACAATTATTTGTCCACTGCCTGACAAATGGTCTGAATATTACGATAAAGCAACCCTGATGATATACTGTAGTATATATTATGTTGGTGGTGGTGGTAATGATTTAGACACCACTGGTCAAATTCAAGCTTGTTTTCTAAGCACATATAGGGTTTCATTACTTGCATATAGAGGACTAAGGCAGGAAGAACAGTGGGCCTATTATTCTGCAGAGAGCTGCAATCGAAGGTTCAAAGAGTGAATGAAACAGAATATCTGGCGCTGCTAATGCAGCTAAGCTCAATTATATCCTGGACCTGGCTATAGTAGGATCTGGGCATTTTCTTGCTCGCTGACTAAACTAAACAGCATTGTCCCGGTGATAAGAAGGGGAATGCCCGCTCGTTTGATTGGCTTACATGAGGAAATCATGCCACATCTTGTCACAGTTGGAAGTGGTAGACAGTTAACTTGAAATGTAGCCCGTGTCTCCAGTTTCAGTGACACAGTAGGTGTCCAGAGGAATCTTTGAAATAGATGAATATGTCCTGGTTTCAACAGAATGCATCCCCAGATACTCAGTTTTGGCAGATTGTTAAATATTCCTTTCTATGTAATGTTCCTTCTGCATCCTGACCCACAAAAATCAAACCACAAAACAAACAGCTATAACCCCGTGTGGGGTTATTTCTGCAGCTGTTGACGGTTGCTCAGCTGCTGACATGCCAGTCAATCACAACCAAAATAGTTTGAACCGTCCTCACGACATTGATTCTGAAGCAAACTCCTGCAGTCTGACAGGAGAGATTGCTGACATTTTGCATTTTCACCCCACCAAAGACAAATTGTTCAACAAAGAATTCCAGCTAGAATTCTTTTTTCTTTGATCCATACTTTGGCAACTTACGAGATTCAGAAATTATGACAACGGTTCTGTTCGTTCCGTTTATCTGCAATATCTGCATATCAGTGTAGCTGCAAATAAAGGACATTTTAAGACATTTTAAAGAGACATTTCACCCCCCGATCAGAAATACATTTCCTCTTACCTGTAGCACTATCTATCGGTCTAAGTTGTTGAGTTTTGCAGATATCGGCTGTAGAGATGTCTGCTCTCGCTTGAATATAATGGAACCACATGGCACCTTGCTTTTGGTGCTCAGAGCCAAAAGAAATACATTTGAATCTAAGATACGGTTACTCAAGATAATCGCATAAACAATTTACACAAGAACAATCTAGAACATTTTTCTGTCCATTTAGTGAATCTTTGAAATGCAGATCTTTTTCTATAAATCATATCAAATCAAACACAGGAGTGCAATTTTTTTTTGCATTATCCCACAGTTCAGCATACAGGTATCATGTGTAACAGTATGGTGTGCTGGACTCAATGAGATAACAAAAAGGTACTTGCATTACCTATAAAAGAAGTAAACGCTGCAGACTTCTACAGACTAATGACACTATTTTCTACTGGCCCACTCAGTGTTGTTATTAGGCAGCTTCCTGGCTGATCGATGTGTTAATTTGATTTATAAAGAACAAGATGTATTGAACTTAGCAATTACTAAGGGTTGTACAAAATGACTGCAGAGAAGCTTCATGCACACCCACAAAAACCCATTCTGTGCCACAGTGGAGCTTTGATCTGTGGGGAAAACAGATGCAGATCTGTGTGCATCCTTCACATTCTAATCCCATTTTGTGGTATAATCTGTTCTCTCATAGTCCTCTCATAGTTCAACAGCCATCATCAATTCTTGCTATTTTCACTCAAGAGCATGACACATCATATCACGAATCTCAAATTGCAGCAGAGCAAGGTTGTTCACCTCTGCTTCGCATTATCACTTCTGTCCTCCAAATGTTTCCGGAGAAAGAATGCAAGGCTTTGAAACTCAATTAAGAAATGATATATATTTCAGGCTTTCGGTATATGTCTCTGGCATTCTTAATAACAAATTATATGATGCTGGCTTACAGGAAGCTGGAACTAACAACCCTCAAAACAATGCATTATATCTGCCCTTTTTGTGCTGTAATGGTAAAAACAGAGAGGTCTACCTCCAGGTCCCTCAGGTCATCTAACCTTGGGCTGCAGGCTGTTCCCAGATCTAAACTTAAGCTCATGGGGCTTTTCCGGTCGCAGCCCCCACACTGTGGAATAGCACCCCTCTGTCCATCAGATCTGCCTCCTCTACTGAGTCTTTAAAATCCAGGCTAAACACTCCCTTTTATTAATTTGCGTTCTCTGATAGGGCTTGATGTGTGCCTGTTGTTCTAATGATGTTTGTTGACTAGTGTTACTACTGTCACTCTGAATTTCCTGCACTTCTACTGTCTTGACTGTGATTTTATACACTTTTGTACAGCACTTTGGTCAATGTGAGTTGTTTTTAAATGTGCTTTTTGAAATAAATTTGACTTGACATGACTTGATTATATTATAATGCCACCATAAGAAAGGACTCTGAAATGCAATCTTACTTCAAACTTCTTACAAGAATCTGTCACTAAACAATGGGGTTGGATGATGACTTCCAAATTGGACTATGATGATATTCTCAGTGAATTTTCTCTTAAATACACATGCTCATTCTCTCCTTCTCTCTTTCTCGTGTGTGATTTCCAAAGGCAATTACAACTATCTGCATCGATGGGATTCTTAATACATAACAGTTGGAATTTGGTCAAACAGAATATTTTTCTTTGGAATTGTTCACACTTGATTCTGGGAAAAAGTGACAGCCCAAGTGTCCATCCTTAGTTTTGTTCAAAATCAATCTGTGCAGCTTGATAAATTTGAAGTTATTAAATCAATGCCATTGTGTTTGACGCAATCCCATCTCCCAGTATTGAGGTGAGGGGTCGGGTGGCTGTCAGCCATTGGCCCACCCCCACTAGACAGCCAATATTATATGTTTCTTGTCTTGAACACAGAAGATATTAAATATGATGGTTTGCTGATGAAGACAAGAGGGAGGGAATCAGTCTAACTAGGGTCAAGTCAAAGCGTATGACTTTGATTGCGGTTTATAGCACTACATTTTACAGTGTGACTTTTCGAATATTTCAGCCTGAAATGGATTGACAAGTAGCTACTGCTGCTCTGCCAGATTAGCCGAGTATCTCTAAAAATGACTTTTCATTTGAGTAATATAACTCTCACTGGAAAGAAGAAGAAGAGCGGCTTTCTTCAGTCTGTAGTCAGACCTAACTAAATAGCCAGGAGGGTTATGATGAGAACATAACCAACAGACTCGTATAGCCCTGGAGCTAACAGTGGGTTTATCATAAGATAAATATTAGAAGAAAGAGATGGAATAATTCCATGCAGCTTGGTCTGCAGCCGAAAAATATGACCCAGCCATTCTTTCTCCTCATGACATCTTCTTCTCTACAGCCAAGCAAATAATAAGACAGAATTTCCTTTCCTCTTCTTTCCATGTCTCACTCTCTTGCCCTGGTGCTCTGTCACTCAATGTCTGCGGTCTGCTGGGTGTAAGAGCATGTCTGACACATTTCCATTAGTGGGGAGACTATTCAATTACCATAGCTCAAGATATTTAAACCTTGCCAATTACTGAACATCTCCCCTTTAAATTATGCATACACAGAGCTGATAAGGTTGTGTGTAGTGATTTCTCCTTTTGACACGTTGCAGTGTGTTCTGCTGTGTCAGACTTGCTTCTTCAGAGGGAGAGAAAAGCTATACATTTGTTTCCTTCACACACCAATTTACTTCGATTTTACAGTCATATTGGACATCTGTAGCTTTTGTCCACAAGTGCTGGTGGCCAAAAACACCTGAAAGCATTTTCTTTCTGTGCGAAGAGTGCGAGGATGATGAAATTTGCAAGGTTTTACAATATACAGCACATGTTTTGTAAACTGCTGATATCGCAGAAGGCCATAAAACTGCTAACGCTTGGTTGGGTTTTTTTTTTTAAACAAGTAATAATCATTGGCTCTAATTTTCTTGATGACAGATCCAGTCGACATATTGTGTGTGCTCTCTAAGAGCATCTGATCTCTTCCCTCGTATCCTAGCAACCCCCTCCATTTCAAACGATACAGTAACATTCACACATCCTCCTACTCACAATCCCACATACCTCTCCCTGGCCTCTTGTCTCTGCTCTCTGCACCTGACCCAATCCCCAGGTGAACAGCTACCTCCAATCTCCTGCTAGACTTTTTCTTCACCTTCACCCCAACCCACTCATTGTTGCGCCTTTTTTCTGCAGAGACACATAAATAAAATAATAAACACAAACCTTACCGCCCCTCTGCTATTCTCTCTTTCTCTTCTTTTACTGTGCTCTATACATAAACTGTACACTTGTGCATTAATATGCTGTATGCACTCTGACACATACTGTACAGTACAGTATGGTGGGCAGCTGCTCAGCTACTATTCACTGCTCTCACTTCAGACATGCCTGCTAAAGACTGTATTCCTTTCGTTAATACTTGAGTAATAACTGCCCTTCCTGTGCTTGAATCAGATGATGAAAGATGCTTGAAAAACACTGGTTTATATGAGAATATGCCCACTGATGGATAACAGTTCAAGGGAGAATATTCTGTCTGTGCTGTGGATATTAAACTAATTATACAAAGAGGTGAATACATACTGCACAGCTATAGAGAGTCTGCTGGAAATTTCAGACCATTTGTTTGATTAAAAGGTTTTTATGGTGGCTAAGACTTTTGTAGTTATATGATCAATGGTCTGCCATTGCTCAAAATGTTCAACATACTCTATATTATCAATTATTTACCTATCTATAGCCAGGCACGTAGCAAGCGTCCTTCCGAGATTATGTGTTAATGCCAAAGCATCAAAAATGAACAAAACAGAACTCTATAACTCACATTTCTGTCGGAGAAAATACAGAAAAATACACCCAATGTGTCCTGAATGAAACAGTTTTGAGAATTAAAACATTCGGAAAATGAATAAATTCATCAACAGGTCTAATTATACGAATACTAATTATAGATTTAACTGAGACGATCTTAATTCAAAACGCACTTACACAGATTTGATCAATAATGCAAATATACAGTTAATTGGTGCTCAGAGAAAGCTTAGTTAGATTATATCTCTTTGTCCCCACTAAGTGTGTCGATACAGCAGGCACTCAGAACTCAGTAATGGGAAGTAGTGACATCAAATCCAGGAAAGAAATGCTACCTCCAGACTTACAGAGTGAGTCAAAGTTAGGACCGACAAAAACCCAAAACAGAGTTGTGCCATTTGCTCATTAGTCCTAATGACACAAAAATTAGTGCATTGCATCGGCAGAAGATGTATTGATAGTTTAAAATAGGTATATACTTAGTTTGTTACAACGTAAATGCTAGTGTGGACCTGCAAGCTAAGTAATTGCTCATCTTATTGGTAAAATATCACTCTGAAACTAAAAGCCTTTACTTTCAACAAAGTTTATAAAAGACTGGTTGCAGCAGCAGCAGCAGCAGCAGCATACTGACACTTTGAAATGTGCTCCACGTACACATGTGCCCTGGCTAGGTCACATGTGTTTCAAAATGTCAAACATGTTTAATGTTTCTGCCACATGCTGTCATATAGCCAAAAGAAAAAAAATGGAAGATCACCTTTCGGGTAATTATTTCTTGATCCATAGTTTCTGTGAGATCCCTTCATCTCCTGAAGCTCTGGGTGCAGTATAAGCTTTGACCCAACTGCTGAAAACATTAAAGAAACCCTTAATTATCAGAGAAAAAACCTAGCCCAAGGAAGTACTGGAATCAGTCCTGAAATGCTCAAGGAAGGGGAACAATTAAGACCAGAATCCTCTGCAGGATTCTTTACAACAAGGACACGCTTAATACTTAAACTGTAAAAACTGGGGGGCATCACACTGACATCACCTAAGCTCTGATCTTATCCCAGAGAAAAAGACCATTTTGAGAAGGATAAAAGGCTGATTTCTGGGAAGGGAAACATAAGGCAGACAGAATTTTTGCATTACATCAGATACTCTCACTAAGCCCAGAATAACATTATTTTATAGACTTTTGAAAAATATTCCTGAGCTATGTGATTCTTGACATAACAGCAAATGCCATCAAGATGTAGATTAGAGGTGTCAAGTTGTCTGCAATGGGGTTGTGGCATATTATTAGATACATGTCAAATTTAAACTAAATGTGAGAGCCACATTCTCTTTCCCAACCTATTCAATCATCACTATTGTGACTGACAGGAGAAAAACACTTTAAAAGGGTAGACACAGGAAGAGGACGAACACACGCAAAGATTCAGAGTGCACTCATTTTGTCATCCTGCTCTTCACTGGACATTTTGATAAACAAAGTAAGGTCTCACTACAAACCCATAAATCATCTCAAATGAGTGGAGAAGATTAAGGACTTTCATAGAACCACGTCTCCAAGAAGGCAGAAAAATAGAAGCCAACGGCAAATAGTATTCTCTTGTGAAAACCTTATGTCTCTCATAGGAACTCTGTTATGCGTTATTACTTGTGAAATGAAGGAAATTAATTGAATTATATTCAAGTCATAAGGGTAATTGTTTCTGAGTCAATGACTGTTTCCGACAGTGAGGCAGACAAGCTGAAAGACACAAACAAGCTCCCAGCTGGAGAGATACATGCAAAAATTCACAGTCAAGCACATTGCAAATGGCTATAATCAAATGCATAGCCTGACAGTATTAAAAACATGCTGAGCTCCTACTATAGCCATGCTTTCATCATATTCATAATTTTCATATTTTCTTTTATCCTAACAATAAACTAAAGGTAATAATCTAGATTATCACAACCCAACATCGTGCACACCTGTGCAGCAAGTAGACATTTTAGCTTAACTAGATATAAAATACATGAAGAATGACAAAGGAACAGTTATTATGATAACCTTAGCTGAATAAAATATTCAGTTTACAGTATTGAGCCAAGGGCACGGCTCACATGGGAAAACTTACTTCAATTAGAGATGGCTCGTCACCGAGGCATTGCAGGTGTCACATTGTCTACTTAGAGGTGTAGTATTTCCCTGCTTCAATAACACTTTGGTCAAATACAGAGTTGTGCCACAGGTAAGACAGGTTCAGGGTTCCTTACTGTTCTGTCTAAAATTCAACCAAGTCTCTCCTCAGTAAAAAGCAAAGTCATGATACTCTGGTGCAAACAATAATCCATAAGCTTAAAGAAATTTACAGAGTAAGGATCAAAAACATTGTGTTAAATGCACAGAGAACACACGATCAAAGGCGTGGGCTTTATAGAGGGCTATAGTCAAATGTAAGGCTTATCACCCACTAGCAGCACATTGATTTGAAGACGCATGCTTATCAAGCACATACAGAAACACTATTAAATGCATGGACTCTTTCGAACATATTTTTGGGTTGGGGTTTTCTCAAACAGACCCTGAAATGTTCTGGTTTCTGATATATTGTATTTGTGCTTATCCATCTCTGCAGACTGTCTGCTACCCAGTTAACAAGGTGGAAATAGTCAAAGGAAGCACACAACTGGGAGAGGATATAAGGAGTTTCCGTCAGATAACAAATATGCTTTGGTGAGTGTGAATTCTTGACATGGAGTTTATCATCTGTGCAAATCAAGTAATCATGGATCTGTTTTCTCTTTCTTTTTCTTTTTTTTTGATTCACCTCCAGCCCAAAAGCAGATTACTTACTTACGTTTTAAGCTTTTTTACCATCAACAAGCCGCATGGGGAGAACAGCAATACCTGCTTCTGTGTTCTCTGGGAGGTAGTGGAACCATTTTTTTTTTTACAATCATCAAAGCATTGAAACTGCCCCTGGTATATTGTGAGTATTGTAACCTAACACCTCATGACTGGCGATACCTTTAAGCGCTCAGGTTAACTACTGTTTGTTCTAAGTGTAGTCATGCATGGTAGTGTTCACTCTCTATCTTTGTGTAAGTCCAATGATGATTTCTCTCTATATGGACTTGAGTGGACCATCATTAACGTTATGATTAAGATTCCCTTATTAGTCCCACAACGGGGAAATTTAAACTCTTCATTTAACCCATTATTTTTTACACACCAGTGAACACAATGCAGCATATTTCTGCGCACTCGAGGAGCTGTGTGTGTGTGTGTGTCGAACCGGCAATCGGTTACAAGCCCGATTCCTAACCTCTAGACCACGGACTGCCCATGTTCTGTATTTAAGTCCTCCATACCATACAACCACATACACATACCTTTCCCCTACATTACACACACACACACACACACACACACATATATACACAAGCATTCATGCATTGTTGCTGGAGCTGCCATGCCAGGTGTTGGCCTGCTCTACCACCTGAGCTACTGTCACTCCACATACAAGTGCATCATTACTCAGGATTAAAAAAAAAAAAACGGGTGACTGCCAACATTCAATATGTCCACAGTTGTGAATTCAACTTAAAAAGACACATTATCTGCCCTTGGCAGCACATTCTGACTGCTGTTTATGTGCCCTTGGAACTCTGCACATTTTATAAGAGAACGATAAGTGAAGGTGCTTCCAACTCTCCACTCTCCATTGCAGAGTGTCAGTTCATCACGGTGGGAGAGTGCTGCTTTTAAAAGGGATAAAGGCGCAAATGTGATTGGCCACAGTTGTTACAGCCACTAAACAACCTTACACACACACCTATTATGTATTAAAATTGATTTACCCAAATCCAACCCTACTTTCCTGTGCACACAGGAGCACTGCCTTGACTCACAAAATCACCTACTGCCTATAAAGCCTGAACCGATAAATTCTACTACTACTACTACTACAACAATTATTACTACTACAACTAATAGTAATAATTGCAATAATATAATACTGAAGATTTTTAAAAAATCACAAATACTTCTACATGTTATCACAATTATTTAATCTACAACATGATGCACAAGATGCCCAGCTCACTTATATATATATATATATATATATATATATATATATATATATATATGTGTATATATATATATATACATATATATATATATATATATATATATATATATATATATATTAATTAATGGATTAGTTAATTAAACTGTAAACTGTTGTTCTTGCCCTAGTGCAATGCCTCTGGAATGGCACTTTTTCAATAGAAGCATAATTTTAATGGACATTAGTCAATTATGTTTATATTTAGTCTGTCAAGATTTTGGAAATGTATAAAACCTATTAAATATAAAACAACAATTACTGTTTATATCTTCATCTCAGCCAATATCCCTTAGGACTAAGACATGGAAAGGGACTGCCACTTTGTAAGCTGATGGCGTGCAACAGAGAATGTAAACGCTGCCTGATAGTTCAGGATGAGATGGTCCCATAAATAAACTGCAGCAGAGGGGAAAGAAAAGAAAACTTTTTAATAGTAACATAATATAAACTCAGATACTGTATTAAACATGTCTATAGAAGGTTAAATATGTGAAAAGTACACAATGTGACACAAGTACTGTCTAAATGTTAAGGCTTTTAACAAATTCATCCTTGATTTTTGAGAATGTTTTTTCCTTCACATGGAGTCTCTTTACTAGTTTTTAAAGACTTACTAAAATGTTCGATTCACCTCGAGTGGTGTGGGCTTGAAGCCACAATTTTTTTGCAGCACATTACAAAGGAAGCAGAAAACTGCTGATGTAGCAAGCTGTTCTGTGGTGGCATCTTTTTCTCCTGGTGAGTCTCCAGTTAACTTGAATTTGGGCAATGGAAGATGCTTGAATACATTTTGCTGGAGTTTTGAAGTTAAAAACCAGCAACAGCATGCTTACCGTGTAACCAATTGCACGACACAAACATACACACACACACATACACACTAAACAGGCTTGAAATGTAAGTAGAATCTCAATTTGACAATGTGAGTTGCATATTTCTCTGATTATAATGGAAGTATTCACAAATGTATTCACAAATTCATGTATGTTTCACTACGCAAGAGTGAGTGCAGCTGCAGCGGATGCATATTGTTTGAACTAAAGTGGAAGCTGGACAATTGTCCTACTGTAGGATGCCCTGGAGCTCAAACTGTGCAACCATGGAAATATCAACGTGCTGGGCTAAAGAAGCCTTAGATGCAAACCCACTCCAGCTGTGCCACCAAACCTCTTAACAGCTGTAACCCAACACTCGAGCCTTTGCTGGCCTGTTACCAATGTTCTGCTGTATGAATACAGACTTTTATCCTGGTGCAGAATAGTTTGTAATGGCATGAAATATAAATTATAAGAAAGACAAATCAAAACAATGAAAAGAAATGGTTTGAACACTGAAACATATTAATCTTTGGTCTATGAACTATGAAGAGAATGAAACAGATGCATTTATCAAAGAAATAGTAAGTAATGCATGATCTGCTCAGGACAGTGATCAGGGCTCATGCTCAAATGTAAAGCGCAACTATGAGCAACACTTCAAAGGAAAAAAGGAACATTTCACCAGTCAGACTGCTAGCTAACTAATTAGATTGAACTCCTGCAGCTAACAAAGGGGATGATAAAACAAGGACTAAAAACAGACAAGTGAAAGCTACTGATCCTTTTTTTATGAAAAGGGCTGGGCAGACTTATTCCACAATACAAAATGTAGCTGGGGTTAATGTAAACGGGAAGCTTTAGAGCTTTTTTACTTTGTTATTTGATTTTTGGAGCCAAATTGGAGTCATGGGCTTCTGTGAGACTGTGGAACGTATTATTTTAACCTTTGATGGTTAAATGTGCTTATTATTATTCTGATTATTGATTTTTCACAAACATATTGTTATAATGTCATTGCCAGTGTACATAAATAGCCACAGCAGAAATTATATAACCCTGATTCCAAAAAAAGTTGAAATGCCATGTAAAATATTAATAAAAACAGGATGCATGAAACTCAATAATAGATCAAATTAATTAAATATACAGTATCGTGCAAAAGGCAGGTGTGAAAAAATGAATTGATGCTGGTTTGAAGCCAAAGGGTAGTCACACCAGATATCGCTGTTTCTTCTGTTTACTCACGTTGCATTTTGCTAATTGATAAAAATAAAATATTAACATTTCTATATTTGAAGGCATTCCTATGTTACAGCATTTTTCCACACCTGCCTAAAACATTTGCACAGTACTGTATGTCACAAAGGATTATGTAATCATCACATTCTGTTTTATTCAGGTTTTTTGGATTAAGGGTTGTGTAAATACACATAAAATGTTTGTCTTAATATTTAACAATGGCAGTGTAAAGCTGATATAAAAAAGCATGGCATCTGCTTGGTTATGTGATATCAACTCTGTTACAACAGTGCAAATTCTTGGCCAGTGACACAGGATAATCAGTTTAATAGTATACGAAGGCTGCCAGTTATTCTGACCTCGAGACAGCGGAGCCCACAATAATTCTTGTGGCAAATAATTAGTTTTATCACACAATGACACGGGTCACCCGTAAGGGCTTGATTATAACAAGAGAACAATATAAGAAAATGTGCGGTTCAGTGGAGCTCTCAAAGGGGATTGCTTCTTCATATCTTGTCAAATTCCAGATGACATTTCATATGACTGCAAACCAAAAACAATCCTTCCCTGTATGAGCTGCTGCAGCCTCTGAGAGTCATTATGTTGAGAGCTGAAATTCCACACTGCAACGCTTTAGTCCTCACTCTAAGTGCTTTGTTTGTACTGACACTTAGCAGAGAGCAAGAGGAGACAGAAATCAGATTTTTAAATCAATGTTCGTTGCTGGATTTTCCTCAGTAAATTATGCTAATATTATATAAATATGTAAACAAAATATAGCAATTGTATAAAGGCATTAAGAGTGGCCATATTCGCTATTAATCTTTACCTCTAACTGATTGACAGTATTTATTTGAGGTTGTATAATTCATCACACGTTCCATTACCCGTGGCGAGCTGTTCTCTTAATGGCACTGCATATTGTGCCTGCCCAAAGGAAATGGTGTGGCAAACATGCACATTTTGCTTTTATTTCACTCTCGACTCCAATCTGTACGGTATTGACCATATGTTGAATAATATAGCCTACTATTTGTTATTCCAATTACATTCGGTACACAGTATTTTTTAGCCCTGCCTGATGGATTTGCACTCATCTAATGTGCACAGTGTACTGCTGCTTTACAGACTCAGAATTTGCATTATAATGATTTAGAACACCAATGCATTTTTAATGCTCATAAACAAGAGTGTGTACTGTGGCTTTCTTCACAGAATATGTTTACTCCACCATTTAACTGTGCGTATGGTCGTGGCATTTGTAGCAACTCCTCGGTATGAAATTGCTCTTGCTTTTGTACGAGACTAATCGTGATGAAAATGTGTCGTAGCTGAAACACAAAGACAAATATTTAACTAGCATTTGAGGTGAGCTGCAACATTAGAACTACACACTATGGAGCACTATGATGTGGATGTAAGCTTGCCTTTAAGAGAATCTTCTAATTAAAAGTGTGTCTCTTATCTGTTCTAGAGACCTGATGTTGTGATACTGATCAGCTTTCAACAAAACTTGAGGGAATATTTATTTTGTTTTTTTTGCATTTCTAAAATTACATTAATTAGCTTAAGGGGGTCATGCAAAATATTTCACACACACTTGGAAATGTTGCATGTCAACACTGCATTTGAGCATTTTTACATGCAGACGGATTGGCCCAGAGTGGGAGCTAAGCTTGCCATTTGGTTATCCATATATTAATAACGTGTAACTGATAAACATTTCTAAAGATTGTGCAAGGAAGGACATAGCATGCATGATACATTCATCCTGCTATCAATTTATGTGCTACTTCCTTCATTAATATTCAGAACAAAATGTATGTTGGGCACTGAAAAGAAAAGCAGCAAAGGCACACAAACCAACCTGTCAAATTGTTGTATATGATTATAGCAAATGGGGCCACAGCTCAATAAAAATATTTCTGGAACATCTCCACATGAAAGTACACATTCACTATTGAGTGGTATTTCATTCTTTTTGCATGTTTTGTTCTCAATGAAAAGTACAACTGAAAGTACACCTCAAATACAAGCACAAGGCAACTCAGCTCACACAAAGCACCCACAATAAATGCATTATAGTCACAAGTCTCTTAAGGTATTAGGGTGGCCCTAAGCCTTTATCTTATCAAGTTTCAGTCCAATACACAGGGGGATGGGGGCGGGGACAAAAGGAAGCCAAGCAATTAATTGTCTTCTCTGCTTGGCATCTCATTTCAACACCCCAGAAGGTCTATTACAGGAGCAAGACAGTCATTAAACCTCAACAATAATCACTGCTGAGCTATGCCTTCATTCTTGGTGCTACTTCAGTGTCTCCTGCTTAAAGGCACCTGGCTAGGACACTTCAACTCAAAGGCAATACAATTTTGATACATGCTAGGCAATTTATGGAATTTAAATGCCGTGCTTGTTGCATCAGTAGCATGAAACAGAAACAGGGAAGTAATTATTATATGCTAGAATCACTCTACCTATTAAACAGACCAAATAATCCACTAAAACAACTACATAATGGAATGCAGCAGGACCCCTTCAGAGGCTTAAACCTTCAATGCTCAAGCAGGAGCAAGAAAGAGAATAAAGTAAGGCAGAGAAGTGAAAGAGCATCACCGGGAGAACAAAAGTTAAATAAAAAATGTAGGACAGAGGAAAGTGAGGCTGAAAAAGAGCTTGGTAGGTGAAAATGAAGATGATAGGGGATGAGGGCGCTCAAACAGAAAATGGTGGGGGAATGGGGAAGAGACTGAGGGTGAGAAAGGAGTTTGAGAGGAACAAAACTGGCAGTTGGGGAAGAGGAGATGGTTCATTTGTCACTGTCAGATCAGTTTGTTTCTCCTTCATAACTGCAAGGACGAGATCTGGCCCACAACCCAGCCCCCGATCCTCCCCGTTCTTAAGCCAACCACCCATCACCATCTATCCTCGAACCTCTGCCAGCACCTGCCCTCTCTCCAATCGCTGGAGATGAGGATGCAACCCATGCTACAGTGCACTCTGTACACACACAATTTCGTCTGCCTGCATGGACATGCTCACTGAGCTTAATCGAATGTATGTCCCAGTAACAGTAGCAACCTATAGCCTGGAGTAAAATCATATCCAAAGGCATGCCTGAACGATATTAGCATTTCTTTTAGAAGCTAAATTAATAAGTCACATTCATGCAATTGTGGCCTTTTTCAAAGCTCACATTCTAAATAGAAGATTAATGTTGGATTAAGCCTGAATATCATAGGAATTCAGAACAGCTGCTCATAGCTCAGTTTGACCATGGCCCCTCTTTCTTCTCTATATGTACCTCCTGCAATGAAGCAGAGGCAGCATGCTGATATAGCACTCCTGGATGCATCACAGGCAGATTTCGACAAACTTTTATTGGCTGAGTGTCTACCCCAACCTGAGCCCTGTAATGAGTACTGTGGCGCTGCTTCCTCAGTAAAAATCGCTCAGTTGGAGGTTAAAAAACACTTTCTTTGGCTCAGGAAGTGCGGTGTACTTGGCAATCATATTGCATGTTCAGTCCCCAGTGGGTAATGTGTCTACGCTTCCGTCACCAGGTGTAATTAACCTGAATAGTCCGCGGTGTGTAGGTAAGTCTGCAATTACTGCACCTTAATGCGAGATGTTTCTGCTGCTCATGCACTTATCTGACAAGCAATTCAGTTTCCAAATGATATGAATGGTCATGAGTGTTTTCACAAGCATTTTCTTTTTTTTTTTTGCTTTAGACTCTCTTTTCTTTTAGTACAGCTAAATCCTTCTGGTCCTCTTGGCCTTACGACAGCTGGGCAATTCATTCCTTTGCTTTCTGCTGCATAAAATCTGTCCATTTCATTTATTTACTACTTTGGATTTTTTCTACTTATAATGAATGATTCATTCATCCCTCTCATGTTTTATTTTCCACCAAAAAACATTTCTGTCTCTATGTCTGTATTTTAGCAATCTTAAAAAGACCAAATGACTTTGAAAAATACTGTAGCTGTATGTAATGATTCCAAAGTCAATGTCAAAGAGAACATATTAAAGAGAAATAGACTGCAAGATCAATATAATTATATTGTCTTTGTGATCTATACTGCCATAGTGTCACAACTACTACATTCTATAAATAATCCCACAATGCAATGCGTCCAATTTTGCAAAAAATGCGCAGTTTTTGCAGCTGTTGGTGAAGAAATAGTTCTAAAGTGTCTCTTAGTTGCTCCAAAAACATGAAAACACAGTTTCTACACGTGTTGATCAGACACATACATTTGGGACGGGTGGTTTGTTTCCTCTGCCTCCAATTATCACACCAAGCTGCAGAAACACATCATATAGCATCCCCTGTTTTAACACATGGAAGTAACACTATTGTTTTGTATTTTTTTTAGGTGAGGAGCTGTAAGCAGTTTTCTTGTTCAGGAACTGCTCTGGCAGTTGCTACAAGTCAAGAAGTGATAACAATTTATTCAAGGAGATTGGAACTACTTACAGTTGTTTTTAAATGTAAAATTAACCGAGTTTAATTATTGAATAGCTCTCATAAGTGTTGCGTGTGTCAAATGGTTCTCCAGTTAAATAAAATTTCGACATAATCATAATTGTCTTACAATGTCAGAAATGTTAATGAAAATCTTGGCTGTTCCTCTAATAAAGTAAAACCTTTTATTTTTTGTTGAGAGATTTTGACACAACCTTTTGATTAATGTCTTAAACGTTGAGCACATCACATTTAATGAGATTATTTTCTTTTGACAATTTTCTTTTCTTCCTCTGTCTTTTCTGCCTTCAGTTGAAAAGCGTAAAAGCATTGTCGGCGCAAAAAAGAAAAGTCAAGGGCATGGGCACAATGCTGTTGTACTACCCCCACATTTAGCTTTCACAAGCTCACAAAGCATTTTAAAATCTTATTGATAACACTTAAATAGTAATATTTTTTAAATGACTGTACATGTTGGTAAAAGTCAGACCTCTCGACACCCTTTTCATAGAGCCAATTCTCATTATTCTAACTTATTACTTTGAAGGCCAAGGCAAAGATACTTGGGCTCAGACCAAATAACTGTTGATTTTTTTTTCTCACAAACTCAATTGTAAGCTCTTGGCCAACTATGTATCACAAGTTACACGATACATAGCCTGGCATAATCAGACCTGTCTGCACCTGATATCAGTCTGGGATATAAGGCAACAAAAAACTAAAAAATATGGCTTGTTTGAAGTATATTTCTTTAAACAAATCACAATCCTCTTGGTGAGCCAACAAAACACAGAGCGGAGATAGCGATTCGAAAGAGGGGCCAACGGCAGGTTTATCCCAACTCTTCATCCAGTGAGTCAGACTACATGATACATACTTTAAATGCTCTTAGTGAATGCAAAAAAAGACAATATTGTACATTCATAATAATAGGAATGTTCATAATTTCCTTTAAGTGAAATATTCATGTAATTAAAGAGGTTGACGAGTTGTAACACTTGACTGTATATGACACAGAAAGAGACATTACAGGTGTGAAAAGGACAAAAGTAAATGAAGAAATGACGAATAACCACTTGTTTCGTGAAAAGAACATTTTTGCACCTTGGAACACTTCAGGCAAGGTGTTTCAAGTGGTATAATATGAATATATATTATATTATAAATACAGGATTATGAACAGGTTTTTTTACCATGCAACCCGTAAGGCAAAATTTAACATAATATAAAATATCTTGGCCCCCAAGCATATAGAGCATAATCCTGCAAGACAATATATAACTCTTTTCAGAGCTGCTGTCATAGAAAAAAAGGCTAAAGCAATATAAGTGCATTACATAAACTAGGAAGATACCAGTTATACTGTGTTGTAGGGTGTAAATGGTACATAAATGTAATTCAAAGAATGTATTCTGTTTAAGACATATTCTGTTATTCTGAATGTATTCTAAATTCTGTTTTCATCCATCATCTTTGTAAGTAAAAAAACAGAAACAGAAAAAAACCCATCTAGTTCATGGAAAAGCATGGAAGATTTGACACTAATCATAACAACGGCAACATTCTTTACAAAGGTATGTTGAAATGTTTCTCCAGAGCTAATTAAAACAATTAATAAGGAAATGCTGCCAAACTTTAGTTTGATGGAACATGTTATTGTGACACACTGTAACCAACCTGATACACAAATGTAGCTGGTGGCGACGTCTACTAAATACCATGAAAAATGTCCCAAACTACCAAATGGTAGCTGGCTTGTAGCAGTCCCACAGAAATGCACCAGAAATAGCAATTTCTGGCTAAGTCAGGGATTCACCTTTGACTTGATCTAGGATTTAGAATTTCAAACTCTGTGAAAAATGTGTCTGCCACTGGAAGATTTAGGTCAGGCTCATCAAATGTAATAAGCAGTGCTCTGATCACATGAGAGGCAGTATGCTGAAACCTCTCAGCTGTATGCAATTGTTCCAATCGAAGTAGGGTGAAAGAGTTGCCATTTTACTGAACAGCGTGTTCAGGCAGCTACAAAAGACTGAGTGAAATCTCAGCTGGGATCTGTTTTAGCTCAATAATGCTTATGCCAATTCATAATTATTATGATCATTTGCATTGAGGGCTGGTTTGCTAACTAGAAAAATAATGTGATAACTGTAAAGCTAAAACCGCTGTTACCAAACATCACAGAATGTGAGAATAATTAAACGTTTAATAAACGTTGCATTATAGTACTAGTAAGTTATGTCCCAACCATGTAGCAAATATGCTTGACACATGGCTTTTTGTGTGACACGAGGCCCTGAATGACAAATCAAATAAGTTTTACACTATTTGTAACCGTGCACCTTTGTGGCTGACTGGTCTTAAAGGTGTCTGTGGGCCAGAGCACTTCCCTAATGGACCTTAATGGGTTTTATGGTGCACTGCAGGCTTCTAATGGGGTAGTATGTCTGATGGGGATGCTGCACTCTGGTCCTCCTGGGCCTTGTCTAGGTTCCTAATGTGACCTGAAGAGAAGAATACATAATGTATCACTGTCTCTCTAAGTCAGAGGTTAATACCCAGTAAAGAAAGTGAAAAATTTTGGGGGGGTGAAAACAGGAAAATGTGAGGTTAAGAGAGAGTGCAAGCGCAAAAGACACGAAAAGAGAAGCCCAGGAGTTGAAGCAACGAAAGAAAAAAATAGCATGGCATATTATTGAGGGACACTTTGGTGCTAAGCTGCTTATTGATAAAAGCACTAATCTGCCTGGCAGAAGGTAAGGAGGCTGGGATGCGTGGTGATATAATATCTCAGCTAAAGGCAATGCCATCAGGGAGCTGAGCCTCCACACAGCTTTACCTAAAGGAGTTACTCATTTTATTTTATTTTTTTTGCATAAAAGACGGAATCTGACCATGTGCCACTCGCAGAAAACGTATGCGCCTGAGGAAAAATGAGCGCAGATCACTGTGAACCACTGGCTTTTCATCAGACATTTCATCAGACTTGATCGATAGGGAGAGACCATCACTTTTTAATACGTATATAGATCACTAGCATCACTTTAATTATTTTCCCTCTACATCAAAGAGCAAGTCAGCATTGCCGGGCATTTTGATGACATCAAGAGGGCTCGTGGTTGGCAGTCATGGCGAGTTGCACAGAAAGTTCACTTAGAGTTGCCATTCATCAGGAAGACTTTTGTTACGGGTCCTTTGCCCCTAAATCAATGCATTGTTACATTATTAAAAAATGTTTAATGCATAATCACTACATTAAAGCTGACATGATGCATGAAACAGTGCCATTAACTGTTAAAAATCGTGGTTGGGGGTGTTGGGGGAATAAAATCGAGCACTGGAACCTCACATGGTTACCAAGAATCCTCTTGCGGCTAATATTTTGTATGTCACTGGACACAAAACTGGGACATTTATCTTGATTTAGAGTTGCATTTTGTATCTGCTTTCCATCCGGCAATATTCCCCGCTTAGCTGTGATGCAAATTAATCTCAGACAGCCCTTTTCCAGTTATATCTGGTTCTTAAACTGGTTCCATTCACAATTCTTGGAACCTTGGTGGTATCTAGTGAACCAGCCAACAGTTATCCGATTTTTCAGCAGAATATAATCGAGGATGTGCCATTAATGGAGGGCATTGCACAATGCAAAACCGAAGTTAGCAGTAATAGCACGATGGCAGATCACATTGATTAATTGGTGATAAAAAAATGTAGGAGACTGGAGACTACTCCTCCCCCTCTTTCTAAACTGTAGAATGATAGGTGACCACTGCAGTTTGCACTTCAGATCAAGAAACCTGCATGTTTTTTTGGGAATCAGCTTGTTCAGCTCATTATGTTCAAAATACTCAAAAACAGTTCAATTTAATAACAGTGGTTATTATTTCATATCTTCTTATTTTTAGGATGTAGCTACATGTTGTGAAAATGAACTTGTGTCAATGCTGATTAATCTAGTAATCACTACTAAAAGCTGCAGATTTATTTCTTGACCAATAATGTCACTTCACTGATCTACACTGAAAATTTCAGTTGTTGATACTTTTCTTTACTCACTTTAGAATTATGAGCGCTACACTTATTTAGATTTGATGTGGATTTTGAGAGAATTGTGGAAAAATTTAGATTTGATACTGTGTTAGAATATAATGCTTGTTTGGCGACATTGTGTACACCCTGTTTTTTGTCACCTTGCCCCGTCACCTTTCCATGTAGCACCACTACTGATGTTAAATGCAAATTAAAGCTGTTCACAATAACAGGAAGTGACACGTTTCACACTATGTTATTATTTTCAGGCACTAAAATCAACAGCATAAGCCCAGTGGTATCACACTTTGTTGGCGCATTTTCTGTTTTACTTTCTTTTTTTTATTCTTTTTAGATATCACCTTTTGCCACTGCAGGAAACCGCAAAAATGATGTTACCTGTGCTTGTATATACTGAAAAGTATACTAGTTCCTCCTGTGCATGGTCTAGGCTGTTATCTACACCTGTCAGTTCTGCCACTCTTCAGCTGGGCCAGCCAATCTCACAGGGCCAATTCTAATCATTCAATCTGAGAGTGAGGCGCAAATGGAATCAATCCTTGTGTCCTAGTTCAAAGGATGGTTCTCTCATTAGAGCGAGCCTGTTAATTGAAGTCATTTGCCTCTCTGCTGTCTCCCTTGCCCTCACCATGTTGATCATCCCTCTAGTTAGAGGCTTTTTTTTGTGAGGAGCACTCTGAATCAATACCTCGTCTGTTACCCAGAGTGGTGGGAAATTTCTAACTATTATCTGCTGTGTCTGCAAGTTCAAGTGTGCAAAAATGAACTCATCTTTTCTGACTGGTTTCATGTGCAATCAATTCATGTTAGAGAAGTTACTTCAGTGAAATTTTTTTCTTAATTCCATAAAGTAAGAGGCATGACAAGACAAGACAAAATACCTGACAATATTAGGAAGACTCTATTGTGTTACTACTCCTACAAGTACTAGTCTACATGATCTATTACATACAGTATGCTACTATGGTGTCTGGTCATCCGAGTTACATGCTTGATTGTGTTACATGCAATGTTGCTTATGTCTCCCCAGTTTTGGGTCACATGCAGGTAAATTATTTATTTTATTTATTATTATAAATAACATGATTGATTTAATCATTTAAATTGTTTGAGTACAACAACATGTGAATGAATAGTACATATGTATATGCAGAAAGTCCTTCCATCTATCAGGGACATAACATGTTAATCATGCTGTGAGTTCAATATCTGTTGTTTCACATTTCTGTATTAATTACAAACATTTTAAGCCTGATTTACACTTTTAAGCCCTATGATGAGAAGCCTCCTGCCAGATGAGCACTTGAGTTGCTGAATATATAAACCCAGGCGTGTCCAACTTCACATCATGATCCATGGATTCTGACTTTGAGTCAAGTCCATTTTTAATCTTCTCTCCTCAACTACCTGGAACCCTCCAATAAGTCTGGCACTCCCATTGGTCTGCTGGTGTAAAACCAGAAATCTGCATGCTAATGAGCATCACATGCATCTAATAGACTTTGACTTGTTATGTCGCAATAACTTTAAGAAACTCTGCCCCTCCCAAGTTTGGACAGCTGTTTGGCCTCTGAATAATTAGGATGCATCTTGATATTTAGGTGCTCCAGTCTTTAAGAGAGCATGAAACAGGACGGGTACGTGCCGGGTGCCAAGAAATTGTAAATGTGCTGAGTATAGCAGGCAGCCTGTGCACCCAACGTTTCCGCATAAGCCTTGATTATTGAGCTGTGCCATCTTTTATATTGTGCAGAGCCAGATCGCACAGCTGACATCCGTCTCCGTCTACTGTAACTCAAGGTAACACACACCCTCTCTACCCTGGCAAGATACTTCAAAGGATGTCTGGGGATGTTATATGAATATTTTTGGCCTCAATCTCCACCTGCCTTGCACAGTTTTTAATAGCAATGAGCAGGCACACACCAAAGAAGATAGGAAGGGGTGGAGTTTAAGGATTTTAGGCTCTAGCCCACTAGACTTATGCAGTGAAATTACTAGAGCAGTGAAATTAAAGGAATATGTAAAGCAGATCAGTTTGCTGTCGCTGTATTCATTTTATTAACTTGTATTTGATCAAGGGCCAGTACATTGGCCCTTTCATGCCTGTTGTAGTGTTGGCTTTTGTGTATGTTATGCAGAACCAAAGGAGGAGACAATTTAATACTGTACACCTAGTCTTAAGAGGCTTCCACAATTCAAATTCACCCTTACTCTTTTTCCTCATTCGTTTTTAGGGGACAGTTTCTTTTCTAGAGGTAGTGGAGTGTGAGCCCAAGAAATTTACATCTCTTAATTTTGCATGGGATTAGTGTGTGGTGCTGCTTCTGTCGTTATTTTGGCTAACAATTTCTGTCAATGAGCAAAGATGCCCGCCTGTGTGTAATGCAGTTGCAAAGCTTGGCTTCTGAAGCTATCGCAGCAGTTCCAACAGCCAGGCCGAGGAAAAACCCTGTAAAAATGAACAACAGAAAAGTATTTGACATTCTAATTTCATGTTGTTGTAGATTACTGTAAATTAATGAGTGAGCTTACCAAATTGGCTGAGGAGTAATAGGAGATTGCAGGATGTTTGCAAGACATCTGCGCTACAAGGCCAAATATTTAGTGAAGAAACGCGTTCTGTTATTAATGATTTTTAATCAGAAAAACTATCTAAATCCCACTCAGATGGATTTCTGCCAAAGTGACAGCTTTAGCCAAAAAAAAAACAAACTTTAAAAGAGTGAGAGAAAGACACCTGCAGTTAACACAGTTATAGACTAATAAGTCTATAATTGTGTTAACTGCAGCTCTCCTTATTGTTGCTACCACTCAGGTGAATATGTTAATACTAACAGACTGTCACTAATGTAAAACTGTTATCTGACATACTCTTCTTCTTAAATATCCAGCAGCCTGCAGAACTTACTTTGATTTACATATTCACTTACAAAAGGAGTTTATTCTAGTATGTCAACAACGAGCGCTGCATGGTTACAAAATACTTTTTTGCAAGTTAAGATGGACTTGATATGGCTGACTAAAGGACAGAGTCATCACTTTGAAGGCTCTGCTTGCATGTAGATATGGTAATAAGGAATGCTTGCAGTCTGTCTGCAAAGCCAAAACTGATGAACAACATCAACGGAAAGAAAGAGTTCAAAGCTCAAAAGTTCCTGTCAATGTTCGTGTTTTTATACAAACCTTTAAACACAATGAATGTATTAATGTAAAAGTCTATGAGAATTTGTCCTATGTGTAGAATAGCCCACATCATGTTAGGTTGTCCAAGGAATATTTTATTATGCTTTAACTTAATTGTTGTCCCAAGGGGAAGTTGCCAGTTCAGTCTTCTTGTTCAGCCATGCTAAACAAAATGAAATTAGAAGCACACAGTATTTAAAGGCGATGCTTCAGCAGAAAATAATGAAAAGTCTCTTGAGTCTTTGGCTTTAGTTTCTAATGGTAAAGAAAGTAAGTCTGCATTGGAGCCGCTCAAACTCTAACAATCCAGCGTACGAGTGTAATTGTAAGAGTATAAAGCAGGGCATTCAGTATTTATTGGTTTCTTACCAAAAAAAACCCTGCGGATGACACAAAGCTGATTGTATACACAAGGACTTGCTGAATGAAATGCCAATATGTACTTATATTCTTTTGTATTTGAATCCTCTATTGTATGACCCATAGCTGAGTCCTTCATGATCAACTCAATACACGTTCATTTTTTCTAATATTTATCTCTCATGTAGTCATGTAGTAACACGTATTGCTTATATCTTATTTCTAATGCTGACGGCAATCTCAGCTCACCACATACACACACACACTGCATTAAATTTACCAAGACTTGTGGTGCTCCCTGCATCATCATCATCTCTCTCTCTCTCTCTCTCTCTCTCCTTTCTTTCAGGTTCCCACTCAGAGGCAGCCTCAGACTGTCTGTCTTGTCTCTGTGTATTCAGGATTTTTCTTTTTTTCTGTCAGTCCCCTCCTGCCCACATTTCTCTTCCACTGTAGACTGACTGATCCTATCACCTGTCTGCCGAGCCTCTCGTCATCAGCAATTAGTCCCACTATTTGTAGAAGGCTTCTCACTGCTAGGTTACGCTGGCTCCCAGTCAGGCCATTTTTCTTGTTACCTAAATGCCAGACTTCCAGTAGTTGATATCCTGCCTGTCTGCCATTTGTACTGGCGTGTGCTAGTAAATATGTGTCTGCATTTACCTCAGTTACCTGAATGGTGACAGTATGGTTTGGCCTCATGCTATTTACAATGGAGGAGGGCTGAAGTACCACAATAAAAAAGTCCATCTATTATTTTGTAGCTTTGTGTTATTTGCTTTCTCCAATGATTCAACTCTCCCAATTAAAATCTATTCAGACCTATGAAAGCTTCCTCCTGAGAATCTACTTCAGTCATCTTTATGACTATGTTTGATCCAGCAATGTCTTGGCTCCATCAAGTATGGATCAAAGTACCATACATTCATTACTGGCTTCAGCTCTTAAAAAAGCATCTCAGTGTTTGTTTCCATGTTAGAAACTTTTTCTCATCAAAAATAATTTTCTTCCAATAAGCTTTTGGGTCGGTGTTTTAAAGGCACAAGGAGTTGGATTTGTTAGTTGCAGTTTGCTAACACAATATTGAAAGTTGACCCCTTGTTCGTGACTCAAGGCATCCAATTAGCCAGCCAAGTTTAGCGATCTTCAGTTCAGCGAGCTAACAGGCAAAGTATTTGTGCCCAGAGAGAAGAATTTAGCAGTGCTTCCCAACTTCTGAATTAGCCAACACTGATTACAATGTCAGTCAGGCCATGCCTCGAAACATCCCAAACAAAGCAAAATGAAAAGAAAGAGAAAATAGGGTCAGAAAGCAGAATCTATGCACATAGAGACACCACTACACTCTTCTAGAGTGGAGTAACTGATGGTTGATACAGATTACAATGTATTTGTGTCTCTTTATCCATTTTGAGTAAAATCCAACTCACTGTGCCTTTAAAATCAATTAATTATGGTACTATAATATGCAACCTAGTTTATATACATACTTGATCATAAAATTACATAAAATGCAGATGTTCGGATAAATTGCAATATGTTTAAATGCTGCTAAAAACCATAGTGCATTATGTAAGCAACAATAGGATACAGAGCTGCAAGATACTTTAAACGAAATGTAAAAACATAATGTGGCACCCTGTATTATGAACGAAGGTCACTGTTCTTTATTTACGTATGTTTGAAAACCACACAAACATTCTACAGTATATGTAAATACTTGGAAATAGTCTTAAGATGTGAAATAGCAGCAGTAGTGGTGACTAAACAATATACAGTACTTTCAATGAAATGCAGCCTACGACAAAATGCATTGAATCACGCTTTTATGCCATTAAACAGTAAGCACAACATGCAGTACAGGCTGTGTAAATTATTCCAGCATCTACAATGCTTTTCACCTCACTTTCCTTCCAGCCTTCCTTTTCTGGGTAATCAGTCAGGGCAAATATGTGGTGCACAAAGAGCCGTGTGTGTGTGGGTGTCTGTGTGCGTATATCTGTGTGCCATGCCTGTTTGAAAAATACTGGAAGGCAGATTGGAAACCGAGATAGGAAAACATAGGGAATATAAGTCAGCTGCACTCTTTCCTTTCCCAACTGTTCACCGAAAATGCAGATGACATATATTCAATGATTTCCATGGGTTGACTGTATTACGTACAGGTAAGAGACAATAATGTGTCACAGTCTTGTAGAACAATTGCAAATTTTGCCTCCGGCCTCGTCTGTAATACACCTCTGCTGAGTTCAAACAGCCGTATTGGGCTAAATTGGGCTAATCCCAGCTCAAAGGGATGCCTAAAGTTCACAAAGTGTGGGCCCTTCTTAACAAAGAAGCAGGTTAATTAAGACTCACAGTGACTCACTCTACCCCCTTTCCTGCTCTAAGAATCCACTTGGCTTTAGGTAACTGCAAACAGGAATAAGGATGAACAACACAGGGGGGCAAAACTCATTCATTTTTGATAAATAAAGCATTATAATAGTGTGACCGTATATAAAAGACGAATATACAGCTTTTCAGGCGATCGTGATTGCTAGTTAACACTCCATTTACAGTGTTCCTTAGCACTGACAGTGTGTTTTGTTCAAATGCAAGATTCTCATTAAGTGAAGTGTGAAAAAAGGTGCCATCTCCTAGACCCAAAAGGGCTAATTATCAGCTGTAATGGTTAATGTGAGTCACTGGTTTCTCCAGCAACCATCATGCAATATCACACATCCAAAGGTGACTAAGGGGGAACTAAAAGCTATGAAAATAGTTTCCATGAAGGCACACAAACATTCACCTTCTATATTGATTAGGACTGTAATTTTGATTTAACTTGCGATCATATAAATTTAATTGAACAAATCCCTTACAGGTTCAAGCATACTTTTCTGAAACAATCCTCAAACTTCCATTCCAGAAACTTTGAATAAGTAGAGTCACAATTCACAAAAAACTATCATCTGCAACTATCATCTGCAACGTTTACTCATTTGTCTACACTGCACATGCCATGCTGTGCATCACGCATTTATATGAAAATTCCCATATTGATAATAATTTCTCTGAAATATCTGTACTCTCCTGTATGTAAATGCCTACCCACGCTCAATAACAAAATTGTGACATACACCTGAGAGCGGTTTAACTTGCCAAGACCCTGAGGAAAATTCCCACTGTCCCAATTCTAATTATAATATTACCCAAACAGGTGCAAGCATTATGAACGCAATTGTAAGGACCTCTGATCAGCCCAGGGAAGCTACAGCATCCATGCAGAAAGCACATTCTGTTTGTTTAAATCTCGTATAGAAACATTTGGCGTTTGTTTGTTTGTGCATTTGCACTTGTTAAGGCTTGTTTTTGCCAAGACATAGGCTTTCTTTTCAGATATAGTTGAGAAACAGGCTCAGGCCTTTCAACACTTACGGTAAAAACGACACTTTTTTGATTTCGCATTTCAGATATTTAATTAGTCTTTGGTATAATTCCAAAGAGTGTTGACACAGGACAACTGACGACAGCAGTCTTTCTTTATCAGCCTGTCATCTGTCTTTTCACTCATGAAGCAATGATAGTACATCTATGGAGGCTATGGATTAGTTGGAAGCAAGAAGCACTGTCCATGGTTCTAAATTTCCTTAGCTCTAGACACATACACTACAATCATCGGTTAGTTTTGGATGTCTGCGTCTATTCCTTTTCTTTTTTTCCTTTCCGAACAAGCATTTTATGAAAAGGATTCATTGTGAATTTGCTGTGAGGCAATGATTATTTCTTGCTCAGCTGTGTTTAGAGGCACTATGTCTGTTGTAATATACGATATCCCGGAAACTGCATTTCAGGAATTCTCAAAGTGGGTTAATCTAAAGCAATTAGAGGGCTGAAATATTCTCCACAGAGTCTAGGGAGAAGATCAAAATGTTTCCTAATTGATAGCAGTACTAGGTCCTAGTGAAGAAAACACACCAAACATTGATTTGCACATATAGCTGGCACATACCATAATGATGTGATCAAATTAGGACATCTGAAACATCCGTTTGGGTTTCGGCACCCTGAACAAGACATTCTTGAGTGCAGAATTTAAAGATTCTACAATTCAGCAAGGCTGTTATCAAGCCTAGCTTTTAATTTAAATGAAAATATCGTATGCTGAAACAATGAATTATATTGTCATGGACTTACCAGCTAATTAATGCAATATACAATATCTAATGTTAAAATAAATAAATGGCAATAAAAGAGGCTACAAAGTACATGTAAATACATATTTAGGCAGTGATACACCCACACAATACAGGTTGGCTACTAGTTGTCTCGACTACAAGTAATAGCCTTTGCATATTTGTGGTGAAATAATACATAACTTGACTACCAAATCTACAATGTACCACTGCTGTATGTGCGTACATGTATTTGCAAAGATACATTTGTCAAAAAGGGTCCTCTATGTTGACTGTCTGGATGCATTTCCTCATCTCTAATTTTAACCTGAGTCAGAATGACTTCATGTCTAATCACAACCCCAATCACAACACTGGACCTAATTAAACTTGTCTCGATGACTTGTTTTCTCGGGTTTAGGTAAGGATTTGAAGTGGGTGAAATATCTTCATGTTTAAATATCTGCTCACTATCAATGTCATAAACTCAAAGTTACAAAAACACAAGTACAAAGAAGAGTTCATTAGCAAAAACATTAAAAAAAAGCATTCTTAAAATGAATGATGCAACACCAGTTTGATTGATATTCCTTTTAGAGAACAATAAAAAAGAAAACATTATTAATGCAAAATTAATTAAACAACCCAACACCAGTGTGACTGATATTCCTCGGCTTGCACATGAAGAAAAAAAAAAAAACACGATTTGAGAAAGAGATCTTTTTTTAAAGTGTCAAGATCAGACTGGTGTTGATTTGCTGAACATTGATTTTATGCAACAATAGTTTGCAGCTATGGGATGAATGAAAAAAAGGAATGATAATGCTGGAGATAGTTATAGAGCTTAACTGATCATTATTTTTGTGTGCTTATAATGTGTAAACATGCAGGCTGTAAATTTCAGACATTACATCAAGAAGTTTAGTACAAACCTAGACACCTGACCACATTCGCAATGAAAAGCCATTGTCGAGTGTAGCGGAGTTAATTAAAGCAAGGGCACCACTCTACATCTGTCACATCACTTGGCAGTTACTTTAATTATATATTTTGGTCAATCTGTTCTTCCTGATGTGAGAGGGGATGCCATACATGAGACAACATCTGCTGAGGTATGTCACATGAGCTTCAGCATCTGTCCATGTTTTTACACAGCCTGTCAATCACTTGAGTCTCATACGCATTTATGTTATCATATTGAGAAAACCACAAACACTGTCAAGTGCTGTGAGCTTACATCTGTGCCGCAGTTACAATTAACTCTCTTTTACTGAGCAAGAAATCTACTCACAAACACAGAGATTGGCACTACACAAAAATACCCAGACACACCCCGTGGCTTGCAGTCATTTTGGTCCCTTATGTTGTCCATCAAGGAGACAGTGGTGACTGTTCTCTAAACTGACTCCACCCACAAAGGCTTGTGATCACCTAAGCTGTCAGCTAGCATCTGCTGAAACTACCAACCAGCCAACTGTGATACTGGCTCTGAAGATATCTCCACAGAAAATATGTCACCTACACATGTTCAGAACTCAGTGGCATATTTTCCACTTCTATTTTTTGCTAATTCTTATGTGTCAAACTTTATCTCCAAAGCCTTGGAGAATGTCAAACTGTTTTGTATGTATGACACTGTGATTTGATATATGGAAGCATCTTGAAAGCTGATGTCAACTCGTCTCGGATGAAAATAAATTGTATACATCAGTGTCAAATATTTGTGATAAAAAAAAAAAAACAGATGGCCATTTTTGGATAGCACTGCAGCAAAAATGAATATTGCATTGCAAGAGCTAGACATTATTGTGTGATTCACAAATATATCAGTTATCACTCAGAGGTGGCAAGAACTATCAGTCATGTTAGGTTGCCTATCACAGGTGCACTGCATTTGTTTGAGAAGAAATGCCCCAGTATAGTAGTCTTTGGATTTTGCTCTTCTTTGAAGTTGTGTGATACTGTTTCTACCTCCTGGAGGATTTTTCTTTCCTCAGGAAGAATGAAAGTGCAGTACAGTAATTACTGTACTGAAAAAGGGAGTTGCATTTCAGTAGTCCGTGTACAGATATCTTAATAAACTGATGGGATCAGAAAGTTATAATATTTAAGTGGAATGGTATTCTACCTTATCCTCCCTGAACACACACTTGTCTAGTCCAAAATGCACATTCACACACTTGGAGATGACACAGAAACCCAGAGACACAATAGCTTTCTATCCCTAGACTCTACAAATTTTTCTTCCGTAATCCCCTCTGAGTCTATTAATATTTCGGTTACCATGGCAATTCGAGCCTTGCCAAATGTTGTACAGATAACAGGAGATAAGAGCATAAGGAGCAGGGAGATAAGAGCAAGTGACCCGCAGAGATCAGAGCACGAGAGGTCAGGCAGAAGAGCAGAAGTAAGTCACTGAGAAACGGACCTTCCCTACTCAACTCCACTTCCAACTCCATGAAAAAACAAGTATGAAGGGCCATTTAAAGTTTCTGGGATTGCAACATTTAAAAACAGTTTTCTTTGTGTGTCAAGTTTAATTCTCCAGAAAACTTAAATGGCAGCAAAACATTTAGTAAGGCAACATACCACTGCACTTGATATTAAGAAAAATAGTTGATACTATATTTTTTCCAAAAAAAACACCCTTCTAATTATCATAATTACTCTATTCCCAAAGCATATTAATGTTGTCCATGTGACCATAGAAGCAGTTTAATGGCAAGTAGATATTGATGGAATACCATGCCATTTCTTTTTTAACCTTTATAAAAGTTATATGCCTTTCAAATGGGTGTAGACATCTTGTCTCTCCTTAATCTGCCATCTCAAACATTATGCATTGTTCTGCAGGGAATAAAACTGTGAATAAGAAAAAGGTGACAGTAAAAAATCTGCAATCATTTTTTACACTTTTAAAATTCAAACTGATGATTCAATAATAGCAAAAGCCATTCAAATGATTAATATTTGATATCATGTTATTGTCTTTTAAGTGGTTCATGATGTATTACTGTAGCTGACAACATAGTCCTACGAGAGTTGTTCATTCTACCAGAAAACTGCACACAATAAGATAACATACATGATTTCTAAAATTGAGTTATTCCTCTTCAATACACTAAAACAATGCAACACACCAACCATCCACTCATCCAACAGACCATCTAGATCGGGGGTGTCAAACTGATCCATGAAAAGGCCAGTGTGGCTGAAAGTTTTCATTCCAACCAAGACGAAGCACAATCGACTTAACTCATTCAATTAACTGAACTGTCTTGTCTCACACAGTTGATTTGTTTCAGGTGTGCTCTTGGTTGGAACGAAAAAACTTGCAGCCGCACTGGCCCTTTCGTGGATCAGCTTGACAACTCTGATCTAGATAGCAGTTACATTTTGTAAGGCATGACCTTACCTGCTTGTTGCTGTACTTCAGTTGGCTGGTCTTGTAGCTGTAGTCTGAGTATTGGTCCGAGCCAGTCGAGTTGTCGTCTCCTCCCGTTCCTACAAAGGTGTTGGCAGCCGGAAGGTCCTGGACAGCCTGATGCTTCTGTGAGGCTGAAGGGGATTGGGCCTGCAGCTGAATGGAGGGTAAGGGGGAGTTGGAGCGGTAGTGCCTGCCTATATCAGGGCTTCCTGGTGAATATGTTAAGGGCAGGTGTATCCTGGGACTGTCGTTGACCCCATCAAGGTTGAACTTGAGACTCTTTTGTAGGCTGACTTCCTCATCTTCTCCAAGTGGTTTTGGGGACTTTTGGGGTTTTCCTTTCCTCCCTCGTTTGCCTTTGGCATTTTTTGGTGCCTGTTTGGGTGCATATAAGTCCTTTGTTTCCTTCTTGCCAGCTTGATACCCACTCTTAGTTTCTCTCTGGATGCGGTGTCGGATAAATACCACCGCCAAGATCAACATGACAACACCTGCCACACCGGCAAGGCTTCCAAACAAAATGTTACTACGCTGTGCAGCAAACCCATTGTCAGGATCACCAGCAATGTCTCTGTCCAGTGGAGTGTAAAGACTGTGTCCTACTAGAGCCTCCACTAAGCTGACATTTGAAATGGTTTCATTGACATAGATGTGGACCAGGGCAGTGGCATGACGTGCAGGCTTCCCCCTGTCACTCACTCGCACCACGAGGCGATGTAGTCCGCCATGTTTTCGGGTCATCTCTTTTGCTAGAGTGATCTCCCCACTGGAGGGGGAAATGCGAAATAACTGGTAAGGGTTTCCACCAGCGATACTGAAGACCAGATCTGCATTAGGCCCACTATCCAGGTCTTCAGCTTCCACTACCTCAACATGGCTATCTGGGGAAGCCAGAGGTGATAAGCGCCTGAAGGAGGAATTGGATGGCTTGGTGACAACAGGGTCGTTGTCATTTTCATCCAGTACGTTGATGGTAACGCCCACATATGAAGACCGAGGTGGCTCTCCTCCATCCACTGCTTTTAGACGGAAAGTATAGCTACTTTCTTTCTCTCGGTCAAACGAGATGCTTGAAAGAATGGTGCCTGTCCCATTTTGAACAACAAACTTCCCTCCATCAGGTTCTACAGAGAGGTGAACATGGGCATTCTCCCCTTTGTCCACATCCAGGACTGTTACCATGCCAACTGGACTGAGGGGAGGCATGTTCTCCAAAACTGAAAAGCTGTAGCCACTGAGCATGAACTTTGGATCATTGTCATTGCGGTCAAGGACTTTTATTACAACACTTGCTGTTCCTTTATGAACAGGTGATCCTTTATCTGCTGCAGTGACCCGGAACTCATATTGTTCTTTATGCTCACGGTCAAGTGGACTTCGGGCTCTTACTTCCCCTGTGTTTGGATCAATTTCAAACAGACCTTTGATGGTTGAGTCTGCCACAATATTATAGAGGAGCTCTGCGTTAGTGCCACTATCAGCATCTGAAGCAATCACATCCAAAACCTTCTCCCCTGGTTGGTTTTCTTCAGCAAAATCTACCTCAAACAAAGTCGGGGAGAATATTGGAGAATTGTCGTTCACATCAGTCACCTGCACTTTCAGAGAATTGGTACTAGAGAGTGCTGGATTTCCAGAATCCACAGCCACAATCTCTACTCGGTAATCCCTAATTCTTTCGTAGTCGAGGGGGGTGGTGGTCTGCAGGAAATACTTCCTCTTGTTGTCACTTGATGAGTCGCTGGCAGGGCGGAGCTGGAATGGTACATCTCCTGCAACCACACAAGTGACCACAGCGTTCTCTCCCTCATCCTTGTCGGACACTTGCACCAAAGCAACGGCTGTTCCAACTGGCATGTCCTCTGAAATGTTAGCCACCCCTTCACTGTGTGTCACAAGACCAATTCCACGGATCTCCACAGCTGGAGCATTGTCATTTTGGTCAGTCACCTCAATTGTCACAAATGTCTTCGAGCTTTTAGGTTGAGGACCCTTATCCCTCGCCACCACATAGAAGGACAAGCTGTTGATTTCCTCCCTGTCCAGGGCTCCTTTGACATAGATAATGCCACTGGACCGATCAATTCGTAAGAGTTTCGGCACCGGGTCTACTGCTTGGTGAAGGGTGTACTCAATTTCTCCATTAGGGCCCATATCAGAGTCATTTGCTTTGACCTGTAATGAAAGGAATATTGTGGTTAAAGGCATGATTTATGCGAAACAACTTGGGGTTAGAATTAAAGGAAAGCAGTGTAGGATTTTCTCTTCTAATCATTGGTCAATGAATGAATTAATAAATTAATCAACTGATCTCTGATCACTTCAAAGCACAGCAAGTGAACAGATTTATTTAGGCATGTTTCATTATTGCCCTTTATCTCTGCTTTGATGGTTATAGCCCTTTTTTCTCTACCCCTTTCTTTTATTCCAGAATATGGGCGAGAGAGAAGGTCCACATGAAAACATTTGGCAATATATTAGCGCTGCTATTCCTTTCATGACAGTCGGTACAATGTCACAGCGGTATGCAGACAAAATCCTACACAGAGTGTCTTACTCCTACACTCTGACATTGTGTATCTCTAATTCTATTTCTGCAAGTATAATAGCACAACAAAAGCAAAAAGCAGCTTAATTACCTGCAGAAGCATAACACGATAATGCTGTAATACTTGTATTACTTGAAAATGAGTCATTGGTTTGAAACCACTTTCAAATAACACATTTTTAAAAACTTGAGTATGATGAAGATATGTGAGTTGACAAGAACTACATGTGGTCTTGGTTTCCCTTGAGTTCTGCATTAGAGTCTAAATTTTGAAAATTCAGAGTTGTGAGGCTATTTTTAAATATTTTAAAGCACAATGGCAGAATAAAAATATCCATCTTTGATTTGGATTTTTCACACTCAGACGTTATCCGAGGGATAAGCGTTGCAGACTCATTTAAAAAGAAAAAAAACCCATCTTGATAAACTGAGTTCTTTCTTCTTTTTCCTTTTTTTTGTCTGTGTTTCTCAGTTGCTGAATATAAAAAAATCAAGCAAATCAAGCACAATTTTGGTTTTGGTTTGATTTAAAACAAGTTTTTTTAAAACAAGTATATTTGCATCACAGTATTTGTGTCTTACCTGCAACACAGAGTGCCCCACTGGACTGTTTTCCGACACTTCTGCCTCATAGGTGGACCTTTCGAACTTGGGGGAGTTGTCATTAGCATCAGTGACAACCACTCTCAGCAGAGCGCTGCTGTAACGCTGTGGGTTTCCTCCATCCACTGCCTTGATATTGAGGTCATAGGAATCCTTTAACTCGCGATCTAGGTTGCCCAGAACAATAAGCTGCGGGAGCTTCCCCCCCCTGTCGTCAGCCACCTGTAAACCAAATAGGGTTGCTGCGTCTGGCCCTGCAGTCAGCGCATAATCTGCCACCCCATTCCTGTCCGAATCCCTGTCTGTAGCGAGAGGTATGGAGAACAGTGCCCCCATGATGGTGTTCTCAGGGACAGAGATGGTGAGCACAGAAGATGGAAATTGTGGAGTGTTGTCATTGATGTCCTGCACCTCGATGCGTCCTTCAATGAGTCGTGGGCTCTGGTTTTGTATGAGATCTGTCACCGATACTTCGAATTCCAGGTAGCAGGGCTTACCCTTAGCCAGGGATCGACAGTCCCTCAGGGTCTCTCTGTCTATGGGAATCTCTGTGGTGAAAATGTCTCCCGTCTTTCCATCGACACGAAGGTAAGGGGAACCCACCTCCAGCTTGTAAAGATGACCGGAGTCTGGTAGGCCCTGGTCTGCTGCCAGGCTACCAATAAGAGTGTTGGGAGGCTGCTCCTCCTGGACCCGGTACAGGATACTGCCTTCAGCAGAGCCACAGTGCAGCACCAGGACCCAGAAGAGGACTACTTGTGACTTCAGTTCCATTAGGTCATCAGAAGATCTGCCTGCAAAAGGACAAAATGAGTATATGTATCAAAATGTTGTTACCTTTTTGAAAAATTGTGTGTTGTGACAACAAGCTATAATAGCTATAAAATGCCTTGTAGCTGTACAAAGCTCCATAGATAACAATTACTTCACTTTTATTAAAAACTCGAAAAACACAGACATCACATCTACAAGTCATTGAGACAACAGTGATACATGCTGCCAGTAATAAAGAAAAAAAATGTCTTCAGTGTAATTTTCCATGATATCTCTGTAAAATTCATATTTGTTGTCAATAAGTAGCAGGCATAGAAGCATGATATAATAATAAGACAACAATAACAACAAAGGGAAAGAGGCAGTTTTTAAAAAGTGCAATCATAACCATTTCCCGGCTTGGTCTCTTTTCTGTTCCAGCGCTTCAGTAGCTTAAATGAATGTCTCAGCTTCACAAATTTCTTGTGGAAATTAATGTTGGAACAAGAAATTGTATCTTCTGAGCTTGCACACAAAACAAACTTGAGGGCCAGTGTGGATTGCATTGTTTCAGCTGCGTAATTAAATAAAAGTGTAATACAAAATCAGATTGCCTAAAAGACTCATTATTTTGGTATTACACTACTAGACATTGATTGGTGAAGCAATGTAGTTTTAAAATAACCCACAGTAAGAAACATACCCTCAAACAGAAATCCTTACAAACCTGCTAAGGCCTCTAACAACAAGCTCTTACATACTAAGCATCAAGGAAGCAATGAGGACAGTTCTTCTAATGCAGATTGTGCGACGTGGCAATTATCACATGCAGCTTGACACAATGCACAATGCAACAATTTCTATCCATGCACTATTGCTACTGGCTAGTTCAAACACTGTAATAATTATGTTTGATTTTGAACCTTTCAACTCTGTAATTAAGAGCCATTATTTTAGTGTCTTCTTTGATCTGTATTCCCTCCAGCTAAAGAATTCTGGCTTTTTTCATGCTACAATGATTTTAGACTATAATTATTTCCTCTGTGTGTGTATGTGTGAAGCGCTCTATTGGTAATTGAAATGAGAGCAGATGTTGAGGTTAAAAGGTCCAGTGCTCCTGAAAACTGGACAGTGCTGGTGGCAACAATGTACCAGTTTTGTGTCTGTGGCGCATCTGTGAGTGTCTACAACATCCTCACTTTTGTAAAAAAAAGTGGTGTGTAGTTGAAGTATTACACATACCTTACACAAAAAAGAACTTTAATAATACAAAAAAAAAAAGAGCACAGGTACTGGATCTAATATCGGCCAGAACCGTGAGGGCCCCTGAGGGAAAAATAAGTGAGATCAGAGCAGCCTGAGTTTGTGCGGTTGTGAGAAAGAGAGAAATATACATTAATATGGTCAAATAATGTTTTTTGAGCTCAAAGCACTCAGTCTGCATCACCTCAAATGAAACAATGTTCTAGAAAGGCGCAAAGCAAATGTGTATTAAGCGAGACAGCAAAACACAAATATACAGAAATCCAATGAAGAAATCCAATTCCTTTTGAATACATTAAAATTGGAAGTGCAGGTTATTGATGCAGTAATTGCTCAGTTATCGATGTGTCCCTTTTTACATTTGCAGGGGGAGCCTCTAGTCAATGTGGCGTGAACAGTGAGTGTGCATTCTGTGTGTTCATGTGTACAGTGGGGAAAAAAGGCATACTGGAGTAAAAACATAATCAGCGGATGCGTAAAAAAAAACAGTTTTTTATATCTACAGCTGACAGATAAAACAGAAACTTTATAATTTGAAAAATAATTATGAATCGAAGGTGATTCTAAATGGAATTGTAAATATTTCATATTGTTTTCCCTGCTTACATGAAACATGTGAGCTTGTAGAAAAGTGTGTTAAAAAAAATTCATAAAAGCATTACTTGGAATAACGTGACTATACTCTATTGAGACTTGGATCATCTTTTTGTCATTTCTCTTATTTTTCATTTGTTTTTGAATTAAAGTTTGCAAAATGTTTTTTTTCTCTTTTACAAAGTGGCCATTTAAAAATGAAAACTATAATTATTGTCATAATGTTTTTTTTTAGCTGTAACTGTCCCCCTGCCATTACTGCCACTTCTACAATGAATAGGCATGCTTTGATAGTGACATGATTGTTATGGTTGATGACACTCATGACTTAATGTCTTCCAGTTGGCCTCATGCCTGTCTTCCAGATGGCACCGTGCCTGGCAGCCACAGAGAATTGGTGTTCTTTTTTCTTTGTTTACATTGACATTAAAATTCATGTTGTTTGCGAAATGTGCGTTTTGCCATCACTCAGTGAGAATCTCTTATCGGTTGAATATTATTGACACCACGCCTTTGAGCTTCTATCTCACATTTCTCAGCTACCTCACAAATATTTTATCAAAAGCTAGACAGCATCTATTTTTTATTTTTTTCACTCATCTCCAAGCACTCTGAGGTGTGGCGAAGGGGAACTTTCCACTACTGGACTACTACACATCTCAACAAAGTTCACTACCTGAGTAGCAAAATACATGACTTAGAACTGCTGAACACAACTAGTAGTGACATTCTCTGCATGTCAGCGCTTTTTCTCTGAAAAACTTGGTTATCATCTGCCATCCCAGATGGTGTGGTAGACCCACAAGACTACAAGCTGATTCAGGCAGATCGGGATACATAACTCAGCATAAACTCAAAAGGAGAAACAAGAAGTTAGTTCTTCCTGTGTGTATAAATGTGTCTGTCATATTACATTCCTGGTCAACCACTCTAACCACTACAATACAGTAACTACAATAACAATGCCCTTGTGGGGTAGATACAAGAACTGGATGTCAGGAAGTGCAAGGCTGAGAAAGTGAAATCGTTTGGTTGAATAAAATTACCAACCAAGAACTGTTGCAGCACAGTGGTCTATAACTGGAAGAATCACTCTAGAAACTTTCTTTTTTTGCACACTGACTACACATTATATCTAAGACGTGCAGCTACTTGGTGGTAGCTGCTCCACAGGACAACTTAGACCTGGCAAATGCTTGGTTGACCCCTACTGTACTACAAGTTGTATGAGCGAAGTACACACTGTACTTCCTTTACGCAAAACTATAATGGCTCTTCACGGCCTAAAGGGCTCATACTGTAATTCCCTTAAGCGCATTGTGCTGCAAAGAAATCCTGCACAAATAGACAAACCAACAAACACACTGAGCCAGACACTTAAAGAGAAGCAAGAAATATTCTGAAAAAATATCTTTCCAAATACAATCAAGGCATCTACTGTCTTGCCGAGGAGATAACTTTAACTCTTCCAGTGAAGCAGCATTCAGCACATTGCCTCATGCTGTGATCATGCAATGGTCCAGATGGTTCCAACATAGAGAAAAACTGAAGGCAGCCTGTACCACAGTATGGAGGTGGACCTTCAAAGAGAGTCTCAAAATGCCTGATGGGTCTGCTGTTTGCTACATCTCCTGTGAAGATGTTTAACTTTGCAGCAAAAAATGTAGTCAAACAAAACTACTCAGCAATGGACTTTAAGACCCCTAGGAACATCACAGAGTAGACCTGCCACCCAGCAAGTACACTTCCTGGCCCAAACCCAGCTTATTAAGACCGTCAGGGGTGCCAAGTCTAAGTAGAAGACCGGACGAGAGAGTCAGTGTTTCATGACTCATTCTCAGCATGGCCATCACCCCACAGACTCACCGAGCTGCAGGAGAAACTCACCCAAGCATACCCCTTCACCTGCCTATGACCTCTATAGATAAGAGCGGTTAAAACAGAGCAGGGAAAGTTATTTTCACTCCTGCCCACTGTGTCACTTGGGAGTCTATTGTCACTTCTGTTGAAGTTTTACTGAAATGTAGACGTGTTGTTTATATGATATTTTACCTGACAGTAAAATAATATATAGACAAGGCCGGAATAATTCTGTTTTCATACACAATCCTCTGTTATTTGTGGTTTCATTTTCACTGTGATACGTGTGGTTTTGTGAAGATATACACTCTAACTACTTGACTAACTGTCAAGAATAATTCACATTGTCACAATAATTTCATGGATAGAGGTAAAAATATATCTAATTACAAGTATATGACCGTTTATATGTATGTATACATAAGGTATTGCCTTCAAAAGAGGAATAATAGGAAGTATATATATATATTCCTGAAAATTGTCAAACACTTGCAAATACTGCAGGGATAAATATTGTTTTTGTTTATACAACCATAGCCTTTTAAATAATGAAAGAAAAGAGGATTTGTTTTGTTAAAAAACAAAATATGCAAAAGAGGACAAAGCAAGGAGCAAAAAGCATCCACAATCAGAATATTGGAATAGTTGCAACAACTTCAAAAGGAACAGAGAGAAGACTTGAGTTTCCCAGCATATGCAGATATAAGGGGGTGTCTCTACACACTGTGGCTTCCTTCCTTCTGATCTCTCTCTTGCCACATGGATCTACCCATTTCCTCCAATGCCATTTTGAATGACAGTGAACTCCCAAATTCCTCCTAGCAACTGCCTACAATCCCCTATCCCTCCACCTCTCCCTGAAGGCTCAGTGCCAGTGCTGCTGCTCTGCTCCTCACAGAGAAGAAGGTGAGAGACTCCTCCGGCAGCTAAACATCAGTCAAACTGCAAGGTCTGATTGAGTCTCACCTGGAGCCCTCACACAATGCACCACCCAGCTGACCTCACGGTTGAAGAGAGCATTTCAACTTCTACGTGTCTACAACCACTGACCCTACACAGTTGGTCCCATGCATTCCCAAGAGGTTTAGAGGTATCTGCCTTAATGAGGCCAGGGGTGCTGAACCCAGCCATAACAATGGCCGCTGAAAAACTGGTACCATCCTAGCATAAAAATATGGAAAAACACACTCCTCCACCACCTGGAGTTTATTTACATATTGGTCAGTGGACAACACAGAGATATCTGCACCTATTGAAGGATCATTTTTACTTCATTCACACTTTGAAACGATTGTTGTAAAAACTGTACATCTTGCTTTGATGTGACATTAATTATAAATAGAATAGAAATTATATTTATTTCATGTTATTGGTTATTAAGAAAAATATAATGCAGGAACATTAGAAATTAAAGGACTGAGTTTAAATGAAAAGACATTTTGTGGAGATCAATTTGAATAATATGGAAATGTACCAAAGCAGAACTTTGTTCAACAAACAGTAAAAGTGTGCAGTCTGTAAAAAACATCCTGTAATCCACTAGTTATTTATTTCTAGAGTGAACAACATCATTCTATCATAATTTATTTCCTGCATGCATCTTACTCATTCCCGCACTAGTTTATTAAGTAAAGTAAAATAATATCAATTAAAATTGTAAAAAGTATTGAAGGAAATTGAAAGTGTTTTTTTTTTTTTACACAATGCCTCAGATATTTGGCTTTGAAGAAGAGGAACTAAAAACAGGCTGAATGGTTGTGTGGGTGCATGCATGTGAGTATTGTCATGATTCATTAAAAAAAGGTATGTTAAAAATGAGAAATATAATTGTATTGCAGAGCATGTGCGCCTGTCCTGGTTACCATAGAGACAGACTATCTACTGACTGAGTCAACTCAGTGACTGACTGGGTGACACTTGCTCTTTAAGTTGGCCGCTCCACAGGTCCGTCAGAAATGACTCACGCATAGAATCAACTGAGGCATAATTGCAGATTAATAAAATGTCAAAGGGCGAATTTTGTGTGTGTAGGGAAAAAAATTAAGATTATAATCCAGCAACACCACCAGTGCTCCTTCTCCTCTGCAGAAGCTAAATTCTCACCTGTTACTTGGTACAAATCAAGCTCATGAATGTCTGCTATAAGATGTAATCTCCCCTGCTTTGCTAGAGTGTGGAAAGATAACGGATGATTTAATGATTTTCTCAACTGAGGTGATTTGATATATTGGCTGACTCTGCGCCTTTAGCTAGTATAACAGGTAAAAGCCATTACCCTCCCACCAGCATGATTTATGATGGCTAGTATCACAGCTTAGGTCTCCTTACAGCTGATTCTACCAACAGAATTTACTGCAAAATGTTTCTCTACACACTTCTAGAGACAGTAAACCCTGACCATTAGTAATGAGAAAGCAATGGCCTTTGGTTGGAAACACTTGCTGAGGGCAGGAGCGTTTAGATATTCATGTAGGCTACTCCACACAAAAACAGTGATGGGGGTCACTCCTACTACAAAACAAATCCCACTAGAAATCTTAGAGGTGGTATTCAGACATAAGGGAGATATAAACACACTGACAGGTCTCTTACTCCTTGTTGAACTGTGTTTGTAATTAAAACCAGGCTCCTCATAAGTATTTTACTGATGATGTATTATTTTGTACAGGTTCACGCACTGAAGTTCAAGGAGCTGCTTAAGCAGTCAAGTCAGAAACCCCGCTTGTGCCCTTTCAATGATTTGATATGTTTACCAAATGGCAAACAGGTAGCCTTCCTTCAGCAACTCCATTCCTCAACACAATACATGTTATTGTACAGGATTCAGGGGGAGCAGAGGACATGTGTAAAGTTCAACATTCAACTACCTCTTTGCATGGCAAGTGAATAAAATTATAAAAGGGAAAATATAAAGGAAACTGAACTGACAGCTTGTCCTTTTGCCCCTTATTCATAATTTGATAGATAGATAGATAGATAGATAGATAGATAGATAGATAGATAGATAGATAGATAGATAGATAGATCTTGTGTCTTTTGCTTAACTCCTCTCTCACAAGTGCTTTATAATCGACAGAGATCACCACATTCATCAGGTTTATGTCTTATCGACAGTTTGTCAGATATGAGGTAAAACTGGGTTCTAGGCCTGTTTTGATCTGCTCTGTTTTGACGGCCTTGTAGCCTACAGTATGTGAGGGAACTTAGACCGACATCACTACGTGGGGCAGACTATTAAAATGTGCCTGGTGGTCGGTGGGGTGGCGAGAAACAACACCCCAGACTCTCACTGGAGAGCAGGGGAGATTACCAGTGCGGATGCGCTGATCAAAGATTTATTTTTTTCCCCCTCCAATTAAATGCGCGAATCTCTCCATAGGAAAACTGGCCATTAGTTCTTAACATGGCAAGCTATACGTCAAAATTATTCGCGCAAAAAAATAAAATAAAATCGCGAGTAAACCGCTCCAAATAAAGATCCACAAATGAAGGCAAATCATATGATGTTTGCAGCCTGTATAAAAGGAATGACGAGGAATGCATGATACAAATGGATCACATTTTCTGCTTCACAGAATCATAACAAGATGCAATTAGTCTATCGCCAGAACACATCCGATTCAAGCGTATGCACTTATATTGTAGGTGAAATGCAATGACGCTTAATGACTCAGTGTCATTACTCACGGAGGCTGGAACTCTACTCAGTTGTGTTTTAATTGCAATGCATCGTCTGATCCATCACGCAGCGCGTCATTATATCTGCACTGTTACCTTCCTATCGCGGTGTCCTATCAACCTGTAACACCGAGCCGCTGCTTGTCTATTATTAAGTGCACCGCAGACAACTTGTTGTATAAACAGTCTGTTAGTATGGCCTGCGTTATTAGACACCACTTCAAGTCAGAAATCTTTTCAAAACAAACTTCCCGACACAGATCTCCATCAACGTCACAATCACAATAACTTTCTCGCTTAATATTGCATTTGTTTCAGTACCTGAGCCAGAGACTTCTCTATGAGCGCTTGTCGCGTCGCCAATCCGTCCGCAGCTGATGTGTCCACCGGTGATCCCAGAGGCAGGTGTCTAACCCTCAAACCTCCGTCACAGTGCTCACATCAAAATAACTTCAGCGGCCACAAAATCCATTCACAGCATTTGCAACTTTCCGCATCAAAATTCAGGATTGCCTATCCACCGTCGTCCGGCAGTCTTGCAGAGCAGATACAGATTTCAGTCCGTGGAAATATTAGAAGTTATGAGCGGTTTGTGGTCGATTATTTTATGATAGAGCTGGAAAACGAAGAGTCTCATTCCACAGGGATAGCCTAGTGTGTGCCATTTCCGATCCACAATAACTGATCCCTGCCAAGATATGCACTCGTTGGCGCATCCCTTTAGTCCAAGTTTCTCGAGCGCTTCCCCTGATATAAGTAGCCTAAAAAGCACTGTGAGGACGCACTAGATGTCTGAACGACAGCAACATAAATGTCATTTCTTTCAACGCAAAACGGAATAGCTAACCGGTCTTAAACAAGAAGCCCATCTGAAGCATTTCCAGAGAGCAAGTGGTGAGATACTGTGGGTAGGTTAGTTGCTCCCCTCTCTCCCTCTCGCTTTCTCTCTCTACTCATCAGAGCGTGGGAGGAGGTGGGGCTCCCATCCACCGCAGCGCACAGCAACTTCACACTCAACATCACATTATGCCTGGGCTGCCTACCAGGAAATTGTGTGATTCCTACAGTTTAAGAAGATCTCATTAAACTGGGTCACCTCAAACGGGAGGATGCACCTTATAGAATAAGCGTATCGTGCAGTCACTGTGCATGTGCTGCACTACTGCTGCAAAAAGACCACTGCTTTTGTTCATGTTAAATGCATTGATTGCGCAAATTGTCTAAATTTGATGTAACAGGTAGCCTGTACTGACAGTTTACTTGTTGATATGCATTCCATGTAGCAAAATGAATGGCCTAAAATGGAAGCTGGTCGGCCACTATTTATTCATTTGGCGCCACCCTCAGGCGGTTATAATAAGGGAGGGAAGTAATGCAGTCCCCTTAGATCAGCTGAGGAAATTAAGGGAATTGAATGTTAACATTGCTTGATGTTGGAGTAATGCACATAATAATGTTGTTTTTTTTTGCCAGCAAAGACAATGAAAATGCTGTTGCTGTACATTGGAATAAACTAGTTATGTATAACATCATCTGTTAAAACTGCAGCAGTGTAATTAAAAAAAACAATGCTTTTGCTAAGGGCTATAAATCAGCATGGCTCAGCAGGGAGCGAAATCCATCCCACGCCACAGTTATTCTCTTCCTTTCTTCCACAACACTGATGCCAGTGATCATAACTGCTTAAGCATAAGCAATGGACCAGGAGCAGTGAGTCAAATGCGGGTTTTGTCACAAAGGAAAGCCTTAAGCAATGTCCTCCGGAGAAAACTTGATTTCCTATCTCCCCCAGCCATTCTGAGGCAAGAGTTTATCAGAGTGTTTCCAGTCTGTGATCCTTTACTCCTCCCCCATCTCTCATTAGCTGCAAACACACAGCTGTTGGGTTACCTCTCCAGGGCTCCCATTAAGGGCTGCCATTCAGGCTTACAGTGTCCCTGAACCAATCATATTAGAGCTGCCGTCCACGCACTTCCACTGCCATACTGCTTGTAACTGTCTCTGAAACAGTTTATGTGTTTGTAGTGTTTATAGACATTCATGGTCATTCAGGTTCCTGGTTATAAAAAGGTGATTTAAACTACAATAATTAATGTCATAAAATGTTTGGTTAAATGTATTTCTTTTTGAGGGCTTTTAATGTGAAATGTAAGGGTCTGATTTAGGGCATTGTGGGAAATGTGAGGTCGAAATGTGAGGCCGGGTCAGTTTGTTGTGGTTCAGTTGCATTATGGGTCAGAGCAGCAGAAAAGGCTGTAGAGGAGAGCAAGCAACGGCAGAACAATAATTCTACATGTGGTCCAAGTGGCGGACACGGTAACTTTCTGTTTATATGTTACAATGATAATTAACAGTGATTGGGAGTTGCATGTGTTTTCAAGTGTGTATGTCTTTATTCATTGTAGTTTTCACGGTGTCAGCTGAAGTACAGAGAGAGAGAGAAAATAAAGCTTCGAGACATCTGTAAGAATCGTGGCCATTCATTTCGTGGGACCGGTGTAGTTACAGTGAAAACGTGCCACCGGAGAAAGAAAGGTGCGCGGCCGTGAATGAGAAAAGAAGAAGCACGATCGCTGGGCAGCTTGTGGTCGGAGAGAACGCGGGATACGGCTTGCCAATTCATGGAAGAAGAAGAAGCAAGAGCGCTGGGCAGCGGGTGATCGGACAAAACGCGGGAAAAGGCTTGCCAATTCATGGAAGGAGAGTGGCTGTTCCTGACACCGGCACGTTCGAGAATCGCAGTTCCATTCACAGAGGGCGCCGTCTGACAGCGTAGACTACAGCTCTGCAAATATCCCGTCCATGGGTTACAAAGTGGACTGACTGTTTCATCCCAGCACCGGCAGAAGAGCGAATCGGCAGATAGCATCAGGTTTGATGGTGTAATTTCCATAAAATTTGGAACATTTGCTAATCTTGTGAGAATAATAATACATGTTGAAAATACTGGTTAATTAATAAGAAAGTGACTGATTTATCACTGAAGCCTGATTACAAACCACTGTTGTTATTGTTTATTTTGTTAATGAATGTTGTAATAGTATTTTTGATCCAAGTGTTTGAATGCTTAATCAAAGGAGTGCATTAAGAGGATTTCTTGGTTAAACACTTACAAAATATTGTAACTAAGATCGCAGTTAGCAGGTTTCAAAGCTATGTGCATTTTTTGCCATTAATCGGTGATAGTGTCCTTTCTAAAACATGTACAATGTCAGTTCAGGGAGAAAAATCACAGGCTGATGAATGTAGTGTACAAATTGAGTCACTTCAAGAAGAGCTGACTGAGTTAAGTGAACAACTAAAATCACAAAGTGACAAAGTTGAAAGGGAAAGGTTAGAGACACTCATTGGTGACATTCATGCAAAAATAGAAATTCTGAAAATAACAATGGAACCTACCTCTTTAACTTCATCAACAAGGAAATCTTCTCGGGAGAGAAAGTTTACTCCAAAAATGCAAGAGCTGAAGCAACAAGAGGCTTCACAGAAAGAGAGTAAATTCATCATGCTCTATGAAAGCTGGAAAGAACAAGTTAGAGCTTCTCGTACCAAACTTAAAGACGAGTGCACTGATGAAGACTTGGGTGACATGATGGATGCTGTTGAAGGAATGGAGACAAAAGTGAGGGATATGTATGAAAATATCCGATGTCAATTAGCACCTTCTACTGAGGTTAGAAGAAAAATGGACTCTTGTGCAGCAGTAACAAGGGATTTGATGGAGTTAATGAAAGTGCGCATGAGTGAAGTGGGGCAAGAGGAGTTTGATGTTAAGGCTGAAGAGGCAAGACTTCGTATGGTGCTTGACAGAGAGTATGCCCAGTCAATATTTGGTACTTCAGTCTCAAAATTCACCGTTCGTAGCCATCAGTCAAGCTGTGCATCAGAACAGCAAAGTATGACAGCAAAAAGAGCAGAATATGCTGCACAGTTAGCTGCAAAACAGGCTGAAATGAAGAGGGAAGAAGCAATTGCTACACAAAGGCAAGAACTCAGAAGGCTAGAAAATCAGAGAGATCTTGAAGTAATAGCTGCCAGGCTTAAGGCATACTCTGAAACTGAAAGTGAGGCTGATGACCAAAACAGCACGGCAGGCAGTAAGTTGGCCAGTCATACTCCTGTACCTAAAAAAGAAAATAAAGGGGAACAAACGTGTAACAATAACACTGAACAGTCAAAGAATGCTAACAATGAAGCATCGTTAGTGCAAGCCCTACATGACACAATGGTTCTTACCAGACTTCCTGCACCAGAGCCCTCAGTCTTTTCAGGAGACCCACTCAAGTTTTTAGAATGGAGCACAAGCTTCAAAGCATTGATAGAACGTCGCTGCATGAATCCAGCAGACAGATTGTTTTACCTCCAAAAATACATTAGTGGTGAGGCACGGTCTGTACTGGAAGGAAGCTTCTATAGAAAGGATGATGAAGCTTATGACCAAGCATGGGAGGTATTGAATGCACGATATGGTAACTTCTTTGTAATCCAGCGTGCATATAGAGAAAAACTAAACAACTGGCCGAAGATTGGCTCAAGGGAGTCAGTTAAACTGAGACAATTTAGTGATTTTCTGACAGCCTGCAGCAATGCCATGCCACACATTAAAGGGCTTCAGGTGTTAAATGACTGTGAAGAGAATCAAAAGATGCTCCAAAAACTCCCTGATTGGGTAACTTCTCGCTGGAATCGCCATGTCACAAAGCAGTTGAGAGAAACAGAGGAATACCCTGAATTCAAGGAGTTTGCTGACTTCATAGCACGAGAAGCAGAATGTGCATGTAATCCAGTGACATCCTTTCATGCACTGAAACTTACTGAAGAAAAGCCATTAAGAGATGTGAAACGCCCAAAAGCAAATGTGTTTAACACAAATGTAAAAGTGTCAGATCAACCAAGTACAGTGATGAAAACATACAGTGCTGTGGAAAACAGCTCAAGGGATTCAAGTGGATACAAGAGAGTAACATCTACAAACCCAGCCCCGTGTATTTGCTGTGGAGAAAGCCACTCCATCCACAGGTGTCAGAGGTTTACCAATAAGCTTGTGGAGGACAAGAAAAGGTTCATATTTGACAATAACCTGTGCTTTGGTTGTCTTAGGAAAGGACACAATTCAAAGGACTGCAAGAATAGAGCTACTTGTAGCATTTGCAAGAAACATCATCCAACACCACTTCATGAAGACCGTCTCCCTGCTGCAAACCCATCTGCTCAGGCCATGCAAGCAGAAGAGAATACATCTTCCCTTTCCTGCTGCATAGACAGAGGAAATGGTGGGAGTACATCCATGATAGTGCCTGTGTGGATTTCCTCAATCACTACACCTGAGAAAGAGACATTAGTGTATGCTTTACTAGATACCCAGAGCAGCAACACCTTTGTAGACCAAGGGGTGTGTGAGAGGATGAAGGCACATATAGAGCCAGTTAAGTTAAAGCTTACCACTATGATGGGAAAAGATTCCATTGTTCAGAGTGAGAGAGTCAGTGGTCTCAGAGTCAGAGGGTTTACCTCACAAAGCTTTATTAACTTGCCAACTGCATACTCCAGAGACTTCATCCCACTGGAACGTTCCCACATTCCGACCCCTGAAACTGCAAAAAGGTGGAAACATCTGAATGAAATAGCAAGGGAAATACCAGATCTGATGGATTGTGAAGTCGGACTCTTAATAGGTTATGACTGCTCCAGAGCCTTGGCGCCACGACGTGTCATCACAGGGGGTGATGAAGAGCCTTATGCAGTCAAAACTGACTTGGGTTGGAGCATTGTTGGCAGTTCACCACAGGTTGCAAGGTCAACAGAAGTGACAGGTCTGTGTCATCGTGTGTCTGTCAAGGAACTTCCACCACTGACGCCAGCCACTGTCATTAAAGTCCTTGAATCTGACTTCAAAGACACACAATCTGGAGAAAAGAGCATATCGCAAGATGACATACAGTTCATGCAGTTACTGAGTGAAGGAGTACACCAGAATGCAGATGGACATCTGGAGATGCCCCTTCCTTTTAAAACACGTCCAAAACTGCCAGAAAACAAGCAGCTGGCTCTAGTGAGACTGAAGCACCTGAAGAGAAAACTTGACAAAAATCCAAAATTTAACGAGGATTATGTCAAATTTATGGAAAATGTCTTCAGAGATGGTGATGCAGAAAGAGCTGAACATCAACCCCAAACAGGACATGTATGGTATATTCCTCACCAAGGGGTATATCACCCTAGAAAACCAGAAAAGATTAGGGTTGTGTTTGACTGTTCGGCCAAATACAATGGCACAGCTCTTAATGATCACTTACTGGCTGGACCTGACCTTACAAACGGGCTGACAGGAGTGCTCTGCAGGTTTCGCAAACATCCAATAGCAGTGACCTGTGATGTAGAGAAAATGTTTCATAGGTTTCACGTTAGTCGAGAGGACAGGGATTACTTACGTTTCCTGTGGTTTGAAAATGGCAACACAAATTCAGAGCCAAAAGAGTATCGCATGAAAGTCCATCTTTTTGGAGCAGCATCCTCTCCTGGTTGCTCAAATTATGGGCTGAAGTATCTTGCAAGCCAGAATGAAAGAGAGTATCCTGCAGCTGCCAACTTTATCAGAAAAAACTTTTATGTTGACGATGGCCTCATCAGCGTGGAATCTGTGAAGACAGCTATTAAACTGGTGAGAGAAGCGCAAATTCTGTGCACAAAGGCGAAATTGCACCTCCACAAGTTCATCTCTAACAACAGAGAAGTCTTGGAGTCGATTCCTGACAGTGAACGTGCTAGTGGAGCTCAGGATGTGGATCTCAATCATGATGAACTCCCAGTCCAAACTGTTTTGGGAGTAAAATGGAGTGTGAACAGTGACACTTTCTCCTTTAAGGTCACCATGGATGAGAAACCAGCAACACGACGGGGAATCCTCTCGACTGTCGCCTCTGTTTTCGACCCATTAGGCTTCTTGGCTCCCTTCCTCCTGCTGGGAAAGAAAATACTACAGGAAATGTGCCAAAAGAGTATTGGATGGGACGAACCACTGCCTGAAGAACTGAAGCCGAAATGGGAGAGCTGGTTGAAGGATTTGGAGAATCTACAAAACCTACAGATTCAAAGATGCTTTACTCCAGAAAACCTAGGGAAAGTTCAGAGAACTGAACTGCACCATTTTTCTGATGCAAGTAGCTATGGATACGGCCAGTGCTCATACATTCGAGTGGTAGGTGAACACAAGGTGCAGTGCTCCTTAGTCATAGGTAAGGCAAGAGTAGCACCCTTGAAAGTTGTAACCATACCAAGGCTGGAGTTAACAGCTGCAGTGGTCTCCGCAGCAGTCAGCAACATGTTGAAAGAGGAGATGGAGCTAAAAATTGACCAAGAATACTTTTGGACAGATTCACAGGTGGTCTTGGGCTACATTAACAATGAAGCCCGTAGATTTCATGTTTTTGTTGCAAATCGAGTCCAGAGGATAAGAGAAACAACCGACCCAGCACAGTGGCATCATGTCAACACTGATCAAAATCCGGCAGATCATGCCTCCAGAGGCCTTAAGGTGGCAGAGTTGATCAGTTCAAATTGGCTCACTGGACCCAAGTTCCTGTGGGAAAGAGAGATTGTCACACCAGAATCAACGCCACAACTCCTGCTGGGTGATCCGGAAGTCAAAACGACACAAGTACTACAAACAAAGGTTGTAGAAGAGGACAACTTTTTGGAGAGGTTCAAGCGGTTTTCAAAATGGCTCACAGCAGTGAATGTTGTTGCTCGAATCCAGCAGTTGGCAAAAGCAACCAAAACAGCAGAACCTGTAAGTGTAGAAGACAGAAGACAGGCAAGCCTTGTGCTTGTGAAACTGGCACAAGATGACGCTTTCAAGGAGGAAATGCAAATACTAACTGAAGGCAAACTTCCTCGTAGCCATCAGTTGTTCCAGCTCGATCCAGTATTGCAAGATGGTGTTCTCAGGGTGGGAGGGCGATTGAAAAAGGCTTCCTTACCACTTGACTTGAAACATCCAGTAATCCTACCAAGGGACGGGGTGGTCACACGCCTGATCCTAGATCACTGTCATGAAAAAACTCAGCATCAAGGCAGAGGACAAACGCTAAATGAGCTGAGAGCAAATGGTTACTGGATTGTTGGTGGCAGCAAAGTTGTGGCAAACCACATCAAACAATGTGTTACGTGCAGGAGAGCTCGCAGGCCAACAGAAACGCAAAAGATGGCAGATCTACCTGTTGACCGTGTTGAACCCTCCCCTCCATTCTCCTACTGTGGAATGGACTGTTTTGGACCTTTTAACACTAAGCAAGGTCGTAAAGAGTGTAAAAGGTACGGTCTCATACTCACCTGTCTGTCCTCAAGGGCAATTCACATTGAGCTATTGGAAGATCTAACAACTGATGCCTTCATAAATGCCTTGAGGTGTTTTGTGGCTATCCGTGGACCTGTGAGACAAATCAGATCAGACCAAGGGACAAACTTTGTTGGGGCGAAAAATGAACTGGCAAAAGCTTTAAAAGAATTGGACAAAGATCGATTGACTGCTTACCTGGCTGAAAAACAATGTGACTTTATAATGAATGTGCCTGATGCCAGTCACATGGGAGGTGTTTGGGAGCGGCAGATCAGGACAGTTAGGAGCGTCCTAAGCTGTGTCCTCTCACGGAGTGCAGGAAGATTAGATGATGCTTCCTTGAGAACATTTCTCTATGAAGCCATGTCAATCATAAATAGTCGTCCACTTACTGTTGACAGCATCAATGACCCCACAAGTTTAGAGCCACTTACCCCAAACCATCTACTGACCATGAAAACCTCTGTCCCGCTGCCTCCACCAGGAAAATTTGTGGCAGAAGACCTGTATGCCAGAAAGAGGTGGCGCAGAGTCCAGTATCTCATGGAGCAATTCTGGAGTAGGTGGAGGAAAGAATATCTGACAAACATCACATTAAGACAGCGCTGGCACTCTGCAAGGCGAAATGTGAAAATTGGAGATATTGTCATTGTAAAGGAGGAGGAGATTCCTCGCAATGTGTGGAAACTTGGAAAAGTACTAAATGTTTGTGAAGATGAAGATGGACTAGTGAGAAAAGTGACTTTACAGATAGGAAATCGAAGGCTCAATAAGGATGGTCAACGAGTTAATGCCACATCCATTCTTGAACGTCCTATTCATAAAGTAGTTGTACTTGTAGAGAACAACTGAAATGATTTTGGTGCAAATAACACCTACCTGATCAGAAAGTTCAAAGTATCAGATTTAATCTGAGAGTTACAGATAACCACTAATTGGTTCTGAAAATTACTAGATTTATTCAAACATAAAGATCATCATAAATTATAGTAATTTGGTGGGAGTGTAACTGTCTCTGAAACAGTTTATGTGTTTGTAGTGTTTATAGACATTCATGGTCATTCAGGTTCCTGGTTATAAAAAGGTGATTTAAACTACAATAATTAATGTCATAAAATGTTTGGTTAAATGTATTTCTTTTTGAGGGCTTTTAATGTGAAATGTAAGGGTCTGATTTAGGGCATTGTGGGAAATGTGAGGTCGAAATGTGAGGCCGGGTCAGTTTGTTGTGGTTCAGTTGCATTATGGGTCAGAGCAGCAGAAAAGGCTGTAGAGGAGAGCAAGCAACGGCAGAACAATAATTCTACATGTGGTCCAAGTGGCGGACACGGTAACTTTCTGTTTATATGTTACAATGATAATTAACAGTGATTGGGAGTTGCATGTGTTTTCAAGTGTGTATGTCTTTATTCATTGTAGTTTTCACGGTGTCAGCTGAAGTACAGAGAGAGAGAGAAAATAAAGCTTCGAGACATCTGTAAGAATCGTGGCCATTCATTTCGTGGGACCGGTGTAGTTACACTGCTCTTTACCAGCCATACTTTAAGTATTTTCACAGGTGGTCCATACAGTCAGCTGCAGGAAAAGAGTAGAAAAGAGAGGTCAGATGTAAACTAAACAAAAGTTAACATATGTATATCAATAAAAGACAAAATCATGTAATTAGCAAAGTTAGTGAATCAGTGTTGGAACAGTGAGTGACCATTTGAGTGGTCATTTGAGCCCAATCGTTGAATTTCATTTAAATCTTCTGAAGTCTCATTTATGTTATTGCAAACACGTTAAACGATTGGGTCTTGTCAGTAAACAGAAACGTTTTTTGAATTAATCACATAAATTAAAAATGTAACTGCACTGTTTCATTATTAATACATTGTCTACTTGTTCCACATATTAATGCTAAAGGTACGTGGCATTCACAGATTCCGTTTATTGTGCATTTCTTAAAACAAACAGCAGAGACAGACTAAGGCCATCATTCAACAGTGTGTTGTCCATTACAGATATAACTGAGTGTGGGCCGAAATACCGCTTCATTTGATGTCTTTATCAGTCAGTTTAAAGAGCGCAGGCCTATTTGATTCCCACTCACCTTTTCCTTGTGGCCATATTTGAATATGAGAGAGGTAAAACGAGGACAAGGCAAGGGTAACCGGTGCATCAGAACAAAAGCAGAGAATGCCCTCAAACTCTCCCAAATTCCCCAAAACAGTCTGCCCACCATGCTTTATCTGGCCAGCACACTGTCTGTGGCCAGTGCCCTGATTATAACATCCTAATATTTTGATGAGCAACAGATTTTTCTCCAAATCTTAGACACACACACACACACACACACATATATTTATATATATATATATATACATCTTTATTTTTTTAAACTGAGATCCATCTCCATTTACGTCAATTGATGCTTAAAACTTTGTAGGCAGAGCGAATGTTCTAATTCCAAGCTCATGGTTTGTTTGCTATTGCGGCACACAACACAGTGTGTGAATGTGATCTGTATACATTTACATCAATTCTCTTATCACACACCACACCTGGAGTACCTTTCCTTCCTCCACAAACGCACACACTTTCACAGGAGCAAAATGCAAAGAGAAGGCAAATGCAGACACTACAACAGACAGACGCAAAGATACACACACACATACATATGTAACACAAACGGGGATACATCTAAAGAGAGAGAGAGTGGGGAATGAGGAAGCAGAAAACAACTAAAAAAGCTGCAGCAAAAGCAACCACTTTGAAGAGTAAATCCACACTGAATGAAATATGGGCTAAAACCCGCTGCTGCACTGCTCTCTAGAAGTACAAATGTTAACGAAGGCCGTACCTCTGGTCACATCCCAGTCTGTGATGCCACAGCAGGTGTTTTGCCTTTGACAGCTGATTAAAAACACCCACTGTGACATCACGGGGTGTGGTCGGACATAAAATAGCATTTAAGCCCACAGGCATCAATCAGTTCTCAGCATCTTTCTGCCATATGTGATATGGTCTGAATTTTCTCTTTAAATGTCACCATCATAAAAACAGAGTCTGGGCTATATCATCCTCAGCTATGAAGAGAAATAAACACTGAGGAAAATATTGCATTCAAATTTGTAGCACATCCACTTGTGGAGCAGAAGCAGTTATAGATGGGCAAACTGAGGGATAAAAGGGGAGCAGTGATGCGGAAAGGAAAAGGAAAACTTCATGATTCTTGAACCGCTCAGCCCTGAGACAAAGCCCAGGAACACAGAGTCAGCAGTTTATGAAGCAAAGTTTGCACTGATGTACTGTAAATCTGATTAGTGAAGAGTTTTCATCACTACTGAAATTAGGTTTCCATTTACGTGTAGAATCTATACAAATTAAAAAGAATATCCAATCATGTTATATTTCTAAATGCAGGCATTGATTCAGTAATGACATCTTTGCCCAGAAAGTAAAGCACCGAGTTCTAAGTCTATCCTCAAATTGAAGTCGTGGAATACATCAAAATAGACATCCCTCTTCTTAAACACAAGTCATTTGCACACACACAAAACAGATACATTCAGACATTAAAATATAAGACACAAGATGTTTTTTGGATAAACAAACACCTGAACCAAACTAGTTGGCAGGCGAGCAGCAGAGAGACAAAAACAATACAGTTAAAAAGCTAAACGTTACAGATAAATCCAAGTGGTTGTAGGCTACAAATGAAAAAGGCAGAACTGTTGAATACAGAGGGACGCACGGCCATTCATCATCCTTAATTTGAATTCCTAGATTTAATTGCCAGATGCATTTATTAGCACTTCTTGAGATTTTATCAGCAGTTACAGTTTGATCATAAAAGCAAATCTCTTTTCTACACTGCCCAATTTCAGTAAGAGTGCCTACATGACTCATTACTGCTTCAGCATCATATTCTGCTGCACAATTTATGTAACTTCCTAATAGTGTGATCAGGCATGGTCGAATCAAAAACCTTTTTCTAAGCTGAGCAAATGATTTCATGATATCACAATCTAACTGATTTTATTTTGCTATCAATATTTCATATCACAACTTTACTGTGTTCCTAAATTATTTACAGTCTACTTGTTGTAAAGTAGATTAAGCTTTGTAAACCTTCTTAATGAAGATTATATCATTGTAGAGGTCTTAATGGCAATAAAAGAAGGACATTTAAATAGCATTGTGTCTTAAACAGAACATGCTTTACTTCAAATAACATTGCATTTTATTTGGGATGTTAAAAAGTTTTCAGATGTAGTTTGGTTTCGCATGTTGAAATAATAAAAATATTGTTTTCCAAACTCTATCTGGTGATTTTGAGGTTTTTCAAGTTAATAAGAAACAGGGGGGGGGGGGGGGGGGGGGGGGGGGGGGAATAAAAGAAAAATCATCATTCTCTGAAGGTTGAAATTATGTAACAGCTAAAACAAGTTAATTGACAACTGATTTCCTCATAACACTGGCATCTGAGGAGATTTAAAAGAGTTGTGTTTATAAAGCTGTCAGCACCACATGAACAACTCACTGTCATATCTGTCATGATTTTGCATGGTGTGTGTATGTGTGTGTTTCTGATTGGCAGTTAGAAAGGCTGAACAATCTGTCCACTGATATTTCCACCAACAGCTGTCCGTTCAATTATCTCCTCACCTCAAGCACACTGGTTTATCTTTTCCAAACAATATCATGCATGAGGCAGGTGGAGAGCTTAGGAGTAAGACAGGCATGATGCAAAGGGAAAGAAGGGAAGAAGATGAATACAGCCAATAAGGCCAATACATCAATATATCTCAGGAAATTGTATAAGGTACAACTCCAGTGAAGTGCAAGCCCGTCAGCTCCTTCAACCTGTGCATTATTTAACATAAAGCACATCCTTTTTCTTGCCAGAGTCCTCTGTTCTGTCAGAGTGCTGTATAGAAAGAGTCACCAGGTTTATTTGGCGCTGTCTGGTATTTCAGGATTTGGAAAAGCAGAAAAAAGGAGTTAAGGTCGTTATAAAAAAGATGAAAGATAAATAAATATCTTGTTGAGCTGACCGTGGTTATATATTTTAACATCCTTTGGGTAACACTTTACAATAACCAACTAAGTGATGTTTATAGATGGTTTATAAACCAGTTATTAACCATTTACAAAGTGCTATACATATTTAATATTTAAATGTTTAAAGCCAATTTCTTAAAAGGTATATGAATCATTTCAAAATCATAATTCAAAATGAGTGCATCTAAAACTATTCATGAACTATTAGTTTTTATTTAATTGTTACATTAATATACCATCTATTTGTCATTTAGAAATGATGTAGATAGTTAAACATTACATTACGGCCTATATATGGTTTATAAATGATGATTAAACATTAATAAACTATCTGTTTACCATTTATAAATGATGGTTATTGTAAAGTGTTACCATCCTTTGTTCACATATAGAGGAAATCTATTGTGTGTAGCTCTGCCCCACATCATATTTAATTTATGTTGCTTTAAAATGATGGCTCTGACGCAAGGACGTTTAATTTAAAAAAAAAAAGTTTACTCTTCCTTGCCTCCTGTGCTCTCATTTACTATGGGCTGGACTAAGACATGAGGAGAGGAGGCCAGATAAAACCTGGGGATGTACAATCTGAGACCTGGGACAGACCGTTTTTATTACCTTTCCCTTGGTGTTTACACTGTTGTTTACATTTGAAAACCTCAACTGGCCAGTAAGCAGAGCTGGCTGGAGGAGAGTTTATGAAGTGGGGTGTTTATTCCATATCCTGATGAGCAGTGGTGGAAGAAGTATTCCGATCCTTTACTTAAGTAAAAGTTCTAATACCACACTGTGAAATTGCTCCATTAAAGTAAAAGTCCTGCATTCAAAACATATTGAATTAAAAGTACATTATTACAGTATCAGCATTAAAAGTAAATGTACTTATCATGCAGAATGGACCCACTCAGATTGTCTTATATATTACAAATATATTTTTGGATTATTATTATTGATCCATTTATGCAAGCCGCGTTTTGATCTTCTCAAGGTAGGGCTAATTTTAGCTACTTAATATACTGTTATGTTTCATAAATAAAATAAACATCTAATGATCTTCGTGAAATGTATCATGTTTTTTTGCGTGAAATCTTGTCCTGAAAAGTATTTACAGCTGTCAGCTAACTGGAGTAAAGTAAAAAGTACAATATTTGCCTCTAAAATGCAATAGTTGAAGTATATGAAAATCGGTGTGTTAAATGACAGGTGGTTATTGTTGACATTTTATTTTTTAAATGTATTATTACTATTTTTCTTTCTTTTTTGTGTTGTTGTTGTTTGTTTGTTTGTTCATTGTTGTCTCATTATGACTACATGGGTGTATGTGTACTTATGTGTTTGTAAGTTAATAACAAGTTATGTATGTTAATAATAGTAATAACAAGTTTATAAACTACATCACTATGTGTTATACATACATATATATAAATATTATTGTTGTTATATAACTGAATATAGTACATTAACACAGGGAGAAGGGGTGGGATTTAATAAGCTTTGGCTTCTTCCCACTCCTTTTGAACACAAATAAGTTTTGAGTCTTGTTGTTGTATTTTCATTTTGTGTTGTTGACTTGTATTTATTGTTGTTCATTTGTTTTTAAATGTTCCTCTTCAATTTTGTGTTCAAATAAATTCTCAATCAATCAATCAATCAATCAATCAATAAAGTTACATAAGATGGAAATACTCAAGTAAAGTACAAGTACTTCAAGATCATACTCTAGTACAGTACTTATAATACTTAGTAAATGTACTCACAATGTATCTCACCACTGCTGATGAGTGACTCACAGTATCTTTGAATATTTAACCAATGTCCGATATTGTTCACAGAAAGTAAAACTAATATCTTTTAAAAATAGACGTGATAGCATATATTTGCATACTTTCAGCAGAAGTGACAGAGAGGCGACTGAATAGGACTGCACCTTGTAGGAAGACGTAGTCAGCCTGAGCAGGAAGGCAAGTGTAGTTATATTAAGCCTATACTTGGAGCGGCACATTTATTCCGTCAGACCTTCAACAACCCTACAGGTATATGTACACATATATTCTACTGTATGTGCAGCCTCTGCTTCATGCTCTTATTCACTGTGAACTTTAAATCAAAACAAGAGAGCATTTGGACTTATGTTTGGCCCCATGTGGTTTGGTTAATTAACCGAATGGGTTCTCTATGAAGCCGAGAGTATTAAGAGGTGGGAGGATCTGCATCACTCCTCCCTCTTGCAAGAAATGAAATATCCTAACTTGGGAAAACAAGGTGCTTTGGAAACAGTTCCTTCATCTTCACAAAACTGGACTTCAAACGTGCAACTAAAGTACATTTTTAAAATTAATATTCTAATGCAATGAGTATATTGCAGTGTAGGGGTAGGTAATCCTGTTACTGTCATGTAAACATGTCTCTATGTCTTATACTCGCGCCTCCTTATCATATTCAGTGCATTCCAGATTATACACAGCAGTGCTGGATGTCAGTATTTCTCTTAAAGGGTTGGGGGGTCGCAGCATGTATAAACATGCCAGGAGCTACTCTACTTTGCATTTCCTTTCCCCTTTTTTTTTTGATTTATTGTTTACGTTTGCCACTGGGTTGGGATTATATCCACATGATCCTGATGGTTAGGCACGCAACAGCAGCAACAATAACATTTCTGATAGTGAAACAGTAGGCTTTAAACAATCCTGCAGTCATTTGCTACACGGCACAGCTGCAAACCCAACGCCACATAAAGGAAGCAGGAACAAGAGTGTGAGAAAAAGAGAACAAATTAAACTACTTTGCATTTTGGTCTTGCTTTTTAAAAAAGATTAAATTATGTGTGTCATAAATAAATTCTATAGATTGGAATGGATTAGCAAATGGCTGCATTCATCTAGCTTTGCAGTCTGAATCACGGGCTGAATTTAATTGTCGATCTGAGGAATGTGAAGTGTTTTGTGTTTTGTCTAATTTTCTGAACTCTAATTTATTTTTTTATTTTTTTATTTACTGTGTATTGTGCCAAACCATTCAGCTGATTACAGACTCACGCTAATGGAAGTGGAAAGCTTCAAGATTTGTATCCCCTAGTTGATGTAATTTTAGGAAATAACAGAGTTCTCAAAGCTCTTAGCTATGAGCTTTAATATAAGTACTCTTGGCTAGATTCTCTCTGGGTAGCTGCAGAGCCCAGAAATATGATTGAACTTAGAAAAAAAAGGTTCAAGTGTATAACAAGTAACCTACCTGACATCTTCCTTCAGCCTTTTTACTCATACTGGTTCGACCAAAATGTAAAAAATAGACAGTGTGGCACTCATAAAATACCACAATCTAAAAGCAGATACCTGGTTAGGGTTTTAATGTTACACCAGGTCTCTGAACAAAATAGTGTATAAATATACACGGCTGCCTATAAAGTTGGAATAAAATGTTTTTTTTTTACCTCTTTCCCTGAAATGATTGTGACAATGTGGTTTATTCTTGACAGATAAAGTGTATATCTTCTCAAAACTTTAATAATTAATCTCTTCCAAACATATCACAATGAAAATTAAACCACAATTAATTTAAAGTTTTTATTATAAAAACAAATATATTCCAACTTTATGGGCAACGGAGTATGTGTGTGTGTGTGTGTGTGTGTGTGTGTGTGTGTGTGTGTGTCTGAGTGTGTGTGAGCGTCTAATATTCAACATGTCCTGGCGTCGAATCCAATATAACAATAAAATTTTGATGTGTAAAAGTGATGCAATATATTATATTACTCCCTATATGAAACTTTAAAATGCCTGGGAAATATAAGGGTTCAAAGTCGAAAAGACTCCAGCGGACATATGAAATGCCTCTGTATTAACTGTATTGTTATTTTTATTATTAGACGCGGTAAAATGGGATCTTTTTTTCTATGAGTTTAATAATGTTTCAAAATCAGATTCAGGCCTCTAAAGAACTTTGGACAAGGGCTACAGCAGGAAATCACTCTTTTTTTTTCATCCTTTTCAAATTAGAGTCAACTAAATGAACACAATATTTATAATACTTACAATACAATATGTTTTCCCACTTGGATGCCTACCAACAAAGTGGCAGAGACCATGTTGCTTGCAGTAAAACAGAAATAGATGAGGTGTTTCCTTAGGAACAGCAAACTAAGACCTCACCCACCAGTGAAAGAAGTGACCCATTCACTGGTTCATTGGTTTAAAAAATGCTACATCCACTAATTGCCTTCGCTAGCTGTAGATATTGGCCGAACTGATAATAAATTATCACCAACGCATCTCTATTCAAAGGCACTGTGGGGAGGTAAAGGCAATTTATTTTTTTCTACAGGTTTTCAAAACTTGATCTTGACCTACAGAGCCACCTACATGCCTTACTGTATTAAACACTGACTCAGGATAAATGTGAAGTTAAATCTTCTTTAATATAAACCCACAGTTATTGCAAAGTTTTTATAATTCTGCAGTCTTTGAAAAAGCAATATTCTTTGGTAGCATATGCACTAATGAACTCACATAGTACTAAAACATGAAACAAAATGTTTGGAGCTATGTCATAAGGTTAACTTTGTATTTGCTTTTAAACTGTTTTAATATACAACCAGTGGTGGAATGTAACAAAGTGCATTTACTCAAGTACTGTAGTTAAGTACAATTTTGAGGTACTTGTACTTTACTTGAGTATTATAATTTAAGGACCTTACCTTTACAAATTTAAAAAGCTTCTTACATAAATACATCTCAACAAATGATCGAATAATATATTTAGACTATATATCTGAGTGGGGCCATTCTGCATAATGTTTACTTTTACTTTTGAGACTTTAAGTACACCCAAATGCTGATAATTTTGTACTTTTACTTAAGTAAGTTTTGAATGCAGGACTTTTACTTGTAGTGGAGTCATTTCACAGTGTGATATTAGTACACTAACTAAAGTAAAGAATACTTTTTTTCCACTACTGCATTGAACACATTAAATTGTACAGATAATAAAAACCGTTGGTCAAACTTACTTTCATCATACATTAGATATACTTTACAGTCAGTAACCTATTGATAATAAATAATTCAAAATAAAATCTGAATAACTCATAGACAGACAATCATGCTTAAAAAAGATGTAGGTGTATTAACTCTATCACTTAAATCTCAGAATTATACGACCAAAGAACACATAACAGATCATATCACCAAGTATATCCATACTTTTTATAACTACATTTAAATGGGAAAAAACTTGTCCCTGGTAATACATTTTTAGTTGTACTTTCTATTCATTTTCCAATTCAATGCCTGTGCTGCTTTAGATGATTTCTAGACAGAGCAAAGTGCAAGGTTTTTTAGCAAGTAATCATTAGTACTTTATTCTGAATTTATTGTAGTTCAAGAGGTGTATGTCTTCAGCTTTTCACCAGCTGAATGAAGCCACGTGGGTCAAATCCACAGTAATTAAACACCATTCAATTATTATGTAAAGACCTAACGTGTTGCTTTTTTGTTTTATTATCACCTCAGCGTTATTCACAATGAATTCTGATCTTTATCCCTGCAGAAAAATAATACCACTGCATTCTAAAGATGCACAATAACCAGATATGTGTTGTCCTCGATGTGTTTATTCTACCTGTTCGAGGTTATAATTTGGTACAAACTGAAGGGCTGGTGTTTGGAACAGACCTCAAGCTGCAGAGGTTATTTATAAGGGCCAGACACAATCACAGCACCACTAATGCAGCACACACTGTCTTGGTAAATCTTATACTATTGTCTTGTTTAAGAGAGGTGGTGATTACACTTAATGGGCATTTTTGAGGCCGTTGCTTTCCAAAATGGAAAAGAAGCTCAATCACTTCTCAACTTTAATGTGGTAAAGTCTTTATGATTGCAAAAAGGTGAATCATAATAGCTCCAGCTATTCCTAAACACCATAGCTCAATGAGCAAAAGCCTTGGTGTGCTTTCCAGTGTCACTAATGGTTAGACAATTTAAAGAAATTATTGTTTTCCTCTCCTCAATGGGAGCCAATATGGCCGATATCCAAGAGGAAAGACACAAATCTAGTGTTTCCATTTGTGTTGACCATGTTAGTATTATAGCAAGAAGAACTAATATGAGAGCAGGTCTTTAACTGCGTATACCCTCGTGGTCTTATAGGGCATTTTGGATGAAAAACACCCAGCAAATGACAGCTATATAAGAATATCAACTGGCTGAAAATGAAAGAATTTTTTCTTGCTTTATTGTGCATCCAAATAGCTTCTTGAAAAATACAGAGGCTTGAGGCTGCCAATAGAATACTTTTGGGAAAAGAGAGAAGGCAAAACATCTGGCCTCCAAATTTTAATTAGACTTACCATTGGGATTTCTTTCATTTTACATACTGGGGTAATTCTTTCCCATAAGGAATACTTGACAACATGATGTAAAATGAAATAATAAAATACAAAGTATTTATTTAAAGTGGAATAAAATTGATTTAGGAAATAGAGCCCATTTATAACTCCAATTTGATTGTCAAGAACAATCTAAAAGAGCAATTCTAAAAATCTTCACATGTTACAGTAATGGATGTCGTTATGGTTTCAGTCTAGTGCATTGTTCCAAAATGACAGACTGAGACTAGGGGCATTATCATGATGTCTGAGGCTACACTGTAAACAAGCAAAGTTATGTCAGTTTTGTTTGTTTGATTTGAGACTTTATGTGCTCAAATTAGGCTCGTTCAACGTAAGTACAACTGGCACTAAAGCAGAAAATCCACTGCTATTGTAATAGAATATACCCTAGAGTGAGTTTATATCAATCAGGGAGGAAAACTGCTGCATCACTGCTCTAAATGAGTTAAAAGTTTGAAGCATTCATCATTTTCTAAGCATTCCTTGGGCAGTCACTCAGTCACCATTGTATTGTATTGCAAGACTGGACATCCGTGCCTTTGCATAAGCTCCATGCCTTTATTATTTAAAGGGGAACACTTGGTAAGTATTTCCTTTTAGGTCATAATGTGCAGCTTAGTAGTGCAAAGTCCTGTAAGTTTTTTTCTGCTGACTTAAGCTATGACATGCAGTAAAAAAAAAATCCTTCATTATTCCTGTTCCTTGTGCCATAGCCTTCTGAAAGACTTGAAACGTAAGTTATAGTAAGTGTTTTTAAAGCAGATATTTAGAATGAGAATGAGAATCATGAATCGATCCAAAATGCTTTAATGAGCTGAACTTTTAAAAGTTCAAAGTGAATTTGAGGTAACTGCAAGCAGCGTCAGCCATAACCCTGAATATAAAGTCAAAAATAAAATTCAAAAGACAACTCTCCCTCTGCTTCTTATGTGGGTCATATAGAGGCATCGATATTGAGACTGTTTAATAACCAGTTCAAAGTTGAGAATTCAGCATTGTTGGTGTTCTTTAGGACTTGGGTAGTGATTTACTCAAAACTGTCATTACAACAAAATTAACATTTTTTATTTTGCAGGGATAGTTTATATTTCGATCTCCAAAGCTTGTGAATTGTTGGTTCTGGCTGAGCCTGTTGGTGCTGATAATTTGATTGGTCTACTGTATGTGGGCAGGCACTAAAAATAGGTTGTAATATTGCTTCATTTCAAGCAGCCACAGAGGCAGTTAAGCAGCTGGGGGGCCGACGTTGCTAACCGCTGCTCAGTCCCATCTGTGATTTGAGTCTCCGTTCATTTCTCCATGTCATGATTCCAATCATGGGGTAACATATGGCATGCTGAGGTAACAGGACTACTTGTGGTAGTAAGTTTTTAGTATTTTGCCATCACCACATCCGGACCAGAAATGTAATAAGTGGGAATCAGAGTTTAAGTTAGTAACCTAGCCTAGCTTGCTAATTTCCACTTTATGAGTGTAATACAAACTGAGTTCTGCCAAATTTCCAAAAGTATTTAGTAGTAAAAGCTGTGAACGTAGCAGTGCAGTGTTTGTAGAATTAAGGCTAGTGTTTGGTGATTAAATGTTGTATAAAGATAAAGAAACACAATAGTGGATGCTGGGTCCCATTCTTTCCTATGAAAGTTGCTCAGTGGTGCATGAGGCCAACTTCCCTTTTAAAATGACCAGGAAATTATTCATCTATTGACCCATGGATCAACCACATGAGAGACCTTCTTTAAAGCAATTATTTGGAATTGAAAAAGAACTGATAAGAGTACTGATAAAGATCCAAACCAATACGGACTATTGATAGGAGTAGAAGTATAAGTAAAATCCTAATGGAGCCCATCCTTATTCATGAGTTTCTTTTATAGTATTTATTACAGTGTGTTGTAGTAGCATGCTTTGTTCCCCTTAATTACAGAAGAAATTAATAATACAGATTAAATTATATTGATGTTTTCTCTTTCCATAGACACACAGAACAAAAAGGTGAGATGCACTGACCTCCCCAATTTAAACTCCCTAGGTAGGATCCTCTAAAAGCCTGAGGGCCTGGAAAGCAAAGTCTGAAACGCCTTTGGTCTTTAGTCTAGACTACAGAATGGCCAGGGGGGTCCTGAGGTTGTCAGGCTACACACTTGCTCAGGTGAAAAGATCAGAGAAAGCTTCACTCAGACATAGCAGAGTGTTAAAAGCAATCAGTACAACCATAAATCAGTAACTCCAACAGAGAGACAACAGACACGTAACAGAAACAGACATCCAGTCCAGACAAGCTAATATAAAAGTCTGACTTCTTCAATAGCTCCTTAATTTGGAGATAGGTTGGGAAGGATGGATGAATGGATTTAATGAAGTAGAACTTTTCATGACTCTTCCTCATTACTACATACCTCAACGTTGTCATAAATACTCTTTATGTGTGCTCAAACTTTACTTAAGCAATGTGGCTGTTAATGGTGTATTATCAAAATTTGTTTATTAACTCTTTTAGATAACTTATGGTAAAATACATATATATATATATATATATATATATATATGTCCATGCCTTTAAATTAATTTGTTAATGCAGATGAGTCTGGATATTTATGTAATAGAGTTCATAATTGTGCCAGGAAGATTTGAGAAAATATTCATAAATAAAGAGTAACAGCACAATGTTAGCAGATTGTTGCTTTGACTTTTGTTTCTTCTTGGTGACTTACCTTAAGTGCAAAGCTGTGCAAAGTAGACCAGCAATTGTTCTGAAGTTTAGCCGACAAGATTAAACTGTTGGAACTGAAAGGACTTTTGGAAATTTGCATATAGTACACTGAATACTTATGTATTATAGTGAGTAAACTTTTTTACGACCAGGCAAAGCATCAAGGAGAGGTGTTACTTCCTCTTTTAGGAAAATTACAACCAAATTAATTTGCATGTCATAGACAAACTTCAGTTGATAGTGACAAAATGTGCCACTTTTTTTTATGCGGCGATGAATGAATCAGGGAAATAAAACCGTGCTTTTGATGACCAAACCTCAATGGAAATGTCCCAGACCATATTTCCTGGACTGAGGGACAAAGAGGCTTGTGATACATGACATTATACATGAAAATGAAAGTTAAACTTTGCACTGATGTTGACAATAAAGGAACTGTTATTAATGTGCACCCAGCTTGTGTATTTCAATGCAAACGGTACTCTATAATTTTGACTGATTAAGAAAAGCAATGCAGGGAAACATCACACTCATTTGCACATCACATTAGATCATAGCAGTTTTGATTATCACAATTCTGCCATAATGCAGACTTTGTCATAGGATCTTTTTCATGATCATTTTGAAAAATGTTGCCAAAGTGAAAACACTAGTTTGCATATAAATCGCAAAGATTGACATCATCTGTGAAATGTGTCACATTATAAATGGCAAGGGAAAAAAGTGTGCCTGCTGAAACCAAGGCTAGCTTTTGCCAATATGCCAGATGGGCTCTACAACTGTAACTCAACATGATTTACGGGCGACAGAGAAACCAAATCAAGATGGTTTCATGAGACTTTTCTTTGAAAAGGTAAGAATGATGGTACTTCAGCTTTTGAGTGAGAATGAATGATCGTAACATGGGTCACCTCTTGAGGACGCAGATTAGCAGTTTGTGAGCAGAAGGTATTTGTGATCCATCGTTTGTCCTCAACTACCCGGTGCGACCGGAATGTTTTTAAAGTATCAATCTAGTCCACAGGGTCATACTTGGTAAGCACACATGGAGTTATTTTCAATATTTTTTGAAAAAAAAAATGGTTAAATGATTTGGTCATATTGTGAACAGATATTTTGTTGGTTTTTTCCACTCAAATGTTTAAGAATGTGACAAATTCATATTTTGAGGAATATGATGTCATGACTGTCATTACCATGAGAAATGTCATTCTGTGCTGTTTTGAAGTACACGCCAAGATACAGAGGAAATGAGAAGCTTTTCATGTTTAATTAATAATGCTAATGAAACTTAATTAGAGCAGCTTATGAAAAATGCATTCAAATGAGAGATGAGCTTTATCCTTAAATAACAAGCCTCCTGTGCTGGATTTGGTGTCCTATTACATGCTAATTAGACTGCACTAGGGACTGTTAATGAGCATAGATCATTTCAATCTTTAGCACAGCAGGGCCCCCACCAACCGCTTATGACCATAAATATGAAAGTATCTTCTCATATGTGCATGCATGTGTGATGTATACAGCATAAGGTATGACTTGTCCTATGCGTGCAATAATAGTTCTGCATCCTTTTGTGGATACTGATTATCCATTGGAACATGTTCACTGTTAATTCATTGATAACTCCCTATTCTGTAAAAACCTGAAATTGTTAATAAAGATGAAACATGAGTAAATAACAGCAGATTTTTATTTTAATCAAATGCTTCAAATTAATTCAGAGATTATTTGGTATTCAAAATCTAAATTAAATTTTCCTTTTCTAGCTATTTCAGTGTGCAGTTGAAACAACGTCAGAAAAACAGCTTTTCAACTTTGAAATCATTCTGTCACAGTCATAATGCATTTGCAAAAATTAAAAAAAAAAAAAAAAAAGTTGAATATAATCAGCTTACTCGTGATCTCTGATGTGAGATCTTTTGTAATTTAACCCATTTTTATTGTAATGACTTACATCTGCTGCACAAAACAAGATCATACATAGCCTCAGAGCATTTGGGAATTCTATAATCCCCTGGGAGTGTCTATTAAAAAGACCCTGCAGTCTGCAGACTGCCAGTTCACAGTTTAGAGGTCTGAAAACATTTTTTTTTTCTTCAAACAGGCTTGAGCTGTTCATTTGGTGTTCACTGAATCACATCCAAAAGTACATTTTCAGACACGTATTTTGCATTTCTTTCCCATGTAATTTCTTATGTTAGTCATGTCAATTAACCACATTTGGTTGTCTGCCCTTTCATCTCAATGCAAAATGTCAAAAATAATAGATTTGTGATGGTAAAAATCATATCTGTTGATGCATGCTGTGTGCTGAAAGTACATGGATGGTCTTTATGTAGAGAGACAGTGTTGAACTGTCACAGTGTGTGTCATCTCCAGCATTTTTAACAGCTTACTAACATCACAGCTCAATTGTTGAAAATGCCTGTATACCCTGCAGGTAAGGGTCTATTAAATCCTCCTACACTGTGATCCTGCTCCTACGCCTGATCCTATCTCAACCTGCAAGGCTTTTGGTCAGCAACTCCTAGTGCAATTTATTTCTGTTGAATTCCAACAAATTAATCCTTGAAAAGGGAACAAAGCAATCATTGATTTTATAGCTTACACATGACAGTTTATACCAGTTGATAAATGATCAGTATGATTTGTATACATAAACAAATTAACTATATAACCGGTGTCTCTGTGCTAAAGAAAGAGAGGGGGTTGGATGAATGGGTGGATGTGTGCGCTCTGTTTTACACTGTCAATTTGGCAGACGCCTGCAGGGGCTGGTGTGTTGCCATGGAGATATGAGCAAGGCATGAAAGAGCAGCAAGGTTTGCCTAACAGGACCAGTCTCATAAGGACTGATAAAATGAGAACCTTTCTTTAAGAGTCTTGCATACACTATATGCCTGTTCAAAACAACCCAGAGCATCCCTCTTAAGCACAACACGATTTACAAAATAATTGAACCAGACCTTCTTATTCAGTACTTAAATCAGTTGATAACAGTCACTATGGAAATAACATTATTCTTTCACTCCAGCATTCACCAACTTTTCCAAAAATGCTAATTTACAACATAAAATGTGTTGCAATTCTATTACTGACTGGAATATGTCATTGGACAGCAAACATCTTTAAACATAAATCCCTCATTTAACAGCAGAAAATGAAGGTCTCTTTTTACAGCCTTTATGGTTGTTTGGCTGATATAGGTGAAACAACGTTTTGATGATGGAAACCCACAAACAGTTAAAAATCAAGATTAATAGGGTTCTTACTTAGGATTTGTGGCCCATTATTAGGCAGTAAACATTGATTCTTGGTAAAAATAATAATAAAATCTGACTAAGAGCTTTGAGTCATGAAACAGAGAAAAGCAGCACCGGAGAAAAATTTTGTTTGGTCTAATGCAATATGTACTTAGAGGCCTGTGAAGAAGCAAAACATATGAAAGGAGGGAATGGAAAGACATGCAAGTGCCACTCCAGTTCCACAAATAAACTGACCAAAGTGACACAGGAAAT